>NC_056745.1:818962238-819281738 GCF_019279795.1 Protopterus annectens
CATATGTAGGATACTATATTTATAAGCTAGAAAAAGATACTTCACTTGCACTGTGTGAGTATATAAACAATGTACAATAAAACACATTCACTAACAGGTGCACATGCTCACAGAACCAGCTGTAGAAATCCATATCAGGGCTGCAAAAGATATCAAAATAGAAAATTCCAAGTTCCAATCTCCAGACACATTAACACACTTAGATGCTAGCATGCTAACATGCTAATATGGCAGAACACCATAACATAGGAGTCTAAACAAAAAAACCTCCACTGCCTAGAAGCTCTCTTTACCCTAGAGAATGCTGACATCTGTGCAGTCACTCAGACATGGTTTAAAGCCAAAGACAGCACACCAACAGTGCAAGGTTATAATGCTTTCCACACATTTAGGCCAGCTACTTCACAGACAGGGACTAAAGGTGGCGGTGTCTCTATTTACATCAAAAATAAATATACTTCAAGGCTTGTCAAACAGGACAATGCACTTGAGTTGTTCCATGTTCAAATCACCATAGGTAAAATCCAGTACCACTTCTTTGGAAACTATATGTCCCCCTTTGCGACCCAAGAAACCCATACCATGTATTTAAAATTATTAGAAACAATAACCATGCAACCCAATACCATATTCATGGGTAACTTTAATTATCCCACTATTAACTGGGAATCCTATATGACACCAAACGCACATGCACAGAGATTCCTGAATTTTGTAAACACAAACTCCCTGGACCAGATAGTCAATAGACCAACTAGGGGTGCAACCATACTGGATCTGCTTGACTTCTCACTAATATGGGAGAGTGCTGCACACACCCTACTGTAATACCTTCCCTGGTAAGGTCAGACCGCAAAATGGTCTCCTGTGAAGTAAAAATAAAACCTGGATCAGCAGCTAAACCTGGAATATTCAGGAACTATTCTAAGGCTAACCTCCTGCTATTAAGTGAGAACCTAGCAAATTTTCAAGTCCCCATAAACCCTGAGAACATTGCTGCCTATGCAGAACTGTTCACAGAAAACCTGTACAAGCATGTAAATAGCTGCATAGAGGCAGCTGTACCCAACAGGAAGAGTTGCAGAACTAATTAAAAAAACAAGCTACCCTGGTGGAATCACAAAATCAGTAGGCTGTATAACAGGAGGAAGAAAATCATGGCAAAAATGAGATGCAACACCCAGCAGGATAAAAGCACTCATCAAACTAAGCAAACAACTCAAAGGACAAATAATGTCTACCAAAGCCAAATTTGAGGTAAGTTTGGGCTCTCAGGCATTCTTTAGCTATGTCCACAACCTCAAAGCCAATACACAATTGTGTGCAGAGCTCACTGTAAATGGAGCCACCTATACTGAGCCAAAGATATAACAAACCTCCTGGATGCTAAATTCAGCTCCAAATTTACCCCTCTCTTCCCCTTAACTTTCCCTCAGGAAATATCATCAAATATAACTCCCTCTTCTATCACTAGAGAACAGGTCCTTAATGCTCTCTCTAAGACCATGAACACTGCATCAATGGGCCCAAACAATATCCCAGGATGCCTTCTAAATAGCATGAAACATGACTTATCAGGGCCTCTTGAATTACTATTTAACTGTAGCCTCCAAACAGGCTTCATGCCTCATGCATGGAGAAAGGCAACAGTCATCCCTCTGCACAATGGTGGGCCATCTACAGACCCTGGAAACTACAGGCCCATAAGTCTCACTAGTCTTATATCTAAAGCCATGGAAAGAATTATCATGGAAATGACCGATAGAGATATAGTACCCCAGACACTAGACCCAACCCAGTTTGGTTTTGTCAAGGGCAGATCATGCCTACTCGACCTAGTGGAATTCTTTGTGAAGGTCACCAAAGCAATGGATGAAGGCAAAATCATTCACACTGCCTACCTTGACCTGGCCAAGCCATTTGACACAATACCCCACTCAGACATTGTTCACAAACTCAAGAGGTTAGGTACAAACCCGTATGTCACCTAGTAGATAGCCGACTGGCTCACAGACAGGACCCAGGAAGTTAGAATTGGGGGGGTCTACCTCTACAAAGAGGCCAGTCACAAATGGAGTCCTCCAGGGATCAGTCCTTGGACCGGTCCTTTTTTGCATTTACTTCTCAGAAGTCAAGGGCAATGTCACTGGTCTCTGGCTGACTAAATCTGCAGATGATTGCAAATTAGGAGCAGTCATTGAATCTCACACTGACACAAATGTTCCCCAGGAGGACCTGACACAGACAAACAAATAGTGTCAGAGCCATGGGCTAAAACTAAATGCTAAAAAATGCTTAATAGTATCATTTGGGAAGTCATCCATCCCCAGTAACTATCATATTGACAACACACCCCTTAGAGCTGACCCAGTAGTCAGAGACTTAGGGACATACATAGACAGTAATCTAGCCTTTGACCATGTGTCTACAGTGGTGAGGAAATCATTCTGTGTTGCACAACTTATAAACAAAGGTATGGCATCTAAGTCCAAGGAAGTCATTGTTCCACTGTATTTGGCATTCATCAGACCTATCACTGAGTACAATGCATCCTTTGGTATGTACCCAACCAGGCATATACAACAACTGGAACATCCACAGAGGTTCCTCACTAAAAGAATACAGGGAGTAAGTAAACTGTCCTATGCAGACTGCCTCAAGGCCCTATCACTGTATTCTGTCTCCTACAGGCTTTTGAGGGGAGATCTATGTCTGGCATGCAGGGCATTGTTATACCTCACTCTGATGAACCTCCTGCATATCCACAAAACAAACAGCACCAGTATTTTAAAAACTTAAACCTTGCCTATGATATAAGTAGGACATGCTGGAGTGATAGGTATGCATCCCAGAGACTGCCACATCTATGGGACAGACTCCCCATTCATGTGAAGCAGAGTTCCTCCCTAATACAATTCAAGTGCAGCTTGGACAATTGGATGGGAAACCGGAAATTCATCCCTGGTTTGGCACCTGAGTCTCTAATGGACACAGGTAAACTGTAAATGGTTCATCTCCCAAACTCCTGGTTACACTTATCAAGGGTATCAGAACTTGTCAGAGATTTGGGATGCATGCCTAGGCTTAAAAAGGCCCATGTGGTTGTTAACCTAGTAAACACCTATGAACCCAATAAACCTATGAACCCGAAAAGTTCAAACACTTCCTACTTCCCAAATCCTCTTTCTTCAGCTGACTGTCTGTCAGTAATGCAGCAGAAACAACATTACAGCTGACTGGTTGTCAGCAATGTAAACAGAAGGAGAGTATGCGATAATACTTCAGGCAGGGCATGAAATGTAATGAATTACTTAAGATTTTACAACAAAAGAAAGAAAGAAAAAAATAGCAACCCTGCATTTTTAAAATGCAGAATGGATGGGTGTAGTGCCTGGATTAACCAGATAACATTCTCCAGTGCTGTGACCATCTGGTGGTGGAACATATTTGTCAAGACAAAAAGATAAGTATCTGGTATTGTGATTTATTTAAAGTCCGATAACTTTTTTTCTATGGAAACACACCATCAATTTGCTTTTGTATTTGTAGAGCAATCATAATCAGTTTAATTTTTATATTAATGTAAGGAGCATATAGATGTGCTTTGGGTGTAGTAGGCAGGGGAGAAAAAGTGCTTGGCAGATAAGGCACCATGTGATACAGTGTGCAAGTATTGGTATAGGCACAGAGAGATATAAAAAGACTTTTCTGGAAATACACAGAAGTGTACAAAGAAAAGGTAAGATGGAATATGAAAATGTGAATACATATATTTTGAAAGGAATGGAGGAATGAAGTAGTAGAGTAAGAGAAATAGACAATAAATTGTATGAAAATACTGAAGAAAAATAAGACAATGCTGTATAGACAGAAATATTTTTAAATGGAAAGAAAAAAGAAGTTTCACCTTTTATTAGGAAGGAGGTAAAAAGAAGAGAGAGAGTAAGATGTCTGTAATGATAGATGAGAATGGGATAGTAAAACGCAACAAAAAGAAATTATGGAGATAGAAAAATTGTAAAAACAATGTACAAGAAGGAAGACGTTGAGAAGGGAAGGTGGGAAGTAAAAAAAAAATATTGGATAGAGCAATCGATAAATTAGAAGAAAGAGTTAAATTGAATGTATTGGAAAAAGGTTATAAAAGAAGGGAAGGAAGAATCAGAATCAGGCTGCTTGGGAGGGTTAAACTATAGATATTATAAGGGGATGCATATAAAGGAAAAATAAATCTTTGTGGAAATAATGAAGGGCAAGAGTATAGAAGATGAAAAGTTATCTGTTGGGGTGATTAAATGTATGTAGATGAAAGATTACAAAATATTAAGAATTGGAGGCCAATAACACTGGGGACTACAGACTATAAAATCTTTATGAAAATACTGCAACATAGAATGAGGACTGTTTGGGGAGAAGAAATAGGAAAATGGGTATAAAGAGCAAAAGGTAAGCAAGTGAAGAAAATGTTAGTAATAATAAAAAAGTAATATGTCATATGTTAAGGTTGAATAAATATATAGGTTTGATTATGTGTGATGTAGCAAAAGCATTGGACTGGATGAGTCATGAGGCAAAAGAGGGATACTTTAGAGGATTTGGAGATTGGAGAAAATATTAAAAATATTAAAGAAGTGTCAAAAGATGTCTTGGGTAAAGGTTATGGTAAATGATTGGTTAGGAAAAAAATAAAGATTGAAAAAGGTATGAATCCATGATGTCTGATGAGTATATATTTATTTGTGCTATTACTGAATGCAATAATACAAACAAGTATTGCTGAAATATGAGAAGCAAGATACGAAATAGAAAAATGATGTAATAATACACGTGGGTTTTTTATGCAGATAATTAGTTATTGTAACAAAAATATAGTATGAATCAGGGAGTAAGACAAGGATGGAAAGTGTGTTAACTGGACTAAGGTTAAAAATGTCAAAAGAAAGGGTTTTGTGAAATAATGAATATAAATTGAGTATATATCAAAAGAAATTAGATAATCATATTGGCACTCAGGTATGGTGAAAGAGGGAACTATCAGAATAGTGGAGAGAGATTCTGGCTGAAATAAAAAAGTTATTTAGTGCAAAACATTCTATTTATCCTTTTAAAAGAATGTATATATGTTAAATATTTATATTCTGGGAAAGATGGGATATTTGGGGAATGTATAAATGCTTCCTTGAAAAATAAAAAAAAAATTGTTAGAGGTTTGTTTTTCAGTTTTAGTTTAAGATTAAGACTTAATACAGTTATACTGGGAAATGAACATAATAAAAAGAGGTTTAAATTTAAAACTCCATTTGTATATTTTGCATCTATACATTTTTGGAGGGTTTAAAAAATATGAAGAAGGAAAGTAGTTTGATAGGCAAAATACTGTATGTGAAATATGGAAATGAGAAAAAGTAAAAAGGAAAGAAAAGTAAAATGGATGAGAAAAGAAGAATATGATAAAGCAAACTATGGAAAATTAGAGCTTATGAAAATAAAAACTGATAAAAGGAAATGGTATAACTTGATAATGGAAAAATACTATTTACTATGTCTGTGGAAAGTTCATAAGGATGAGGTTAAAAAGCATGACAACATAGATGAGAAAGATTTGAGGATTTTTATGAAGCTAGAGGTTTTTGTGAAGATTAATATTGAATAAATCATCTGTAAAAAGTGGTATTAAATATAAAACAATGGAGGAGAGGAAATGCAAAGACTGTAATGAAAAGGAAATGACAAAGCATAATATTTTGGATTGTAAAAAGAATAGCATTTTGGAGAAAAAATTTAAGTGAAGTATAAGTGGGAAGGATTTTGAAATACAAACATGGATATAATATTGTATGGGAAATATGAAAACAAAAGCAAATGTGAAGTTGACAAATGGGATATGATATTGATGGTAAAAGTATGGATGTTGTGAAACAAATATATGATGAATTGTTGCTTTATAAAAATAGGAATGGAGAAGATATGTTGGTTGAAATAAAAAAAGATTATTATAGAGAAAAGGATAGGGGATAGAATGAAAGATGGTAAAGTTTGTGAAACTGAAGATGTAAAATACTGAAAATACTGTAAATGTTGTAGATACTATAAATATTATAGGAATATACATAGAATAGAAGGGATGTTGTGTATTAAGATATATAAATAAAGCAACCTCTACTGTTTTTAGTTAGTGCCATGGGATCTTTAACATCCACCTGAGCTACCACCAACTCAGGTAGATGGGACCGCAGTTTAATGTCTAATCCAAAGGATGGCAGACTCAGGAGTGCAACACACCCTTATGCTGCACTGCAGTGTATGTACTGAGAAATTAATCCAACTACCTGGAGTGGGAATAGAACCCACAGCCTTCTTATTTTCCAGCATCAAAAGCAAGTAGACTACCTGATGAGACTGCCAAACGAAAGTAACACCAGAGTTTGTCCAGGAAGGTGCTTAACAATTCAAGAATAAATGGTTTGAATGCATCCTCTTTATGTTTCCCACATTCCAACAGAGATTTGCAAGAGCCATACCTGAAAGCGAAAGAGAGAGAGAAAAGTAGAGACATAGATAAATGCAAAAGCAGAAGACAGTGACAGTTACTGGAAGTAGGCTTCATAATACTGTAATTTCCAACACGATATGCTGCTGCATGAGTACTGCTTTACATGTATCACTTATTTATGAATGTCAGTGTTTCTCAGAAGGGATAACCTTTTCATTGTGATGTAAACAGATTAGTTTCATTCTATATCTCAGTAATAATATATTTCTTCAGCAGGTAGCAGCACGCATAAATAAAGCAAATGATACCCAAAAAATCAAACATAAATGGCTTGAGATTTATTAGGGACATTTTCTTCTACAGGGTTCCCTTAAACATATTCCCTTGATGTTGTATTTTTTTATATTTGCATCTGTTTTGCTGTACTTAATTCTCATTAGCAAGTACAAACTTAGCAACCTAAATGAGCATATCTCACTAGCAGTATGGGGTAAAAAATGAGGACTGTCATTATGTTGAAGTGAAAGTTTTTAAGTCTGATTTTGAAGGTAAATGAGGAATGTCATTATGTTGAAGTGAAAGTTTTTAAGTCTGCTTTTGAAGGTATTTCCCTTATTCATTTGTCAGTGCATTGCAGTCATATAGGGTAATAGCTCAGTGCATGAATTAACT
Source organism: Protopterus annectens (assembly GCF_019279795.1). Taxonomy (NCBI): domain Eukaryota; kingdom Metazoa; phylum Chordata; order Ceratodontiformes; family Protopteridae; genus Protopterus; species Protopterus annectens. The sequence goes on from NC_056745.1 coordinate 818,969,404, forward strand.
TAAAACTTAAAGTTTTAATGTGATGAAGCAAGATGTATGAAAGCATTTAAGATTGCTGGAAAGATTTTTCATGAAATATACAACAGAGAATGCAACTGTACCCTTGTAATCCTTTTTGAGCCATTTTCTTAGATTTGAGTTGACTATATAGGCTCAGACTTAAACTTGCCATTTTTGAAGTTGATTTTTCAAAATGTTCATAATTCTCTCATACATTGGCCTTTTCCTCATAAATATTTTTTTTGTTTTGATTTCTGAGTAATTTATTGAGGATTATTGATCCAGTCAATAATGCCAGACATTAGAGTTTCATACTTCTTATTGTTCTGAAAATGCACATTAATGCAAAATATGTTTTTCTGTTAACTTTCTGTTAACTTTTAATGAATTAGAGTAGTATTTTTAAAATGTCCCAAATTACAGACCTTTCCCCACCCATTATATTTAGCTTTGTGCAGAACTCTTCACCAAAGAAGTTGCGAAGTATGGTGTGAGATAAGCTGGAAACTGTCCCTAACATCTTAAAATGGCCCTGGATTTGTCTTATTTTTGGTCCATTCCTCATAAAATGTGGATTTTTCTCTTCCAAATCATTGAGGCTTGCAGTCACTAAATGGTGGCAGATGTGAGTCACTTAATTTTCAGTCATTTCCTTCACAAAAGCATAATCTGATATTATAGGAGTTTTCTAAGTGTATGACATCAGTATTTAAAACATTTCTGTGATTTCTGACCCCTTGCCTCAAATTTATTTTCACTATGAAGCTGACAGCTATTTCAACACATCACTGTATCTCCTTTACACTATTTAATTACTTATTTTTATGAGAGTTGTGCACCTGTGATGTACACAGACAAAGTAGCTATAATTTGCTGTGACATTATTCTGGCTTTCCCGGACTAATATCATGTTTGTGGAACAACTTGCAATATTTTAATGTGTGGCTATTATTTGTATGAAACAAAATGGAAATGTGGTGCATGCCCATCATTTTATCATGAATAGATGTGTGAAGTATACAAAACATGATTATAACTGTTAGGTGGGGGGGCAGAGATTGTCTGTAGATGAAAGTAATCTACCCTCTTGTTGTTTGCTGAGTTTAAACAATCACTAATCTGGGTTAGCAGGATTAGAGTTGTTGTGACCATATATTTATTTATTTATTTGTATTTGTTTTCTGGGGTAGAGCAATGATCTCCATGGACCATTTCCAGACATAGACTGGGAGTAGTGTCTGGTTACGTGGCTTGGACAGAGTCAAACAGTTAGGCAATGGAAGCCAAGAGAGTCAAACCATGCACCACTGAACTGTAGGAAACAGCTTGTTAACAGCTCCTTAATCCTCTAAGCCAACTAACAGACAATGTTAATTGTTAATGTTAATGATAGATAATGTTATTTGTTTTAACTCAGTCAAACATTTGAGATGTTCACAGTCAGTAAAGTGGTTGTAATTGATGAGTACAACAGCTGTCGGTGGGTAAAGCTGACTTGCTGCTGCTGTTGTTTGATTATTGATAAACAGCAGTCACTGATTTGACATGGCTGAAGTAGGGTTTGACAGTGTATTGTACTTGCTGAAATCAGTGTAAAACTAATATTGCTATGGTTTATGCATGCATGTTTGTGTGTTGGGGAGGTAGTAGTGTATTTAAGAGCAACAAGTTGAACTTACGTTTTTTTTTTACTTTCCATCACAAACATCAGCACTGTACACAAAAAGAGGTAGTCTGGCAGGAACTCACAGGCACATTGTTGCAGTCAGTAGCCTTGTCATATCACAGTACTTGGCTCTGGTTGAGTTATTGGCTGTGGCTTCATCTGTATGCCTTTCTTGTCTTTTGTGTGGATTTATTCATGAACCATGGTTTCCTACAACATCCCAAAGAGAACTGTCATTCCACCAATTTGTCTGCTGGTAAGTGTGCAACATGTGGATGTGTTTGTACATCTTGTGATAAACCTGGCTTGTCAGGGGTAGTGTCAATGTGTGTGTGTTTATGGGAATGTGTGTGTGTGTGTGTGTGTGTGTGTGTGTGTGTGTGTGTGTGTGTGTGTGTGTGTGTGTGTGTGTGTGTGTGTGTGTGTGTGTCTGTGTGTGAGAGAGTGTGTCTGTAAAAGTAATGCATTGTTTTCTGTTGACTCATATTGCAGGGCACATATATAACTCTGCTGGCTAGTAAAATCTTTGCTGACTGCTGCAGAAAATAAAACAACACTACAAGAGCAAATTTGCACCAGGAAACAGCAAAGGAAGCTTACTTTCGTGATTTTGTTCTTTTTATTAACAAAACTTTATCAGAATAAAAAGAACATAACGATTTTCCTACTGTTCACTTTAGCTGTGATGTTTGAGTTTGGTCTACATTATATCATCAGTTTAAAAAGTATTTTGAGTTTGAGACTATTGAAGTGAACTGATTTTTCTCCAAGGATTCTGATTGATTCATGCTTTATTGTCAGGTGATTTTTAAGAACATATTTTAAACAGAATAATGTGATAGTTCATTTTATTCTGATGATGTTCTCTTAATAAAAAGAAGAAAAGTACTAAAGAAAGTATACACAGCTGTTTTCAGGTATAAACTTGATTGTTTTTCTTCTTAGTTAAAAAAAAAAGTTAATAAATAATCTTTTAAAAATAATGCATAGCATGCATAACAAAACATCTAGCCCCTCCACAGCCAAAGCTGTATAAGTAGATTTTGACACAGGCTTAGTAGTGGCCTATGCCTTGAACTCCACATAGTCTAAAAACAGTCCTGCTCAGAGTTGTAAAGAGGAGGTCTGTATAGTTTGTATGAGATACTGAGGACAATGTGGTCGGTATTTCTTTTCACTTTTCCTCACAATCAATTTTCAGCGGTGTACACAGAACACTGTTACATCTTGTGTAAGTTGCAGAGGATAGTGAGGTAATTATTTCTTTAATATTCATCACAAACCTCAAGAGTTGTGTATAGAAGATCACTACAGTTTGTGTAGGGGCTATGGGAAGTGTGGTCATTATTTCTTTAATTTGTCTCAAACCACAGAGGTATGCATAGAAGGTCTCTATAGCTAGTGTACTGTCTAGGAGCAATAATTTGGAATGTATTACTGTGATTTTTTTTTTTTACTTTCCTTACAATCAAACATCAAGCATGTCTACTGACAAGATTCCTTCTTGGAGGTGTAGTAAGAAGTTCTGCTGTTTATAATTGTCTGACAACAACAGAATGAAATAACTTTACTGTGTTCTACTTGCTAATTCAGTTTCATCCTAATCTGACATCAGAAGGGTAACAGAAGGTAGCTGCACTTTGGGGATGGGTTAGGAGGCATGTTGTGTGTGTGTGTGTGTGTGTGTGTGTGTGTGTGTGTGTGTGTGTGTGTGTGTGTGTATATATATATATATATATATATATATATATATATATATATATATATATATATATTAATACCCTTGAAAATATCCTGAACTGGCTTACTATCAACATCCCTCAGGAAACTATAATTTTAGGTGACCTCAGTATTGATTGGCAGTCCTGTAATAGTTCACACCCTTCTACCCACATTAACCTATATGGCTTTACTCAAACTATCAACTCCTCTACCAGAACTCACAAACCCAATAACAAAGAAACTATCTTGGACTGGATACTTACTAATAATCCTCTACAGATGATCTAAGTGACCACTCCCTAACCTATTTTATTAGATCTAAAACCAACCTTACTCATCCCAACATTGCCAGAACTGTTCGCTCCAAAAAACAATTTAACCACAATCTATTCCTTACAGAACGTAAACAATGTAATTGGTCACCACTGAAATATCTTCCACTTGATGAAGCTGTTGCATATTTTAATTCCACATTCTTATCCATCCTGAACCACCATGCCCCATTACGTTCTATTAGATGTAAAGCTAAACCTGCACCTTGGCTATCAAACACTTCAAGGCATAAAATCCATCTGAGAAACAAAGCCTGGGTGAAATGGTGTTCTACCAAAAACCCATTAGATCACTTAATTTTCAGACAACTAAGAAATGATACTAAAAAAGCCATAGTGCTAGATAAAAAGAACTTTTACCTCCAAATACAGCAAACCCATCTTAATAAACCTCAAATGTTCTGGAACAGCATTAACAAACTTCTTCATCCAGGACAATCAGTCACCCCCAACCCTCTAGGCTCCAACCCAGATAATCCCATTCACACTGCCAACTCCTTTACCTCCTTCTTTACCAATGCCATCCAATCTCCTGCTAGCCATCTTACACCAGACACCGCAAACCTGCCTAATTCTTCTGTAAATCCTCCTCCTTCCTTTCTATTGCAACCAGTGTCTACTTCTACTATTTGTTCTCTTCTAATAAAACTTAAACCTTCCACCCTCTCAGCTGACCAACTCCCAGCAGAATACCTTCAAATAGGAGCCAAATCTATAGCCTACCCTATATCCATTCTTATCAACAGAACCATTAGTGAAGGACATATCCCGACCATCTGGAAAATTTCTTATATTATTCTACACAAAGGTGGGAACTCAAATGATTTCTCTAATTTTCATCCCATAGCCTTGCTATCTCCCCTGGCAAAAATTATGGAAAAATGTATTCAGAAACAACTTCTAAACCACCTTCTCCAAAATAAGCTACTGGCTAACTGTCAACATGGCTTCAGACCTTACCATAGTACCACCACTGCCCTGCTATCTTTTACAGACTGTATTAACAATAATCGTAACAACGGCTTTCATTCCTCTGCAGTATTCGTTGATTTATCCAAAGCCTTCGACATGGTTCATCATCAGCTGCTCTTGCATATCATGCAATCTCTGTCCCTTGACCCATTAACCATCAACTGGTTCAAATCTTACCTTAATAACAGAAAACAAGCGGTACTCTGGCACAATAATTTATCAAATCTCCTACCTATCTCCCTTGGTGTCCCTCAGGGCTCCATATTAGGGCCGCTCCTATTTTCCATCTATATTAATGATCTTCACTCAGCAATTCCTCATTCTACCTGCATTCAGTATGCAGATGACTCCACTATTATCTGCTCAGCTACCTCTCAAATTGAACTGCAAACCATAACCCAGAATGCATTTAACACTGTGGAACAATGGTTTACAAACTGCTGTTTCCTCCTAAATCCTAAGAAAACAAAACTGCTACTCTTCTCCCCAACACGTAAGTCCACCCCCATAGAATTTACACTTACATCTAACAATGGCACTGTTATCTCTCAAGACCCAACTACCAAGCTCCTAGGAATAACTATTGACAATAACCTCAACTTTGACACACATATTAACAGTACAATAAAAACAGTCAACAAGAAACTTGGATCCCTCTATAGAATCAAACCCTTTCTTACTCCAACAGCCAGGACTGCTATAGCCAGAACTCATCTCATTTCTACTCTACTCTATGCCTCACCCATCTATACAAACCTTTCTAAAACCAATATTCACAAGCTGACTGTATCCTATAATAATATTGCCAGATTTGCTGCTGCCTCTCCTTTCCGAACTCACCACTGTCTAAATCTTATACAACTCGATTGGTTAGAATTTCTGCAGCATCTTCATTTTTCACAGCTTACTATTGCCCATAAAAGAATATATCAACCCTCTAATACTCCTATACTCTCAAGCCTACTTACCCTCTACCATAATCCTAAAAACTTACGCTCTGCTAATAAACTTCTGTTTAACACTAGCAGAGCTAACAATGTAGCAGGCGACTCCCTCTTCTGTAACACCGTTGGTAAGCTATGGAATCTTCTACCCACTGAACTTACTACTCTCTGCTCTCACAAACTTTTCAAAAAGAAGCTCAAGCTTCATCTCAAGAAACACTGATTATGTTCCTGTATTATCTCTGACTAACTGCTGTTTCTTCTCCCTACAACCACCTGCATCATCTACCCTTCCCTTCTAAAGCTGTTTATTATGAATCCTGTGACTGAATTCCTCATATTTACTTCTTTATTATCATCATTGTTTAACTGCTTTACCGTCGTATACATTGCATATATTCTTCTGTAGACTTTTTCATGACCATATTTTAAATGTGTTTTTTTTTCTATTATTCTGTAGACTTTTTCGTGACCATACTTAAAATGTTTTTTATTATATTTTGTTCTATTCTATTTTTGGTCTATCATATATTGTTTATTGTTTTATTCATATTGTTTTGCACATGGAGCTTTTCTCCCCAGGCCTCTACTGAAAATGGACATATATCCAGCTAGACTAGCCCGGTCAACAAATGTAAAATAAAAAAAAAAATAAAATAAAATAAAAAAAATATATATATATATATATATATATATATATATATATATATATATATATATATATATATGTGTGTGTGTGTGTGTGTATGTATATATATTTCCTGCTGTTGGTGGATGAAATGGCTGTTAAAATGCTCTAAATGCACCTCAGAGCATCCAAAACCCAATGGCTTCTGTGGGTCTAGTTCCCCTTAAACTCCAAACATAATCTGTTGATTTCATGCACAGTTATGCTTTTGTAGTCTTGGCTAGTTAAGTTTTGTTTGAAAGTATGCATGAAAAGGCAAAGTCAAAGAACAAGTCTGAATTTCCTTCTTAAGTCATGATTTTTGTATAGGCTATCATTGGATGTAGAGATTGTTTGAAAAAGCTGTAAAACACACGTGAAACATCTAGAAAACCATAGCTTCTTGGGGCCTAGTGACTCCTAGATCCCCAACTTAATTCATTTATTTCCTCCATATTTATTACAATGCAGTCTTAGCCAGTTGTGTTGCATTGAAAGTATCCAGGGAAAAGCTCAAGAAGAAAGTAAAGGAACAAAGTGCCCAAATACTGCAACCAGCAGCAACCACTAAAACTGAAAGAAGGTGCACTTGTAGGCAACAGATGTTAACGCTCAATGAAATCACTGTGTTTTCGTTCTCTAAACACCAGGACTTCATCAGATATAATGCCATTACAAATTCTGTTCTTAAATACCCTAATCCCATCATCAAAACAATTAATCCAATAAAACAATTACTTAATCTTAAAATGTATTCTCAAGCTACCCACGTTAAGCATTAATAAAGGATTGTTTTTATAACATTATAGCTTCGGAAGTGGTGTCTGCTTTCATCTGTTCCCCCCAGATGCAGGGAAAAGCTGAATACTAATACAAAATGTAATAAAGGGAAGGAAACAAAGTAACAGGTATGGTGTAAGATGGGGGGCAGAGCCCTGAGAATATATGCATGGGAGGTGCAGTGGTTAGTGAGGGAGTCCTGTGGAGCTCTTCATTTGGGATACAATTACTCCTGATTCTGACCCTGGTTTTAATAGCCTATGGGATCAAGCTCCTATTCATTAGAATGATGGATCCCAGCAGTACTGGTGCATTACTATCTGGCAGTAATAATGGGCTAATAACTCCGTCCTGAAGTTTAGAAGTGAATTCCAAAACAGAGAAGGCAAGATAATAGTGGACTGAAGTCCTAACAAGTGAATATGCTACTGCAGTGCTGAGTGTGAATTTGGAGAGCATTCTGAGCATGCTTATCAGGGAATTTTCAAAATGTGTGTGCAAAGGTCATATTAATTTGAAATGCTGTAAAGTACAAAACATAATGTAATTCAGGCTATATTTTCAGCCATTTGCATGAGGTTTCCCTGCCGTCTTTGATTTGTGAATTCCCATAGGAGGGCTACCTTCATGTATGCAGACAATGAGCACTCCATAGATGTCAACAATTTATTTTATTAAGCCGCTGAAAACTTAATGCATGTTGTCACAGCCCCCCTTTTTAAATAACTCACACCAACACATAAAGCCATTTGATGACTTTATTAATAATATTAAATAAACATAACCTTTATTCACACTGGAAAATAAGAATAACAATAGCTTCATAAAACGTAACGATCTCAGGTCAGTGTATCTACTCACCCTGACCAGTTCATACATCAGGGCAGCATACCTACTCACCCTGTTACATCCCCCACCAGGGCAGCATATCTACTCACCCCACAAACCTTAAGTGGGCAGTGTACCTGCTCACCTCCTTTCAACCCAACCATTAACCGAGGAATTTCACTTTAATCAAGTAGCGTCCAGCAACTCACTTGATCCCCAATTAAATCTATGACCACCTTAACTCAAGGGGGAACATAAGAGGACAATCCTGTCCCTCTTCTCCACTACCACCCTGCTCCCAGGCTGTTCCTCTTCCTAATCCATAGCCTTAATACCTTCGAAAAATAACTTCAAGTGAACGTTAAACAAATCCAAACTAACCTCATTCAAATGCACCCCATCCGATCGATAACAAACAACATCACCTCCCAAAAATCTCTATGTATAATAATATGCATCCCTACAACCCTTAATTGCCTAGCCAACCTCTGATTAATAAACCTCCTAACCTGCTCAATAGTCTGATGACTATGAGGATTCCACCAACTCAAATGGAGAACTAACTCTGACCAAGCGATACACATACCCGGGTACATCTGCAACCTCAATAAATCCTGTAAAATAATATCTACCAAACACTTCTTAGAAAGAATTCCAAGATCATTGCCTCCCAAATGAATCACTAATATTCTAGGATACCCCACCCTCAATTTTACCTGCTCAAACTCACGCATCAACCTGTCCCATCTAAGCCCCCTAACCCCATGCCAAGTCACTGACCATCCTAAATGAGACAAACCCAAATTTTTACCATCCTCCCTAACCAATGCACATTTCCCTGCCCAGTGGATATATGAGTGACCCAGGATGACAATCTGCTTTCCTAGAAAAGAAGAAAAGAAAATTAATAATCATCTAAACAAAACTTTATCTAATATATGATAAAAATGCATTTGAAGACCACCTCCCCACCCTTTTAATAACCTCAATGGAACTGCCCTCCCTTGCTAAATCTGAAGCCCTACCAATTCAAAAGGAATGAGCTGAAAACCTATCCACTGGAAAACCCATACAATGAAAAACTCTCCTAATGAGAAGTATGAATCTACTGCTTGTCACATCCTTCCCATCCATTGAACAGAAAACCAGATCAGACAAACTCCCCATCTGCCTCCTTCTGAATTCCTTGGCCCAACTTACCGGACAAAGGCTAACATTCTTAACAGCCTTGAGCACCACTACTGAACCTTTACCCAACTGATCTGTCTTAGTCTTCTGTAACCCAGTGATAACCACCCCAGCACCTATCATTACGTCCTTTTAAAATAACAAACCTAACAACTCAGACACAAGGAAGGCACCAAAATATAACCATACACACAACGTGCCCCACATAACATAATCTAAAGAACTGCCTTGTAATAATGCTAATCCTTCAAACAAAACTTTCAACACTGCCCTCGTCAGTGGTCATCTCATATACCTACATTCCCCATCCACTTTCCCCTGACCTTTCAACATACGTCCTACTGTCCATGACTTCATAAAATCCTGTAACCCTGATACCCAGGCAAAAATGCTAATGGCAACCAAATCCACCCTAACAGTTTGCAAAGCCTTACCTAATCCCCAAGCTTGAGCTAAATAGTGCGGCAACAATTCCTCTGACCACACCCTTCCTCTTCTGACAATTGTAGAACAAACTGATAAATTCACAAAGAGCCCTACCATAAGCCTTCCTGGTAGAGAGAGCCCAAGAATGATGCATCAACCTCCTGGCTACCTCAACCCAAGGTTCCACACCTCCTCTGGCAGGATTTCCGGCACTTCCTCTGCCCCTGGAGCCAACAGCTGAAACATGTAAAACTGAAATTGGGACAAACTATCAGCAATCTCATTCCTCACATCAGGCACATGCACTCCTGTAAATGAAAAGTTTATTAACAGACTCTGTAAAACCAATTTACGTAAGACCAACAGTAACAATTCTGACCTACCATCTTCTTTTGTAAAACCCACACCACCGCCATGTTATCGGAATGGAAAACTACTTGCTTGCCCATAAATGGTCCTTCCAAACTACCAAAGCTGCCCAAATAAATAATCAACTCTAAAAATGCCACATCACCTTTCCATTCTTCCTTCCAAGATTGAGGCCATTTAGCTGCAAACCACTGACCTCCAAAGTAAGCCCCCATGCCAATGCCTCCAGCTGCATCCATGAATAACTGAAGCTTCTCCTGCCCCACCCAGTCTGACTTCCAAAATGAAATACCATTAAATTGTCCCAAAAAACAGGACCACAACAACAAATCCTCTCAAACCAACTTGGTCACCCTAACCCAATGTTGTTTACTCCTGCCCTCTTTCAGCATAAATGCCACTGACAAAAAAAGTACGCCCCAGGTGTACCGCTCGACAGGCAAAATTCAAAAGTCCTAACAACGCCATAACTGTCCTAATCCATACCTTATCCTTAGCGACAACCAGCCTTATCACAGTCCTCAGCCTGTCTATCTTATCCACAGGCAAACAAAACATCATCCACCATTAATCCCAAAAATTTTAATGCTCTAGCCAGACCTTCTATCTTATGTTGGGCCAACGATACCCCTATTTCCTCACACATGCTCGTAAATTCCTGAATACTCTCCTGGGCCCCTAACCATCCTTCACCAACTAGCAGAAAATCATCCAAATAATGAACTGCCTTATACGTACCCACCCTTTGCTGCCATACCCACTGTAGCACCATACTGAACTTTTCAAATGTTGCACATACCACAGAACAACCCACTGGTATGGTTTTGTCAAAATAGTATTTGTCACCCACCACCATCCCCAGCAATGGCCAATCATCCTGCCTGATTGGCAGTAAATGAAAAGCAGACTCAATATCCACCTTTACCAACCATGGCTCCTTAAAATCCTTAGTCACCTTGATGGCATCATCCAAGGATGTGTAATGAACCCTGACCTCCTCCTCCACAATGAAATCATTAACTGAACCCCCCTTCAGGATAAGACAAATGATGTATCAACCTAAACTCCCCAGCCCATTTCTTTGGCACTGACCTCAAAGATGACACTTTGCAATTACCAAAAGGCGGGCTGTCGAATGGACCCAATAACCGGCCAACCTGCCACTCCTTTTCCACCAGTCCCTCCAATATATCTTCCTTACCACGCACTGAGTGCAGATTCTTGCAACTCCCCCCATCTCCAACCACACTAGACTTAATAGAAAACCCTTGTTGAAACTCATGTAATATCTCATTTCTAATCGCGAGGTCAGGAAGACCTTGCAGCATGCTATGTAGCACCTCCACCATAATGAGGTAATGCCCCCCTTCCCCTATTCCCCCTAAAGAATCCACTTACCTGGGATCCACAAAAATTACCTCTACCCCTCATGGCTTGAAACCCTTGCACGGAGAGAAAACCACCCTCCCTGGCCATAAAATTTGAATTCATGGCAGTGAGGTCATGGCGACCACAGTGAATGGCCTAATGACTTTCTCCACACCATGAGCAAAAGTGCGAAAATTTTCACCCTTCCCAAGAACAAGAGCCATTATTGAAATATCAACACACCCCAACTCCTTCTCCCACATTTCCCAGTCTATTAAATCCCCCATAACTATCCATCATGGTAGCCAACCATATATCAGGATGATGCACCTCCCAGCGTAGTGAATGATCCACTGCCTTCTGTTTACAGAACCACTAATCATACCATAACCATGCATTCCCTGGCCGTAACCATTGCGCCTCCCAAACTGTAAGAAAATAACCCAAAAGGGGCAAAGTCAAAGACCCTTCCTTTTCCAGATGCACAGCCATATAGTAAATAAAACCTACCACCCAGTTATCCCATGTCCTGAGGCGAATTTTACCTATCCTTTTCCTACCCAATGCAGCTAACACCGCCAACAAATTCTTACTATAGTCAACTCTGCCTCTACCAAATGCAGCACCCCTTCTGCATCAATTAACTCAAATACATTGACATACTCCCCTCTCCAAATTTTTCCTTCACTGATGTTGGAATGTGTGGGGTCAAAAAGAATGCCCCTGACCCATGTCCCAATGCCTATGTGGTTAGCCAATCCCATGGGCAAAGACCAAATTCAGGATCTACGTCTGAACCTAAAGCCGAGCTATCCCCTGACCCTGCACTACTCCCACTCACATCCCCTCCCACTGTACCTGGATGCCCCTGCAACTTCCATCTCTGCACACCCTAACACATGCTATTCTCTCCTGGGGTCCCTACCTCTGAGTTCCCTTTCTTCACTTACCCCCACATCATTACTGCCCATCTCCCCTGCCAAAACTGATGAAGCAAAAACTTTACCTGAGCCTCCATCTTGAGACCCGCTCAGAGCCGATGCCTCAGCTGTGACCACCTCCTTCGCTGTACGCTGCCTTTTCCACCAAGCTGTAGCTCTTGACATGGAACATCACCTCTTCTGACCTGGTGCCTGTTCCTGCTCTGCAACTGCCTCTGACATCGACACCTCTTGGAAGAATTCCTCAGCCTGAGCCACTATGGCCTGCCAACTCTGATGCAGTCCTGGTAAGTTAGCCATCTGCAAAGCGAGAGAAAAAAAAACACACACATTAATAAACCACTGCTTGGCCCAAGGCACATCAGCAAACCACCACCCCCACATGCACACAATAGTCTGCTCTGCCAAGTACTAAGACCTCAGCGGCATGTTTCCTAACTAATCAACCCTGTCCAATCTTGAACCCATGGTCCTATACACCATAGTCAGCGTATGTGCCACTACACCATGTGAACTATCTAACCCTCAAAACCAAGTATATATATATATATATATATATATATATATATATATATATATATATATATATATATATATATATATACCCACATACATATATAGATACTTTTTTTCCTCCCCTTCCTCCCCCCACACCCTATATATAGATACTTTTTTTTCTCCCCCTTCCTCCCCCCCAGACCCTATCTCTGGTATTGACCATGGGTGCTCACCATACTTCCCAACTGTACAGATTTTCACAGAATGTCCAGATTTTGCCTCATATTTTTGGTGTGTTCCTCCTAAAATCTGCACCTTCTGTCAAATAGCTGAGGATTGAAGTCATTAAATAATGACAAATATTCAAGTTTGAGACTCCACATCCTTCAGAAAATTCATGCTAATGCAAAACCTCATTCAATCAACTTTCTAAGTTTGTAAGAGCAATATTTAAAATCTGTCCATATTTGTCCCCCCTTCATTTTTGGCTTTGTCCAGATTTTGCTCTAAGAGGTTGAAAGGTATGGCACTCACCTATCAGTGACACCCCTTAGTCGCTCACCCAAGCCAGTACTCTCATGCAACAACCTAGCCACACATACCTGCACTTGTGCAAACACTGAAGCCACACACACACACACACACACACACACACACACACACACACACACACACACACACACACACACACACACACACACACACCTGCAGATGCACAAACATCCATACAGCAAAACACTCACAAAGCATGACATCCCCCACTGAACAAATTATTATTTTTTTTTATTATACAAGTATGCCTTTTTTTTTTTAAAAACGAATTAAATCCCAGTACACCCTTGCACTGAGATCCCTGCCCCCCCTCCATGTAAGAGCTCAACAGCAACCACAAGCTCTTCAATGGTTGCATCAACAGCTGCTGCCCTCAGTGCTGATGAGTGAAGGCCACAGCCATGCGATGATACTCCCCGGGCCTGAAGAAGCAATGGAAACTGCCGCAAAGCCACAGGAACATCCGCATTGACCTACCAGGGCACCAAAACTCAGCAGCCCCGACCATTAAAACCACCAGTGCTTACTAAAACCCTCCTGAAACAACAACTGCTAGCCGACCACGATCACCAGGGCAATGACTGGGCCAGTAAGCACAAGCCCTAAATGACCACTTGGCCATGGATTAACAGGCAACGTGCTGCCACAACCCCAAGTCACCAACGAACCAGACAACGACCAAAAACCATAAAGCTATCCCCAGCCCCATCATCGCACCATGAGGTCACCAGGGAACCAAGGAAAATGAAATCAACATCAGGTAAGCCATGCACCACATACAAACCGCCTGCTCACACAGTAAGACTCCTGTCCCTTCCACCTTATCCCCCCATTCAGCCACACTCCCTACCCAGCCATCACCCACCACCTACCATTCAAAAGCCCCCAAAGACTGTAGCAAAAAAAAAAACCCTGCTCCTAACTAAAGATCTCCTACCAGCACACGCCATCCAAGGCCTACCTGTCACCAAAGTACCTACGAGGTTGTCTGGTCATGGGTTAGCTGCAACAACACCAACTCACTCCAAAATGTGACCACTTCCTCTATTTCCCCATATATATCAGCTACTCTAAGTCCCTCCCTAACCTACATCACTTCCCCTAAGTTCTCCATCTACTTAACCCTTTATCTAAAGCTTAATCCCTGTAACCTAACCTACCAAATCGAAATCCCCTACTCCTTCACTCTTAATATATATCCCCCCACCCAACACTGCCTAAAGAGGGTCCCAGACAAATTGGTTTGTCCCAAACCTCATATGTACAAAAAGCACAGTTTAGATCCCTACCACCATTAGTATCATTTTCACTTAGCAATATAAAATCACTTATTGACTGTTGGTAAATGAAAGACACCAAGTTTATACAGTCTGCAAAAATATCTGAAAGTATTATTTACCTGTAAATTTCATTAAAATTGTGGTCTGTAAAAAGAACAAAATCAGAAGTTGAGAACATGGAGACAGCGTCAAAAGGGACAAAGGAAAAAAATGCATCCTTTTTCTTTACATTAAAATTAATGAAAGATATGTTGGTACACTGTTTGGAAGCAGTCATTCTGTAAACTGTAGGTTCATGTGTGTGAAGCCTGAGAGGGTATGTTTGCTCTACACATAATGTTCAGCCAAGCTACTGATCAAACTGTCTTTATAAAATCGAATAGCAGTTCAAGTTATTTTATTATTTTTTAATCCCCATAATATGCCTGAACTATCCTAGAGACCAGAGTGCATATTGGGCAATCCTACTTGTATAATTCCAAGACAACTACCCTCAACACAATTTTACCTTTTAGCTGCTACTAATAGACCGATGTTAATCACTGAGAAAAGTAGAAATAAAAATGTCTGTGCCCAGGGAAGTTGCGGCTGTGTTAGCTCATGCTACAGGATTGCTTAATCGATCTTATTTTTCTGGCAAAAAAATGAGAAAATAATTTTCCAGTCATTTAAATGATGTTACAGTAACTTACAGCAGAAAGAAACTTCTAGAAATCAAGTATTAAATTTTGTGCCATCATTCTGGCTGGATTCCCCACTTACTACAGAGCGTCTGGGGCCTATAACACTCACAGAACTGCTGGAACTTAACATCCTAACCAAACAAGCTTCAAAGTACCTTAATCAGGAAATGGAAGGTTCTGGAGCAATCAGGATGAGACCCAAAAGGAGGAGATGTGACAGAACGAGGAAAAGAGGCTGCAGAGCTAGAATTGCTGTCATATTGAAAACAAACAATCACAGGCCTGCACTTCCCTCAATTCTGTTAGCAAATGTATGCTCCTTAGAAAACAAGATGGGCCTTCTCAGGCTTGAGCTCAATGCCACAAACAAGGTGAGAAATTTGTGTCTGTTAATCTTTACAGAGACTTGGTGAAATAACAGGATTAGTGACAGTGATATAAGCCTTGAAGGTTTCACTTTGTTCAGAGCTGATAGGAACCTAGCTCTGTGTGGAAAAGTTAAGGGAGGTGGAGTGTGCATTTTTGTGAATGATAGCTGGTGCAAAAACTGTAACATTGTGAATGAATATTGCTCTGTAAATGTGGAATTGCTGACACTGAAATGCAGACCTTTTTATGTTCCCAGAGAAGTAAATGGTGTCTATGTAGCAGTTGTACATATACCACCAAATGCTAACATCACTGAATATAATACTATATGTGAGCTGCAATGCAAGAATTCTGACTGTGCATTTATGATAGTTGGTGACTTCAACAAAGCAGATCTCAGGGAGGTGCTTCTCAATTACTACCAAATTGTGGATTTTCACACAAGGTGAGTAAATACTCTGGATAAGGCTTACACAAACATAAAAGGGCCATACAGATCTGTACAACAACCAAGCCTGGGTGGCTCTGATCACATTTCAATAAAACTAATACCAGCTTACAAACTTCTCTTGATCAGAGATAAGCCCACTGTGAAACAAATTAGGGTCTGGCATGAAGGAGCCATGGTAAGTCTCAGGGATACCACAAACGGGGATGTCTTCAGGGAGGCAGCCACAGAAAACAATCTGGTGAGCATAGATGAATATACTGAGACAACTATGGCTTATATATCCAAATGTGTGGAGGATGTAACAAACATCAAAAATATTAAAGTAAGGGCCAACCAAAAACCATGGCTAAACAGCAAGGTGTATGAGTTGCTGAGGGTAAGAAACACTGCTTTCAGGGCAAAGGATAAGAAGGGTCTAAGTGTGGCAAGGGCTAATCTAAAAAAGGGTATCAAGGAGGCCAAGAGGGAGTATGGAAAGAGGATACAAGGATGCTTCAAGGATGTGAAAGACACAAGAAGCCTGTGACATGGTATTCAACAGCTAACTGACTACAAGACCAAGTCAGCTCAGTGCAATGATAGCACTGAATTTCTGGACAGTCTAAACACATTTTATGACAGGTTTGAAGAGAAAAACAACCTGAAGGCTGCAAAGCTTCTCTATGACCAAAAGGAGGCAGTACTCAACTTCAGTGCTGTGGATGTAAGGAACCAAATGAGGAAAGTGAACCCCAGGAAGGCTGCTGGCCCTGATAACATTCTGGGGAAAGCATTGAAAGGTTGTGCAGACCAACTCAGAATAGTCTTGATGGACATATTCAATACCTCACTTGTCCAGGAAAAAGTACCAGCATGCTTCAAAGTTACCAACACAATCCCTCTGCCCAAGAAAGCCAACCCCACCTGCCTAAATGATTATAAGCCAGTGGCCCTTACATCAAATGTAATGAAATGCTTTGAAAGACTGGTTAAAAGGTATTTGAATAGAGTACTACCCCAATCCTTTGAACCAGGCAAACAGATCAAATGCTGATGCCATTTTGGTGGCACTTCACCTCACATTAGAACATCTTGAAAAGAAGAACAACTATGCCAGGCTATTGTTCGTAGATTTCAACTCAGCATTCAATACCATGATTCCAATGCAACTTATAGAAAGGCTAATCAACCTTGGCATAAATAAAGGGCTGTGCAACTGGATCCTCGATTTTCTGACTGGAAGACCACAAAGGGCCTGTGCTGGTAACAACACTTCAGGGAGTATTACAATCAACACCAGAGTACCCAAGGGTTGTGTGCTGAGTCCTCTACTGTTCACAATCCTTACCTATGACTGCTCTGCAAAAGCTAGCAACAACCACATCATCAAATCTGCAGATGACACCACAGTGATGGGACTCATAAGTTGTGATGACAAGAGTGGATATAGGAATGAGGTCAACTCCCTGACTGAATAGTGCAATAACAACAATTTGGACCTGAATATCAATAAAACAAAAGAAATTATTATTGACTTCAGAAAGAGCTCTGCCATGTACCTGCCCCTCAAGATCTATGGTGAAGACGTGGAGAGTGTCCAAATAAGAAAGGTTCTGGGGGTACATATATCAGATTATCTCTCTTGGAGTACAAACACAGGTCAGCTAATTAAAAAAGCCCACCAACCACACTTCCTAAGAAGGCTGAGAAAAGCAAAGCTGTCTAGGAATGCTCTAAATACCATCTACAGAGGAGCCATCGAGAGCATTATCACCAGCAACTGCACTGTATGGTTTGGTAATAGTACTATGGCTGAAAGGAAGAAGCTGCAAAGACTACTAAGAACAGCAGAAAAGATTGTGGGCACTAGTCTTTCTACTTTACAGGAGCTCTTTGAATGAGATGTAAAAAGAGATCCCACAAAATACTGAGTGACACGTCTCATCCAATGTATGGTTGGTTCACTAAACTTGCATCTGGTAGAAAGTTACAGAGTATCCATTGCAGGACCTCCAGATTCATGAACAGTTTTTATCCAACTGCAATAAGACTCATTAATACAGATGTAAATCTGGATGTATCAAAACTATAATAGATTGTTACACTCTCAATCTTTTTCTTCTTTTTTTCCATACAGTCTTTCTATTTATTTATTGCATACTAAAATTGATATATTCTCATTCAAGAGCAATTCCAATTACTTCCTTATGTGCAATATCAGCCAATCTCACCTCTGTGTATAGTGTACTTTTCTTTTCATGTGTTAATCATCTAGTAGTCAGTGTTGTCCAGTGTATACAAATAGTGTACAAGCATGTGTCAGCTACCTAGACATTTACGTTTGTACTATAGTTATTGTTTATTCTTTAATACATATCATGTCTGTCTTTTTGTGTTTGTTTTCTCCTATAAAAGAGCTGACACTCAAAATTTTGTGTAGGTAGCACTTCTGTTTCCTAAATGATGATAAAGTTTCTTTGAATCTTAGAAGTTAAAAGCTGCTACACATCAGACTTGGTGGGTATAATGAAAAGCAATGCAAATACACTGATGATGTGCATATGACATTTGCTTTTTTTGAATAATACATGAAAAAGGTATATGACAGGTAAAAGAAGACCCAGAAGATTAAAACTCTAATACTAAGCCAGTACTGGTAGTGCAGAGGGATAAAACCCTGACTATGTCTCAGGTGGCTTGAGTTTGTGCAGTGCCTTGGGTGCTTAACAGCTGTGACAGGGAGGATGGTTGGTCCCATCCTGGTGGAAGGAGAGGCAACACTAGCTCTACACAGTGCTACTAAGCCTTGGAGGATTGACATTGAAGCAGAGGGGTGCCCTGAGGGTTGGCATAAGGTTAACCAAGAAACAGATGTGTGATTGGCACCATAGGGGTGTATAGAAGCATGTGGTCCCAAGGGCATGGCAGTGTGTGCTGCTATGGTGATACAGCTTGAGTATCCACATCCAAACAAGATGGGGCTATGCTACGCAAAAAATTCTGTCATTGCCCAAAATATCCTCCTGGCTGCCTAAATGACAGCACCCCTCTGACAGATCCTGTGTCTGCTGTGGTAGAATCCCCAGAGTGGTGGAATGAATGGGCACTGTGTAATAGAGAGGAGGCTTGATAGCTGGCAGGCATGGGGAAATGACACCTAGGGGGGAAAACCCTCAAACTACTGCAACTGCTTTACATTTGGAACTGATACTTCCAGGTGTTCATCAGCAGAGGCAGATTGCTGATCTCAATAGCCTCCTTAAGTCAATACTGAATGCGTAAGAACTCCCAAGATACCAGGATTATCAGTAAGAATCAGAAATGAATAAAATGATGCTTGCTAGAACATGCCATTAATGGAGGTATAGTGATGCTGAACTATATCATTGTGATGTAGAGGTTCACAGAAAATATAATGATTTCTTAAGCACTGCCTCTTGCTCAAACCATTTTATCTAAAATACATCTTCCCTGACATGACAATAGTGTGATGCAAATGGATGACCTAGCCTGGTTATATTGTATTATTTTTAGAAATCTTCTTTCTGTTGTAACGTAAAAGATAAAGAAAAAAGTTTCTCAAGAGTTGTTCATTTTGTCATTTTTTTAAATGTAGCCTAGGGGTCAGTTTATTGCAAATGTTTTGTGATTTGATACAATGGGCAAGTCCCATATGAATGAAGCACTGGAATTCTTGTGTAGTGTCATGGACTGTAGCCCTATGCCATGTTAAAATTTTTTGTTTAGTCTGGCATGTTTGTCTTGCATCATTCTGCCTCTTTGTAAATGGGAATATAACCAGTGGTTAAAGTTAGTGTATAGCAGCAAAACAAAGCATGCAACTGATATCGTTACAACTATAAGAATATGATATTGACTAATAACACTGGCCATACCTTGTGCAGGTGGATGTGGATCTTGGATCCCTGATGTACCTGTACACCATACGTCACACAGACATTATAAAGTTTGTTATGACTAAGAGGTAAGGAGGACTTGCACCTATGTTATATGATTAGATACCTGGAGCACCTGCAGTTGAAACTCTGTAGACCATGTCCAGATCTGCCCCAACAACCAACACCACACGGTGGTACTCTGTCAAGGTGGCACTGCTTTTAAATTTCCATTTGAGACACATAACAGAAGGTGTGTGTGTGTGTGTGTGTGTGTGTGTGTGTGTGTGTGTGTGTGTGTGTGTGTGTTCTGTGACTGCAGTCTGATTGATTTAGAACACTTTTCATAATAGCAGCATGTAAGTGGTTATTACTTTTATGTTGGCAGTCTTCTCTGTGGTAATCTATGTATCACACACTGTTCTCCACAACTGAGTAGCTGCAGCTAGATTATTTTTGTCTAAATTTTCTTTCTGTTTTAGTGTCCTAATCCTTTTATCTTTGTTCTGGATTTAATTGCCAACTGAAATATTATTTTGGCTCCAGCTTATAATTATTCCAGTTAGCTTAAAAATCTGTAGGCATGATGGAGATATTCATATCACTAATGTTAGAGCACAACTGTACGAAAAAGTAGCAATCAAGAAGCAGTGTAAAATGCATATATCCAAATAGTGCAAGGCATGTGTTCAGATGCACCACAACGAATAAATTCTCCACACACTGTGCTACCTGAATGGAATACTTAATCTGGTAGCCATAGCCAACCTCACTTTTCTTATTTTATTTGTATCTTCTGAATGTCATTATTTATGTATTTATTTATTTATTTATATATGAAGTATGCTGAAGACAATAAATTAATAGATGCCAGCCTTTCTTCTTCAATAGAGTCTTTTGTGAACTATGCAGAACAGATATACCTATTAACAATTTGAACCGTCTGCTATTACATTACTATTACAGGCACTACATTCTAATTGGCTGAATTTTAAAGCTTACAGGTACTAACAGAATGAACAGGATTCCAAGTTCTGACAGCATTAAGAATTCTGTGAATTACGCTTCCAAGCAGGTACTCCCAAGAAATGCAAGACACATGGAAACAGCAATAACTCCAAGAAAGCCAAGCAAAACAAAACTGTAACTAGAATGAAGACATCTGTGTTGGCATCACCTTTGTAAAACTACATGTCAGTTGCTGTGCTAAACTTACAAATTACTCATTTGCATTATATGCATTTAAATTGAAAGTTGCCTTAAGTCTGCATTTGAATTTTATTTCACTTTCTTCAATCAATGCAATACATTGATTTTAACGGTAAACTACACTGAAGAAATGCTGGCACAAGTAACACTAATAATTCTAGGAGTATGGTCCTTAAAATCACATATTATCAAGTGGTCATAATATATTTGTCTCTGTTGTGAAATATATTATTTATTTCTTATAAATGTCTTTATCAAGAATAAAATGTGTTAACAAGAAGCCCATGTTTAAATTACAGTGATACTTCACAGCATATAATGCATTTCTCTGTTTGTGTTTAGACACTACAGTTGCAGCAAATATGCAAGGATCAATAAGCACATATTATGTTTTACGCAAACAACTTGTATGCAGCGTTTGTTAGCTCACATCTGTTCCATTATCAATGTTTTCATAAATATGACCGTGTTTGAAGGACATAGATTAAACCACTTAACAGGCATAATTAGATTTTCACTCTTCCTGCCCAATATGAAGATTTGTTTACTGTTACCACTATCTGCAAAGGGCAGAGGAAATCTTCTGCATTAAGTCAGTATGTGTACCGAATGTAATGTGTTCATTGGGAATACCTACAATAAAAAACAGAAGACAAATGAATAACTTTGGTAACACAGGCAACCTGTATTGCTTATTACCCACCTGGTTGGAAGTGAATCACTCTATTCTAGGAAGTAGTGTTACCATGACTCTCTCTTTCTGAGGAAAATTAAATTCAACAAGGCAGTTAGGCTAAAGTGAATCAGGCAGAGTCAAATACCAAAGAAAATAAATGCATCAGTCAGAAGCTGTGTCAGATTCAGTGCTGAATGAAGAGCGATGTTCAGAAATTAGTAAATAATAGGTTGGTTTGGTGAGGTGCATGTGCTAGTAACAACTATGTGAGACCTGCCTCTTGTAGTGGATCATCAATAACCTTGCTCTTTGGTATAGGTTCCATCAAAGAGCTTGAGATAACATCTAGTGTATTAAAATCCCCATCAATTTTATTTCCTGTTTTTTTTTACCTTCCTTAAAATATTGTCTGTCATTTTTATATAGTTTTGCTTATGAGTGGAAAGAGAGCGCCTTTGCATTTCATACCACTTCCTGTCTCCACAATGACTTGTAGTTCACCTTCTCCCCCTTCTTAACTAGTTGATTATTTCTTTGCCTTACTTGTCTTGCATAGAAAGTTAAACCTATGTTTCCCCTTCCATAGGAGCAGATTTACTTCTCAGTTGTGTGTTAATGTGTGTCATGTTTCTATACTGTCAAAGTATCAAAGCCTTTTTCTTTCAGAAAAGCCATTAATTCAGGCTTTATTTTTTCCCAAGGTCACAGAGGCACATCATTTTTCTTTTCTTTGACCTTCGTTTCCATACCCAGTTGCATCCATTGCCTTTGCACAATTTTCTATTCATAAATTATGGCCTACTGATCCTTTTCCTATTGGGGTCACACTGGACATCAAAGCAATTTTCATTTGAATAATGAAGTAAGTTACATAGTGAACAGCATAGTAATTTAAATATATTCTTAACTCATGTTCACATTTCTGTTTGGTATAATAAATGAGATAATCTACCAAAATGTTTCCCTGCTCCCCCTTCTCCTTGACAATCTACTTTGGCAAAACTCTAGCTGATTACAGATGTGAGTTTTCAGCATCCTTTTGCAATCAATTGTGTAATATTGTAGAACTTGTTTTTGTGCATTAATGAGCTGTTCTTCGATGTGGTTTATTAAGCCAACTACTGGCGTGGCATTTGCATTCCTTCTTACCCATCCCTGAAGCCACATTGTGTGTCTTCCACAATGGGTTGCCATCACATGTCAGATTGTTTGTTTGTTCGTTTCTCCAGTACTAAATATTGTATTTTTTGGTCGTTATCATTGCCATCTAGTCTAATTTATATTAATTCAATGGGGCATACATCTAGGAAACCCAGGCTAGCTATGTGTACATGTTTATTTGCATTTTCATGGAATTATTTCCTACATCTTGATAACTTGCTAGTGGATTAAATAGCTTATGTATCAACACTCGACTATCTGTACTTCAAGACAAATTGTTTATATTTTGCCTTAACCTCCCTGAGGTTTGGGTTGATTTTTTTAAATCCTCATTTATCACATTTGCATAAATAACAATTTACCATAAGTCTATTCTACAAACAGTTATGTGTCATTACATTCTCATTAAAGGTAAGTCTATTTGATTATATTCATATGCAATATTTCAACATTTTGTCTGATATTACTGAGTATCTGTAACACTCACTGTTAAGGTAGGATTTCATGTCTCATGCAATGCAACAAATGTTGTGTCTTCCTTACCTAAATTGTTCAAACACTACCTTTGATTTTATGGCTGCAATTCTTCAAGAAGAAATGTGGTATAGGCATTTAGAGATACCAGTTCCAAATGACTCTAGATTGTTCTGTTAGCATCATGTGTAAATTACAATTAAATTATAATGCAGCTTCTTGTTTTTCTTTACAATTACTGAAACTTTTATTGTATGCTTTTTACTCAGTGTGACTAAATGATGTTCCCTTTTGTTCTGGAAGACTAAATGCAAAAATGTGTAAATACATTAGTTGGCCTGTTTAATTTAGCTAAGTTTAGGTTACAGATTATGTTCACTTTTGGCTAGAAAGCCATTATAGGAGATTGCAAGATCAATACTGAGGGATTAGTGTGTGTGCGTGTGTGTGTGTGTGTGTGTGTGTGTGTGTGTGTGTGTGTGTGTGTGTGTGTGTGTGTGTGTGTGTACCATCGGTATCTGAATCTTTAAATGAGCAATAAATTGGTATTCCAATTTCATCTCATAATTTTTTTTTGGTCCACTCAGATCTCATTTGTACTGGCTCGACTCTCAGTACCCCACATCTGCAGCAAATCTAGCAGCATCCTTCTACTCTGCCACACACTTGCTTCAGTGTTGCTGAAGGCATATAGGGATCTCAATGGCATCCTGGCAGTATTGCCATCTGTGCTTCAATCTGGCATAATTTTTATATGGTCTATTCACTTTTCTCTTTCCCTGTCTCTCATGTTCACTGGAGTTTGAGGGCCACTTTCCTCTTTGGATCATGCCTTTCCTTAGGGAGCATCAAAAGTGAGCACCCTACCCTCCAGGATGGGCATGCCCATTGTCCCTGCCACTCTGTTAGTCAAACGAGCCACTAATCAAACCCAGGTCAGTTGGGCCATTGTTAGGGCTTTATCCCTCTATGCCACCAGAATATTTTCATCTAATTTCTTGGCCAGGAAAATATATATATATATATATATATATATATATATATATATATATATATATATATATATATAGGGTTTCTATTGGAACATCAAATTTTCAATTGTTCGAATCAGTAAAGGTCGACCTTTAATGAGCGAACAATTGAAAATTCGAAATGTTCAAAATGAACATAAAAAAAAAAAGAAAAAGTACAGAGTGTAGGCAGGGGGCAAGCCCCCCTGCACCCCCCTGCACACCCCCCTCTACTTAAATATACCAACTCTGAGATTGCACTACAGTGTAGGAAAGGGAATTCTTCCCTTTCTGAACCATAGTGCATTAAAGTGCGATCTCCGAGTTGGTATATTTAAATAGCGGGGTGTGTGGAAGGTGCTTTAAGCCATCAGGGTACATTGTCTTTGTTTTTTTTTTTGTTTTCATTTCAAAGTTATGGAACTTTGATCATATGGTGTCGACCATATGGTATTCGACGTTCTGTAACTTCGATTTTCTAATAGGTAACCATATATATATATATATATATATATATATATATATATATATATATATATATATATATATATATATATATATATATATATATATATATATATATATATATCTGCCTCTTTATTATTTCATGTCATGACATACTGTTGCATCAGTATGAGATGTCAGGTATATACTAGTGTCTGTAATAATGTATGCAAAAATATGAAGTAATTAAAAATTATGACATCCAGTTGGCTTGTATGTGGAAACTATTTTAGCATCTGCTTTATAATATAGCAATAACCCACACCTGGGTGTGGGTAATGCTGGATTTACCCACGTTTGGTGTGGTTTGGTCATGAACGTGAAGCCCGAGAGGCCAAACAAAGACAACCCCACATGGGTAAATCCAGCATTACCCACACCCAGAAGTGGGTTATTGCTATTATACAATGACATTATTTAAGAAAAAAAATAATTACTTTTCTTAAATAATGGCATTGTATAATGCCTCCTTGCTGCCCTTCCGTAGCTGTCTGGTATTCTGCGGCAGTTCTGATGTACTGCGCATGCGTATGCTTACGCAGTACATCAGAGCTGTGGGTGGAAGCAACTGAGAAAGCAAGATCTCCGTTGCTTTTTACAAACTGTCTCATTATGTTAAAGGAGTTTAACATAGTGAGACAGCTTTAAAAAAAGCAACAGAGAAAGCAAGATCTCTGTTGCTTTTTACAAAGTGTCTCACTATGTTAAAGGAGTTTAACATGGCGGGACAGCTTTAAAAAAAGCAACGGAGAAAGGAAGATATCCGTTACTTTTTTTAAAGCTGTCTCACTATGTTAAACTCTTTTAACATAGCGAGACAGTGTGCAACGGTGATTGCTGTAAAAAAAGACTTATACTAATGGAAAAAGTCCAGGCAACCGGACCTTTTTCCATTAGCATAACTCTGATTTACAACGTGCACGCTGACCAATCAGCGTGCATGTTTTAGAATATTAATGGGGGTTGTTGTATAATATGCATGTTAACATATGCATTAGGCAATAATTCCACCTGTTTATCACAATTTGACACACATATAAATAACTAAATACCAAATATGTTTACTTCAGGAAACCAACAAAGAGCTGTTTCCATTCTAGTCAAGAAGACTGCCTCTTTGAACAGTAACAAGGTTAGAGGCAATTCTCAAGTTAGATTCACTACATTGGAATGTAAATGTCCATGTTTTCTGCTATAGTCTTTAGTTTTATGAATCACACTCCATATTATTAAGATTGTTAGTTTTTGTAGATAAAATTAGTTTTATTATTTGTCTCAACCTTTGACTGCTTATGATAAAGATTAAATAATAACTAGGAGGAGATCGGAACCAACACTTGATTTCTTTTATACAAGCAATGGTCAATGTCACAATGTGAAAACAGTTATTTAAAGCTATGATTTAATGTAATTCAGGCAAATGAAGACTTTAATCTTTATTCTGCACTTCTTCCTGAGGGGAAGTATTTTATCTTTTTTTTTCCACCCCATAAAACCTGATCAAGAATTTACTGTAATTTGCTGCCAAGCTCATTCCAGAAGTTTGTACTTGAAACTAAATCAGAACAAGATCATTTTCAGACCATGTACTGATACACTGAAAAATTATAGTGCACCCAAATCCTCATTCTAGTTTGAACTGGAGACTGAACTAGACTATCTTACCGAATGTGGAAGTTGGAGAACAAGTAATTGCATTAATTCAAACTGTCTTTGAGACACATCTGGATAACACAATTCCATTTGGTAAAGATAACTATTTTCTATTTGATAACCAGGTAGACTGAGTGGTCTGAAAATCCTTTTCTGCAGTGACCCTGGCACAGATGGACCAATAAACTGGATGAGTAAAATACAGTGGTACAATTATGTCTTATGAATATATACACAAATATTTAGTTGAATTATATAGTAAGTAATGCTATACTTATATAAATAAGAAAAAGAAGAAATGAACATACAAAACATATAGGTAGTAAAACCAAAATGTATATATCAGTCACAAAGAGTTGGAGATGAATCTGGCATGGCAGAATAGTAAGGCACATGCAGTTTATCCTCATGTAACATAGTTTACAGACAACAAGTCTAAAATGATGAAGGGGCTTGAATGTCCAATGAGGGGGGGGGGACTCCTGCAACCATGAGAATTAAACAGGATTTTCATTTTGTTCCAATGACAACTCAGTAGAGAAATATTCTAAGCCATTATGGCACTCAGTGAGATAAGAAGTTTGGCAGAACACCAGCAGCAAATTAAAATGCCAGACTATGACAGTAAAGGCATATGAACTAAAGCCTCTGGTGCCCATTTGTGAAAGATTATATTTCAGTCTTCCTTTTATATTTCATTATGAATTTCACAGGTAATAACAACACAGTCTTCTGCTACAAAATGTTTATAAGACTACTGTTCTAACCTCAGGAAGATTAATGTAGCATACCTCTGAATTTGTCCCTATCACTTTAGCCACTAGAGCATGGCATTGAATCTGTGGCATGCCTTTTTTATTCTGTCTTGAATGTTTCTTCTCAAAAATTCTACATAATCCCTTGCTAGCACAGATAACATTTTATGACACATTAATCAGTATTGCCTCACTTACTGATGATATTTTATATTTCCAAGATCTGGTAAACTCCATTCCAAGTTATTGCAAAATAACTGTTGAGAATTATAGCAAAGCGTTAAATTATAAATTTATTTTGACAATCCAAACTCTTTTTTTTCATTTTAACTGCCAATTTTTTCTTTTGCAAATAGAATTAACTTCTCACTTAATGAACTCAAATACCTTGGGGTTAAATATAAACCTGGCACATTTATATTTCTTTGCCAATTACTCTAAGTATAAAGCAAATGACAAAGGAGAAAAATGACAGACACTCCTGCCTGCTTCCTCTGTTCAAACAGATTGTCAGAGTGGAACACCCCATTCTTAGTTCTTGCCTCTGACCCTTCATATATTTCCTTAATTAACCACATTGTTTTATCAGGCAGTGTCAATGCTATCATTGTCCTATTCATTAAATTCCATCTGTCCCTATTGAATGTGTTCTCTGTATCAAGAACCACCAACAATAGCAGTGCCTTTTTACACTTTGTTTCCTTCTGAATTGTCATTGTTCTATTAATGTTGTAAAATGTTTGCCTGCTATACAGAAAGTCAGCTTTAGCCATTTTCTTAGCTAATATAGAGTCTATACTTTATATTCATGGTTCAAAAATTAAATTGGCCTGTATGAAGCTGAGTTTGGAGAGTCTTTGCCCTCTTTGAAAATACAACCTCATCTTTCTTCCAAGATGCTGGAATTGTCCCTCTTTTTGAAATACTGTTAAAAAAACTTCCGATCTTTATTACTGTATATCCTCCTAGCTTCCAAATGTCTACTAGAATGCCATCTGTTCCTAGTGACTTCTGTGTTAATTGATTATCTATATAACCATTTTTATATCATCCCCTCCTAACGTAGCTATTAATTCTTCAGCCTCATCCTCCTCTATCCCTCACAGAGTTGAATATTCCATAAACATTACTATTTGTGCATTTTCTTGATTTCCCAATTCCTCTGTTTCATACAGATAATCATGGAATTTCTGAAATATCACAAATACTTCTATAGGATATCTGGTTATTTTTCTTCTCATAGGATCCCTAAGTTTGGCAACACCTCTTTCTATTTTTTTGTGTCTTATTCTGTTGTGCTAATAGTTTTTATACCTTGTAGTTGTTATCAAAAATACTTGCTAAACAGCAACCTTTCCAAATGCATGCATATTATCTTCATACTCCCTTATTGTACATTTAACATTCAGCAATTGCTCCTCTTCGTGTTCTGTAAGATTCCCCCTATTCTCCAATACTTTAATATTTGATAACCCTTCTAAATATTTTTTATTACTTCTATTTCTATTTCTAAATTCCATTTTCATTTTATCCCACTGCCTAGCTATCCTTTCTGAAGAAATTTGAATTTTCACTAATAACATTTGAGTGATCTTCACTACCAATTCCTTAAATTCCTGTATTTTTAATAAATGAGGAAGAAAAAAACAAGTGTTTAATTTTTACTTGATTATTCTGCATCTTTTTGTTAGGCATTATTGGTGATTGATCTGAAATTGGATATGTTTACAAAGTTGTCAGTTAAGTACCCATGTTCCTGTGAAATATAATTCCTATTCAGTCTAACCCAGTTATTGTACCTCTGTGCATAATATATAAATTATGTCTTGATTCGTGCTCGTAAGTCAGGATCTTCCATTTCAAATATTTTTTATGTTTTTCTTTGGAAATCGTCCTGCTTTACTACATTTTCCCATATAACTCCCCAAATACATCCTCTCTACTGCAGATCAGGTTTCAGTCCCTACCATAAATAATATTGTCTGCTGAAAGCTGATTATTTCTTACATAATTTTTTTAGACTCATTATGCATTTGTTGGTGGAATTTCAAAATATGTCAGTGTATTCCCCATTCTCTGCCAATACCCCTTATTGACAGAAATCTATATCTTTCTTCTCATCTTTTTTCACTATAATTGCTTCTCTCAAAAGCATTATTTCTGCAATTTTCTTTTGTCCTGGATACTCTGCCAAATATCCTTTCTGAAATCTTTTTTTTTGCCAATTTTACATTCATTTCTATCCAAGTCTGTCTCCTGTAACATTGATCTGCCTCCCATTCACATCTTACTATAATTCAGTACTCTTTACTTCTTGTCCATGTCCAATGCCAATTTACATTCCATGATATAAGTGATACATCACTCCAATTCAAAGCTATTAGTTTCACATATTCTACATGACAGTTTGTTTTGAATACGTGCTTCCAACTTGTAACTTATATGCACATATTAATGTTTGGCAGGATGCTTATTTATACAGCTGTGGCTTCTCATCTCTGTTCAAATCCATGTTGCATTTTCCCAGGCTTTTCAGTGCAAGAAAATACTCAAGAAAAAAACCCAGAAAAAACGACATGCATTTTCATTTTTAGCTCCTTCTCAAATTTTAACTCCCAGCACACACATAAAACTATATAAACTTTCCAAAAAGGGATGCCACCCCTCCATATAAGGGCAACTGTCTCATATAGACAGCTATACTCACAGGACTTACCTGTTTGAAATTAGGTCTAATCATGCTCCCTCTTGTGCCAATACCATCCATTCTTGCCCCATCACTATTTACCTCCAAGATATGAAAAAACAACCTGCATGCCATCAGTTAACTGAGGGTTAGCATTAAGAAAAAGTGCACTGGTGACCCTTAAATAAACAACCTAGAGTGCACGCTGTTATGTTTTATAGTGAAGTGCTAAATGCTACTAGAAATTCATACACTTTCAAAAATATTTCCTTAAATGTGTCAAGACTCCATATAATTTCACTAAGTACTAATTATATTGTTTATTTTACAAATACTTCAGAGTTTATGCCCCAGTTATTTCACAATTGTTTGTATCTGTAGACAGATTAACCCCAGCTGCAGAGCTTAAGTGGTGAGGAGAAAATGAGTTAGTAGTTTTACAAATGCATGAAGTAGTTGTCAAATGCTGGGAAACTATCATTTTTATGTTTTTCATTTTTTAGTATGTTTTCTCAGAAAAAAGAAAGAAAATTTTAACTGCAGCACAAGCCATGAACATTAGTCTACACCTTTGCCTGTATAGCACCAGGGAAATCACCATGATTTACTATACAAATATGGTCACAGTAGTTCGACATCCTCTCCCTAGCAGTCTAACAGCATTATTCTGCTTATACCCAGCCTTTGTCTTGCTGCAGTATAAACCCCAGACACATTGCAGTGAAGAAAGAGTACTTTCTTTAACATCACTAACATAAAGAGCAGTCACTGATAAGACTCCTCCCCTCACATTTAAAATACCTATTCATTGTGTACTATTTTACATTATGTAACTACTTTAGAATGTGATATGAAACTTACTTCAGTAAATTTACTATACATATGTTAGTAAGAAAAAAATTGTTTTACTTAGAGCTATATCTTTATTCTCTTCATTATCCTTCTAAACATTAACAACAAAGTAGGAATTATGCTTTAGAGTTTTCACACAAATTTAAAACAGTTTACAAACTTCCAATCTTTTTAGCCACCTCTTGCAGCACAGTTCTCATGTCCAAATCAGACACTATTGAAATTACACTTTACAATTATTCTTGTACTTCTGACCTTCGCATTATTGATGATCTTCTTCCACATTATCTTGACCACCCAACTTTGGTCTCCGGTTGCAATAAAGGTATTCCTGAGTATTCTAGTCAGTCATGGACTTGTTTCTGTTGCGTAATCATTTTTCTTTAAAACAATGCAAAAGGTTTTACTGGTAAGTGATGTCTAAGGAAGCTGATATTGTCAGAGGAATAAGAAGTAGAGTTCCCTTCAGCTTGCTGGCTCACTATTTGCTGAGTAAACTTTTTCTTTTCCTCCTTAGCCTGTTCTTCATCCAGAAATACATTTGATACTCCAGGAAAAAAAATATAAAAACAGCTGGATATAGCAACTTGAATCTAACACTGTGTCTCAATGTCATCTGATTGCAGGAATAAACTCCCATCTCTTCTGTCTGGTGTACAGTGAATATTCATTTTCACAAACACTCTGGTGTTCCTCTCTTCTAATACCTTCCCATCTGCAACAACTTTGTCAGGTGCAGCATTTTCTGTTGCTATGGCTGCATATTTACTACCGCCTGTTCCTCGTGAACATATTTGGAGTATACTCATGGTATGCCCTTTTCAATTAACAAATTCTGCTATGGAATACCAGTTGAGCTGCTTATCTATACTTTCATACAATTAATGCAGGATATTCCTTCCAGTTTCTCTGGTATAGCTGTGTCTTCCAACTTTATATTTTTAAACAGTTTTTCATGTGAAACCTCATATTCAGTGAGTCTTGCCTGCAGTTTTAATGGCTCTTCTGAGTAACTTCATAAATCTTCTTCTATTCTTTCAAGTTTATCAGTTAATTTAGGTACATCTGAATGCATCTGATTTATTTTCCCTCTATTTTAGTGGAAGCCATAATCTGCACAAAATATGAAACCTAAACTGCCTTTTGTTGAACAGCTTCATGACTTCTCCACAAGAATGTTTTCATCTCTTTTTTTTTTCTAGTTGATTTTTCTCTTACTTTCTCCAGATTTCTTCTTTGCAGACATCTAGGCAGTATAGTGACAAGCTAACTTCTGAAGTTTACCTAAAGTGTCAGCTACAACTAGATCCTTTACTTTTTTACACTAGGAGGACGCTAGTCAATCTACATTTCAGAGTACCACTATCTCGAAATCCCTTGCACAAATACATTACTTTGGGTGAACATTAACACTCCTTTAGGAAAAAATAAAGGGCAAATTAGAAAACTTCAACAGGTTAATGTACAATCTATAATCTAAAATATCTCATATAAAATATATGCATTTCCTTTGATATTTTATTTTTGCAATAACTCCATTTTACATATTTCAGTAGCACTACTATCTATTAGCAATCTAATTCAAACCAAACTTCTTATGGAATAAAAAGAACCTTAAAGTAAGTATAATTAATCTCGCAGACTGAGAGCACAACAATTATCTTAGCACAGCATCCCACATTTTACTTTATTTTATACTATGTCAAAATTTGTCAAATCAGTTAGTGTATCAGACATTATACCTCTGATTATAATAACAATCCCATTTGGATATCTGTAATTAGGTCAGTTTTCAGAAGCTAAGCATTCATTCTAAATCATTACCCTTTATGGTGAAAATATATTTATTAAACTTACTCCATTTATAACATTACTAAAAATAGATGCTTCGAACTTGAAGAAAAATGGGAATATTAAAGAATTGTATCTTGTTCCAACCCCTGAAGGTTATCAACATATCACTATAGACAATGAACCATAAGTTCTTCTAATTTCTTTTTATTTTAAGAAAAAAATATTAATTTAACACATTTACAAAATATACACAAAAAGAAGAAATTCAACATTGCATACTGTTATGCAATGTCAGGAATACAGTGAATCATCAAAGTAATCTTATACAATTAAAAATTAAGACACTTGGTAATTCAATACCAACATTTCAAGGCTACCCCAACCACTAAAAGTCTTAGTATGATCTATAGATCTTATTCTGATCAAATCTTTTTCAGTTTTACATAGTATTACTGTTAAATTTAAAAATTCTTTGAATGTAGGAACTGAATCTGATTTCCAGTGTTTTGTAATAGCTTTTCTAGCTACTGCCAGGAGACTCCAGGAAAAAAAATGTTTGGCTTTTACAGATAAAGGAAGTGTAACACTCATTAGTATTACTGATCTTGTTAAAGAACAATTATCAGACCATAACCCCATAAAAACATATGTATCTCTCCCCAAATATACATTTATTTTTTTCTCAATTCATAAACATGTGTCCAATCATCTTTTACTTCTTTACTACATCTCCAGCAGAATGAAGAAGTCATTTTACCAAACTTAGAGATTTTTAGGGAGTGTAAAGCATTCAGTGTATATATTTCAACATAAAAAGTTTCAAATATAAATTTGAAAAAGTTTGACTAACCAATTTAAGTTACAAAGTTTTATTCTTACCATTTATTGAGTCACTCATTCCACTACTGTCTAAACAGTTCCAGAAGTTTTGTATCAAAATTATTTATAATTAACATATATAACTTGGACAAGCTTCTTTTGTAGGTCAATTTACCTTTAATGATACCATTCATATATTCATATAATGATGGAGTAGTGATCTGTTCCTCTTCACTCATATTATCTACAAATTAATTTAATTTCTTACTGATGGATAATAGTAACTGGTTAACAGATTCATCCAACTTATAATCTTTTATTAAATATTCTGGTGACTTAGCTTTTCCTTTTCAAAACAATCAAACCATAATACTAATTCATTCCTTTTTAGTAAATAAAGTTTAACATTGTTCTGAGTTTCCTTAACTCTGAAGGCATGAGCAATTGGAAAGTACAAAACTTCAATTTTGATATTTGATGGAGTTTTAAAAACAGATTTCTTAATTGTTTTAACAATCGATTTCATATGCAGAGTCTAAAGACGAAATAAATGTACTTATATGGTAAATTTTATTAACCAAATGAAAGGATTGTTACATATTTCTAATTTATCATATTTGATAAGCTTATAAGAATTTAGTAAAACCTGCTCCTGAATGGTTTCCCATTGACTAGTATAAGTTGAGTCTATCCAGAGAATAATAGATTTAAAATTCGGAGCAACAGAATAAGATTCTATCTCTGGGAAGCTAATACCACCATCATCATCTTCTTTCGGCTGCTCCCGTTAGGGATTACCACAGCGGATCATCTATTTCTTCCTGTCCTCTGCATCTTGCTCTGTTACACCAACCACCTGCATGTCCTCTCTCACCACATCCATAAACCTTATCTTAGGCCTTCCTCTTTTCCTGTTACCTGGTAGCTTCATCCTTAGCATCTTTTTCCCAATATACTCAGCATCCCTCCTCAGCATATGTCCAAACGAGCGTAATCTTGCCCCTCTGGCTTTGTCTCCAAACCTTCCAACCTGGGCTGACCCTCTAATATACTTATTCCTAATCCTGTCCACCCTCATCACACCCAGTGTAAATCTTAACGTCTTTAACTCTGCCACATCCAGCTCAAACTCCTGCCTTTTTGTCAATGCCACTGTCTCCAACCCATATAACATAGATGGTCTCACTACCCTCTTGTAGACCTTCCCTTTCACTCTTACTGGTACTCGTCTGTCACAAATCACTCCTGACACTCTTCTCCACTCACTCCATCCTGCCTGCACGCTAATACCACTATACTCCCATAATCTTATATGATTTATATAAGCAAGGTTTTTGTCAAGTATTAAAGCTACTGAACAAAATATGTATACAATATTGGGTAATATAACCATTTTAATAAGTATTAACCTATCCTTAAAAGTAAAAAAAAAATCTATTTCTAATAATAAGTAACACTTCAATTATTTTTTCAAAACTTTTGTTAATCTTATTCACATCTTGACAAATTTTATTCCTAAGTGTTTTAGTTCTTTTCATTCCAATTATATTTATATTGATATTTAAACATACTAGCTAGCAATTGATTTAACACTAAAGTTTCATTTTTATTATTATTATATTTTGGCAGTGACACTTTTTGAAACTTGTCAATTTCCTCGTCTGTTTCTTAAATTGAATAATTTAGATCTCCTGAAGTTAGTAAAACATCATCATCAAAAAGTTGTATTTTAGGCTGATAATCCTTGCTAATTGAGAATCTATATTTTTCACTATTTCTTATACTATTAGCTAAGGGTTTGACAACTAATGCAAATAGTAGAGGTGACAAGGGACACCATTAGTTTGAGCCTTTGTTTGAAGTGAAGCCTTGAGATATGAAAGATGCAATTTTAACATATGCTATACATTTTTTTTAATATTCCAATAAACTGTTCTGGAAATGCAAATGCTTGTAAAGTTTTTAACAAGTTGTTCCAATTTACAGAATCAAAAGCTCTCTCAATATCTAAGCTAATTAGGGGCAATTTCCTGTCCATTCTTTTTGCTAAATCTAAGATAGATACTAGCTTTTTTATATTATCACATATTAATCTAATGATTATAAATCCTGATTGATCTTTATTAATTAATTTGTCTACTATATCTCTTAATGTTACAGCAAAGATAGAAGGAAATATGTTACATTCTACATATAATAATGAAATATTTATATATGAGGAAACTAACTTATTTACCATTCCTTGTTTAAGTATAGGTGAGATTACAGAAAATTTCCACAAGGGAGGAATTATTTTGTCTCTCTGAATTATCCTGAAAATGTCACTCAGTAATTTCAAATATTTAGCAAAAGCAGACTATATAATTCCATACTTTAGCCATCTAACCATGGAGCTTTACAATTTTTCCTTTTTTTAAAAATTCTTTAACTTCTGTTAGGGTAATATGCTTATTCAACAGAGATATTTGTCAGTCATTAAGTTTATTAGTAACATTTTTCTTTAAATACTTGCCAGTTTTGTAATCATCAGGACTCTTATTTTTATCTTTATTAAGATCATCGTGGTACTTTTTAAAAATATATTAAACATTTCCTCTGTGTCTGACGTAAGCTTATTAGTGTAAGGATTTGGGATATTACTGATTTGTGCCTTTTTCCTTAACACCTTACCTGTATTAGCTAAACTATGTAAATTTTTAAGACAGCATATAACTGTGCAATTTTATTTTTTAAAGCTATCTCCACTTAATGTGCTAAAACTGTTTGATATTTTGTCATTAACTTTTTAATGACTTCAGTATTATTTAATTTCTTTGTTTGTTCTTCAAACCTCTCTTTGTTTATTTCTTTTTTTTATTTCTAACAACTCTTTATTCTACTCTTTCATTTTATTACTAACCTATCTTCCCAATCTTTAATTTGCATTTTAAGGGGTCCCATAATATGGCTTTACTAACCCAGCTGTTATTATTCAAAGATAAAAAAATATTGTTTTTTTTTTCTTAAGATAACACTTAAATTATTTTAATTTCATCATATATATTGGGATTCTATAAATAATCTGAAATTTCTTATATCAATTAATATATTAGTATTTAGTGCATTATGATCAGATAATTGACAAGGAATAGTTTTAAAATGATTTACTTTATTAAGTAAATCTGTAGAGGCATAAATCCTATCAACTCTAGTTTGTGTCCCATGCACATAAAAATAATGAGTGAAAAACATTGACTTTTATAATTAAATCAACTAAATTATTATTACTAACCCATCTGTTTAGTGTTTTAGCTAATGCCAGAATTTTAGCTTTCTTCTGTTCATTTGTATCTTCTGCACTAGATATGCAGTTAAAATCCCCTGCTAAAATTAAAGTACCCTTCCAATGACTTTGTAGTAAGTTTAAGTGATCTTTAGCCATTCTTGCACCTATTCCAGGGATCCAGAAAAAATAGCTAATATACAGAATGCCCCATTATATTTAATTATTGCAAATGTATAAATTCCTTTGTGAGCATTAATGGATTTCATGACCTAAGGCATTACAGTACATTTTCTCCAAAGTATAGCAGTTCCTCTCCTCTTTTTGTTAAAAGAAGCAGATGACAACATTTCATAACCTAAGTTATTTAAATATTGTAATTATGAATGTAGGTATTAAATATTGTGTATCTTTATCCATCAAGTGAGTCTCCTGCAAGAATATAATGTTGCATCTGTTTAATTTTATATGTTCCTTTAATGGTTTCATTTTGTTACCATTATCTAACCCTTTTACATTAATAGATAATATATTAAAACTATCCATACTATATATATGAAAAAGATTTATTTAAAAAAATAATGGGACACATTTACCCACCATAGTAATTTGTGCATAAGATTGTAATGCATTCCTCCAACACTATCTTAACATTCCACATTTTTTGAATTTTTCCTTTCTACAAAATGATATACTAAAATTCATAAATAACAAAAACAAGCCTACAGCTGTAACTGCACATATTACTAATAGAACACAACCTACCATGGATACCAAAATTCCTAGTTTGCCTATCAAATAAACTACTATACTATTTCTCTACCTACCAATACCTAAAAATGCATCAAAAAATTATCCAGGAGGTACAATGACTTACCAATAATTAATATAATATTATATATGAGTTAAAATAATAAGAGACTATTAATTTAGTTATATATTTTGTCATTTTAAACTATTCCCCTATTACTACATAAAAGTTTAATAATCATCTTCTATTAATCACAAATATTAAATAATCCAACAAATATTGTATTATATACTTATTTATGTAATAGTAGTACAAATTATCCATTAAATATTCCTAAATTATTCACTCATTCAACATCATTATAGCTAAATCTCTAAACAAATAAGTAGAACAAAGTGGGGCCTGAAGAGATAAAGATATCTGTAAACTTGCAGGTGACAGGTAATCTTATTATATTATACAATTATAAAAAAGGAAAATCAATGCACATATATATTTATTATGCTAAAAGATATACACACAATTTATAGATCTAACAAAAGCTCTGAATTAATTTTAAAAGTAAGTGTTTATATCTCAGAATTGTGTAACACTCAATATGATAAATATAAAAATATTTAAAAATCCTTTCGCTTATTAGCTAATTCATAAAAATATCTAAACACTCTCCATCTACCCAACTATTCTAATATTAACCTCACACCAATATCATTTAATCACACCACACCATACTCCCTTCTGTCATCCCTACCCAGTGAATTTATTTTTCTATTAACAAACAAACTATATTTTCTCACACAATGTATAAACAACCCATCCAATTTTATTTTCCACTCTTATTCACACTCACACTACTTCCTCCATTAATCCTCACCCATCTATTCACCTCCTTTGAAAACCCACTAAGCCCACACCTAAACTACCCCAAGAAAGAAACCAACTCTGTAAACTCTCCTCTCTTCCTTATTCATGCTAATATAGCATCCTCATCCAACTATATACTTCCTAAATACCACAGAACACTTCATTTAAAATACAACCAGAACCCCAGGAAAGGCCTACCTCTATACTGCAGATCCTCCAACCCTAACTATCTAACTCTACTACTCTCTTTAAAGGATGGTGACATCCACCCTAACCCAGGCCCACCAACAACTCCTGTCTCTCTCCTTAACCACAAATAATCACCCTTGCATGCCCTCTCTAAACCATCAAACTCCCTTCTAATTGCTCATCTCAATATACGTAGCATAAACAATAAAATATCTCAACTCCAGGCTCTAACTGAAATCTACTCCTTTGATATTCTCTGCCTAACAGAAACCTGGTTAAAACCGGTAACCAAAGATAATGAAATCAT
Organism: Protopterus annectens; assembly: GCF_019279795.1. Taxonomy (NCBI): domain Eukaryota; kingdom Metazoa; phylum Chordata; order Ceratodontiformes; family Protopteridae; genus Protopterus; species Protopterus annectens. The sequence continues at coordinate 819,008,281 of NC_056745.1, forward strand.
CCCACCTGGATATAATATCCTAAGACTAGACTGAGTATCCAAAAAAGGTGGTGGGGTGGCCATCCTATATAAATCTAGCTTACAATTAACCACCCACAACTTTATACCACCTAAAGACTCCAATGCAGAAATTCTTATCTCCACACTTCATCTTAACAATGCCAAAGCCATCTATATTATCTGTATATATCTACCACCTGGTAACAACACTGCCACCATGGAAAACAGTCTTTGCTGGCTTTCCCAAAACCTGCCCCAAGAAACCATCATTCTAGGCGACACTAACATTGACTGGAGCTGCTACTGCAGCAGCCTCCCCACAAACCATATTAACCTATATGGGTATTCCCAAACCATTACCTCCCCTACCAGAATAAATAAATCTAACAAGAAATCTAGCTTATTAGACTGGATTCTCATAAACCATCACCCTCACACTTATGACTCAGGAACCCTCCCTGATGACTTAAGTGACCATTTTCTTACATATATCATCAGACATAAAATCACCTCTCCTATTCCAACATCTGTCATAAACATCAGATCCAAAAAGTACTTTAACCCTGAACTATTCCAAATGGAACTAAGAGCATGCAACTGGTCTCCCTTACTTAACCTTCCTTTAGATGAAGCCGTTAATTACTTTAACTCCAGCTTCCTTGCCATTCTCAACCACCATGCTCCAACTAGATTAATTAGATTCAAAACCAAATCAGCTCCATGGCTTTCAAAAGAAATGAAACACAAAATAAATCTTAGAAACAAACTCTGGGCAAAATGGAGGAAGACTAAAAACCCTATAGACCAGCTAACATTTAGACAACTAAGAAATGAAACCAAGAAAGCTATAATATCTGATAAAAGAAACTACTAACTGCAATCCCAATAAACTAATCAAAATGACCCACAAACATTTTGGGCTAGCATTAACCAGCTACTTCGTCCTGGTCAATCTACTACCCCAGACCCTCAAAATACTGACCATAAAAATCCAATGAATACAGCTAATGCTTTTAATACCTTTTTTACTAATGCTATACAAACTCTAGCTAGTCAACTATCACCCAATAATTTCACTCTGCCTTCCTATAAATCAACCTTACCCCCTACTTTTCATATTCAACCTGTCCCAACAACATATATTTTAACCCTTTTACAGAAACTAAAACCATGTTCACCCTCAGCAGACCAACTACCCACTGAATTCCTACAACTTTCAGCCAAAGCTATTGCTTATCCCATTTCTATTCTGATCAATAGAACTATTACTGAAAGTCATATATCCAGCTAATGGAAAATTTCCCATATTATCCCCCTCCATAAAGGCGGACACTCCACTGAACACTCCAACTACCGCTCCATTGCCCTTCTCTCACCTTTGGCAAAGATAATGGAGAAATGCATTCATAAACAATTACTTGACCATCTAACCCAAAATAAGTTACTCTCCAACTGTCAACATGCTTTCAGGCCTTCACATAGCACTACCACAGCCCTTCTCTCCTTCACAGACTGTATCAACAAAAACCGCAATCTTAACAACCTTTCTTCAGCACTATTCATAGACTTGTCTAAAGCTTTTGACAAGGTAAATCATCAAATCCTTATCAAAATGCTGAAATCTCTGTCATTAGATAAATCTTCTATAAAGTGGTTCCAGTCCTACCTTGATAAAAGACAACAGGCCGTACTATGGCACAACTCTCTTTCCTCTCACCAGCCCGTCAACCATGGTGTCCCCAAAGGTTCCATCCTAGGACCTCTACTTTTTTCCATATTTATCAATAACCTTCACCTTGCCAACCCCCAAGCCACATGCATTCAATATGCAGATGACTCCACTCTGATATGCTCAGCTACCACCTCTTCTGAACTTCAGTCTCTTACCCAACAAGTATTTAACACCATTGAAAAATGGTTCACACATAGATGCCTTCTCCTTAACCCCAAAACGACTAAACTCCTCCTCTTCTTTCCCACCAATAAGTCCTCTCCTCTTGATTTCTCACTTATCTCTACCAATAAAACTACTATATTCCCCGAACCTACCACCAAACTATTAGGTATCACCACAGACAAAAATCTAAACTTTGATATCCATATCAACAATACTATAAAAACTGTCAACAAAAAACTAGGCTCTCTCTATAGGATTAAATCTTTCCTCCTATCTTCAGCAGAAACTACTATAGCACACACTCATCTAATCTCTTCACTTCTTTATGCCTCTCCCATTTTCACCAATCTATCTAAAAATAATCTTAGCAAATTGGAAATGTTCTACAATAACATTGCCAAATTTGCTACAGGACACCCATTTAGAACCCACCATTGCATTAATTTAAAGCAGCTGGGATGGCTTGAACTACAAAATCTGATTAAATTCCATCAACTATCCATAGCCCACAACACTCTTTACAAACCTTCCAAAACTCCTATTCTATCCACACTCATCACTCCCTATAAAAACCTGAAATCCTTAAGGTCTTCTCAGAGACTTCTAGTACTTACAACTAAACCAAACAACAAGGCAGGTGACTCCCTCTTTTCTAATACAGTTGGAAAAGCCTAGAATTTCCTCCCCAGTGAACTCTCCTCAATTCCCTTTCTATCGTGCTTCAAAAACAAATTGAAAGTGCTCCTCAGAACACACTGGTTATGCCCCTGTACTAAACCTGACTAGCTATATGTCTCTAACTACTTTGTTCTTCCTACCCCTTCATCTCATTAGCTGTAATTTCCTTCCTTATTAACCACAATACTATCTCCCTCTAGAACATCTTGTTTTGTACTAGCATGCTATCTTATGTCTGTACTCTGCACTGCTGAATTATTTGTTTTTTACTGCGAAAACCAGTAATATTAATTGTAAATATGACTTTGTTTTTGTATTGTTAATCTTACCTTATTTTTGCTATCTTGTTAACATCATAGTTATATCTTGGAGCTTGTCTCCCCAGGCCTCTACTGAAAATGGACATGTATCCAGTTAGACTAGCCCGGTCAACAAATATAAAATAAAATAAAATAAATAAATAAAATAAAATATACTTTTCTGAAGTCTAAGTGAATGTCTTACTATTTCTATGGAGTAAAAATAATTGCAGTCTATATTGTATTAAAAAGTTACAACATGCTTAACTGAAATCCCAGTCTCCATTCCTAGGTTCAAACATATTGAAAGATCTATTTTACTTTCTATCAAAATGGATTTACTAGTTTAGCAATTTAACACTCAAATTTCAGCGCTAAGTTATGAAATTAGTTCTTTCAGGTAGCATTAGTGAATCTTATAATATACAATATGCAAAAAGATTCAAAGATCACATGATTTTCTATGTATATTATACAAGGTCTTGTAAATTTATATTTCTGCCATATGCAGGTATATGTAATACATATTTTTCTTATAAGCAGTTTGATATTTAAATACATATGTTCTGCCTTATTTGCCCACTAATATTCTATCTTATTCTCTATAAATTGTATTTCTAAAACCTCCTATCAGAGATATTTAATCATCAGTTCTGTATTAGAGATTACAGTATGAGTATATATTTCTTGACTTACTGATACTACTGTGTTACTCTTCCATAGTAGATATTTTATTTGTTTTGCATATACATATTATTCATAAGATGTTTATTCCTATTAATATTAGTATTACAAGCAGTCTTTATATATATATATATATATATATATATATATATATATATATATATATATAAAATAATTGCTACTTGTTTCATTTGAACATTTGTTTTTAGCCATTGTGAACTGCTGTTCTGATCTAAGCTTTACATCCTGACATTAGAATTTGATTACATCATATGAAAATGACAACTCACAGCACACCTGCTTATTTCCTCTGTCAGTTTCTCATTTTTTTTACTTCTTTTAAACTGTTCTAATCAGCAACAAACATCCAACTGTACTTCTTTCCATTAATATTTACAGTTAGTGTTAACACTACAGCATAAGCTATTAACATTCAGCAAAATATAAGCTAATTATATGTTAGCAACAGCTCGATATAAAACATGAGTATAGTTTTTGTTTTACCAGTTCTTCACTTTTAAGAAAAGATGTTGCTTTGAGTAGATTTTCTCACATATATACTTGAAAAAAAGAAGAAAGAAGAACATTTCTTTCTGCTTTCACAGACATCAGTGATGAACTTTAACTTAGATTTTCTTCGGAACAGCTTCAGGTGGGAAGGAAGGCATGCAAGAATCTAGCATTCTAACACAACTGGAACATTCTTTTGTACTCAAGCTTTTTTATAAGTTTTACTTGCTTCATAAATGACCCGTGAAAGGAATGTGTTACACAGGAACAAAGAAAACAAAATTATCAGCACTTTAATAGTTCTAATTAGCATATGTAATAGTAATATAAATTATCCATTAAATATTCCTAAATTCAATTAACCCAGCAATGCACATACTAAGCAAAGTTAAATAAAATAACATTCTTAACGTATATAGTCTTAAAGTTATCAATTCTAGTCTTTATAATTTAATGACATTCTCTTACAGGAGTTATTTGCTTAACATTTACAATTACATTTATATGTTTAGTTAAATGATACATATAAGGTGTTTCACTGTAATTATCATGAACATGTTTTACCTTAAAATATAAATACATACTTACATAAGTTGTGAAGCTTAAAGTCAAATACACATCTTTTACTTAAAGGGTAAATCCAATGTTTCAGAAAATAAAAGTCCTGACAATAGACAATAAAAGTCACTTGTTTTTAAGCTTATTCATTTTAGAAGCAGTTTTCCCGGAATTCAGTGCATTCTGTTTCTTGAGGTATATACTTTTCAAATCCATTTATTCAGTATTATTAAGAATTGTACATGTAACTGCCGCGGTGGTATGGCGGTAGCATTGTTACCTCACAGCAAGAGGTTCTCCCGTTCAATTCTCGGCTGGGCTTGGGAGTGCCTTCTGTGTGGAGTCTGTATGTCCTCCCCGCGGTTGGGTAGTGTTCGAAAGACATGCGTGCGTAAATGGGCATGCCTTCGTTGAAGGTTGAGTGTCGAGCTGGCACCTCGGCATTTCATAAAAATCTACTGCCAATCATTAGCAGACCGGAGTTCCGCTGTGGCGACCCCTTACCGGGAAAAGCCGAAAGACAAACAAACATTAAGAATTGCACATGTGTTGACAAAAGTGGATGTTAATTGTTGCAGGAAACACCAAAGTGGTTTTAATATTTTTCCTTTTAAGTTCCTTGATCAGTGGCAAGCAGGACGTACTTTACTGGAATAATCATGGTCAAATCTGATTACAGTCTTGCCTATTTAGACTAAACAGAAACTTAACTATAATTGAACATAGTGCTGAGTTTTCCCTCTTTGGAAATGTTCTTAGGGATCTATATGCCTCTTCAATGCCAAACAATATAGTTTGAGGTAGATTTTCCCCCGGATTCTGCAAGCCTTGCACAGCATGCAGGATCAGTGCTGGAGCTCCAGCAGGCAATATGTCTGCCTTGCAATCCAGAAATAGCCTGTAGGGGCATGCACAAGCGCTCCTGCTCTAATCCTGCACGGACTCAGCCCCTGTATGCAAATAATCCCATTTGCAGGAGAAATCCATGCAAATTAGGTGAATTTTTGATCCAGGAAGCTGGAAACCGGCCTTGCAAGTCTAGTGTAATCTACAGAAATGTACTCTGCCAGTAACAGAGTACATTTCTGCAAATTCCAAAATGGAGCAGTGACAGCTCCAAATAAAGGGTGCGTATCATTCAGGAAGCATGCCAATGACCAAGTATAAGGCCATTGGCATTGCAAACAGTTGAAAAAAAAAATAATCAAGTTTTATTTTTTTTTAGCCGATCTCGGCTGTTTTAGCGTAGGGCAGCAGCGCTCAAATGGGATGGGGAAAATAAGAAAATAAACCTAAAATAAGCATTCTAACTAAAATCAATATTCTGCCATTATAGTCAATGGCAGGCAGAAGATAACATGGCCAGTGAGTAGTGGCTGCTAAGGGGGAGGCTCAGTGTGAGACATGTAACTATGCATTAGCAGGCAATCCTATGCAAATGACGGGAATGATAGTGAATCCTAGATTTCCCCAGCATGCTAGTCATCTCCCAAAAGTGTAAATGCAGGAATAGCTTGGTGCAAGCCTAGGAGTTAGCTGACATCATAGGGGAGTGTGTCAGGCATACTGTAAGCAGATTGGAGCCCTGTGGCTCAGGTTTGCTCCTAGCTTAGCACAGCGAGGCAAGGGGGTGTCTGAGTCTGCCAAGCACTCTTTACATTGCCTAATCGGGTGCAAAGAAAAAAAAAGTAAACCAGGAAATAGCAGCTCTGTGCACATTTGAGCACTGTGTTTGTGTGGCACGCCCCTGGGCTTAAACAGGAAGGCAATGGGAAGGGAAAACAGTAGTAGGAAGTTAATCAAGGAGAGCTAGCATAGCTGACAGGTGAAATGTATCAAAATCAGCCAATTACACAGGCAGCAGACCAGCCCAGCCCAGAACACTACTAAAAACTATGCAAACACTTTCCCCTCTGGTTTTTCACATACTCTACACCATCGGTGTATACAAGTGGGAAACTTTTAACAAACAAAACTACAAAATGATAGGGGCTGCATTAGGCATCATACAACATGTGCAAGAGGCTGAGGGTGGTGAGGATGTGCATGCTGCCAGCCAACCAACAGTGAGGAGAAGGAGAAGAGTGCACAGACCCAGGGTAACCTACCAGGGACTACATGAGCTGGAGATAGTGGAGTGCTATAGGGTGGACATGACCTCATACAGCAAATTATTGAAATGTGCCGGCCACACATGACACACCAAACTGACAGAGGGGAGCCCATCCCAGTGGATACCAAAATATGTGTAGGCCTAGGAATACTAGCCACAAGTACCTCCCAAAGCTCAACTGGAGATATCATGGGGATCTCACAGGCATCAGCATCCAGAGTATTCCACCAGTTCCAGGATGCCATGTCAGTACATGCCAGTGAGCATGTATATTTCCTCAACACCTGTGAGGTGTTGGCCAGCAATATGCAACTCTTCCACCAAATAGCAGAATACCTGAGATAGCGGGTGCTATAGACTGCATGCACATATGCATCAAAGCACAACCCGGTGATCAGGGTAGGGTCTACATCAACTGCAAGGGCTCCTCTCCATCAACTTCCAGGTCATGTGCGATGCCCAGGGCATTATAATCAACGTGTATGCTGGCTGCCCTGGAAGCTATCACAATTCCCACATCTGGCATCTGATGCAGCTGTACCAGAGATTTGCCAGTGGGGACATCCCTTACGGTCACCTAGTGGGGGATGCTGGTTACACACTGGAGCCGTGGCTGATAACACCCATCAGAAATGCACACACACCTGAACAAGAATGCCATAATGAGGCACATGCACAGACCAGACTTATAATAGAGTGTGTGTTTGAGATGCTCAAGTCACGGTTCTGGTGCCTGGACACATCTGGTGCAGCCTTGCAGTACTCACCAGCTACATGTACTCAGATTGTTATGGTATGTGCCATACTACACAACATGATCCTGCAGAAACAGCTGTAGAAGGAACAGCATGGAGCAGGGCTACACAGCCCCTCACCAATGCCAAGGCCTGCACAGGCACAGAGTGACTTGGACAAGGAAAAACCTAAGCCTGTCCCAGTAGGCAGATGGAGGCATGTCCAGTATGCCCTGGCCTTGGCAAAGAGGCAATGCATAGCACAAACACAGACACAGTAGGGACCCAGGGAATAACACCTCTCTCTGACTCACACATATAGTAAAAGGTATGCCAAACATGGTACTACCTGTGCTCAATTGCCGAATGGAATATAATGTGTTGTTACCTGTATCTATGGTATGTATGTGAGCATGCAAGGGAATCGGTTGGTTGAATAGTATGCCAGCAGGTAGTAGACACCCATAGTGGCACCATGACATCTGTAACAAATACTAGAGTCACCATAGTACTACATAGAGTGACAAAACCCACTGCAGGAAATGTGCTGGGTGACATGTGTGTCCATATGGCTCACACATGCCAGTCAGGGAAGGTCACATACCCAACAATAGTCTCAGCCAGCAGGACAGGTGTAGACAAACACAAACAGAGCTTGTGCTATGGCCTCTGAATGATGCTTATGGGTAACCTCCCCCCAGGCCTACACAGACAGACTACAGCAGGTCAGGCGGAGGGATGTTAGTTCTGAAGGGTAGTAAGTCAGACACTAATATGTAGCGCAACCAAAACTAAGACCTGTAGTACACTGATATGCCTCTAGCCACCATGATAGGTTAGAATACAAAATGAAATGGAGTACCTGACATGCCAGTAGAGTCATAGCAAATGTGTACAAGTGCCAGGTGTGCCTCCCCATCCTATGTAGACCATGTAGAAACAGTAAGATGTGCCCCCTCAATCATGGGTAGAAATGTAGAAACAGTTATGTCTGCCCCCCCAATCCTGTGTAGAAATGTAGTAGCAGTCAGGTGTGCCCCCCAATCCTGTGTAGAAATGTAAAAACAGTCAGGTGTGTCCCCCCACATCCATATGTAGAAATGTAGTAACAGTCAGGTGTGCCCCCCCAATCCCATGTAGACATGTAAAAACAGTCAGGTGTGCCCCTACCCCCAATCCAGCATAGATATGTAGTAACAGTCAGGTGTGCCCCTACTCCTATGTAGACATGTGCAATCAGACAGGTCTGCCCCTTCCTCCAATCCAATGTAGAAATGTAGTGATACTCAGGTGTGCCTCCCAATCCTGTGTAGAAATGTAGTAACATGTATGATTAGTTATAATACAAGTGGAGCACAGATGCCCAGAGGTAGCTAAGGTAGCAGGATAGGTTGTAGCATTTACAAAATATGTAGATATGTGTGTGTTAGGATGGCGTGTGTTTCATAACGTGTGAGAGTGGTCAGTATGTATGCATGTTGAGGTAAGACCTGGTGGCCATTACCCACTACTGCTGATGACAAGGACAAGCCCTCACAACTGCAATGCCAAAGACAATCCCCACCAGTATAACACATACTAGCATTAAGCCATTCTAAATGTATGGTGGTAATATGTGTCACCATTTAAAAGACTGACATGGCATGGCTGTTGGGCTAGATGTACAAGCACTACACAGGGGAAAGTACCCCAGACATACAGTATATATTGTGTCACTGTGAAATGGAGACACCCTTGGAATTTTACATACAGGTATGCATCACAGTAACTGGACCTGTAGTAGGGGATACCGGTGATGTCTGCCCAAACACTTGCAGATCACAAAGGAGGTAGGACTGTTGTATTGGGAAACAGCTGATATACTTGCACATGCCAGCATAACTGGAATGCCCCATGCATATCTTTGTGCAGATGCAAGTAGTGTCCGTAGCACACATGGACCCAGCTCATGCAAACACCACCCAGAGGCACCTCTCTGGTCATTTCCTGCTGTGGGGAATGGGTACAGTAAGACCTCACCTGCATATGGCAATAGTGGAAGAATGCAGCATGCAGTGCAGGTGTCCCATGCAGGTGTGTCCCCTAGCTGTAGATAGCACCCTGCCAGCATCCACACTACCTGATCAAGACTGATAGAAGGTATTGGCATGAACATCTATCACACCTACCCTGTCACCCCAAGGGAATATACTGTATGGTGGTCTGGGACTGCAGGACTGACAGAATGCAATGGCCTGCCAAATGTGGCCTGCAGCAACACCTAATTCCCCACAGGCTTCTGCCAAAGGCCTGTGTGTCACATGTACTCCCAATGCATGTTATCATGGACACCCAAATAACAACATAACACACTCTACCTAAGCCATATGCAAGGCCATGTGGACAAACCACAGTAACATGTCCATCATGTCCCACTGCATGAACTGTGGACCAACACTAACACACACCTGTGATGGAGTGATACCCTTAGGGAAAGTATCAGAGAATGTATGGATAATGTATGGAAAAGGTTAGAATAACAGAGGGGGTGGGAGCATGGGCAGCATGAAATGTGCAGGGTCCAACACCAAGCTGTGTGCACACACTATTCCTGGCTGCTAACACATATATGGGTGGCTATACACCTGGCTGTACACCACAATAGGGTTAATGTCCTGACCCATGGCTCCTTCCTCTGGCTAACCTGTGCAAATCTGTACAACTGTGAGGCATTGCCACAGCAAGATAAGCCCATACTATCATGTTGATGGGCATACAAGTATGGGATCCCCTGCTAGCACTGCACCAAGGTGCTGAACTGGATACACAGACCCTGCACCAAGTGTCTGCAGCTCCCCCTCCAGAATGGCATAACTTACCATGAATATGTAGGTATCTGCCCACAATACCGGACACAGCTATAGTCACCTTTGTCCCCAAGACATCAATGTGAGCAAGAATGACCACCTGACAGTACATGAGGGCAGAAAACATCATTGTGTATAACAGTACAGATGTCTGAATATCTCTGCTAACAGCAGTAACATGCAGCTGAAGCGGCACAGACACAATCACCTACAGTACACACTATCCCCTGCACAGTTTGTCCCCATATTGCCAAATGATTGATGGATACCCTGCAGAAACAGTATGCTACCTGTAGGTGTACAACACAAAGGTCTGCACTGTAGTACAAACTACCTGGAATTGATCCACACAGTCAATACAGAAGGGCATACTGAGCATGCTCACGCACTTAGAGAAATGAAGGCAATGTCAGATAACAACATACTGAAAGGTCATACTGGGCATGCTCACACACAAACAAATGAAGCCCATGTCTGCAAACAACAGTGGACCATACATATCTGGCATTTGCAGATGTTAGTGCTACACTCCTCAGTATACACCAGTCATGCCTTGCACACACAGTGGATAGGAATACAGACACATATCCAAGGACAACACACTATAATAAGCCAAACGTAGATGTACATAGATGTGTGAAAGAGAGTAACTGTGACAAGGAGCCATCTATTATGAGACCTGTCCCACCCAGAACACAGCCAAGTGGCTACAACTATGAGGTGTAACTGTCACTCACTGTAGATATTAGCCACCAGTATCCATCAGCATTACAGACTATGTGGTGCAAGTGCTAGCTGTGCAAAATGTACAAGGAAGTAGTCATCTAGCAGCTATATACATGTACCTGTGGAATATAACCCTACATGTGCCCGCATGTGGTGAGCCAACCTCTAGATGAATGGGTTATGGCCCATGCACACACATTGCCCTCCCCATAGCCCTACTATGACAAGCCTTCTGAGGTCATCCACTTTGAAATACACCTTTGGGAAAGTTGTAGCCCTGCAATCTCCATGTTGTCCTTTAACTGCATACTGCTGCAGTGTGATAAACTAGTTAGGTAGGAGCTCTAATCCCAGACATGGCAACTGTGTATGTGTGTGGGGGGGTTCACTGTCTGTGCAGAGAGCAATGCTTTTTTAGGCTAGACACACTCACTACAATTCAAATGCCCTACTTTGGCAAGGCTGCTGATGTCATACACTGTGAAATACACCATTTGGAAAGCTGTAGCCCAGTAATCTCCATGGCACGTCCTATAACTGTGTACTGCTGCAGTGTGATAAACTAGTTAGGTAGGAGTTCTAATCCCAGACATGGCTACTCTGTGTATGTGTGTGTGTGTGTGTGTGTGTGTGTGTGTGTGTGTGTGTGTGTGTGTGTGTGTGTGTGTGTGTCACTGTCTGTGTAGAAAGCAATGCTTTTTAGGCTAGTCATACTCACTACAATTCAAACGTCCTACGTTGGCAAGGCTGCTGATGTCATACACTGTGAAATACACCCTTCATAAAGCTGTAGCCACTAATCTCCATGGCACATCCTATAAATGCATACTGCTGTAGTGTGATAAACTAGTTAGGTAGGAGATCTAATCCCAGACATGGCAACTGTGTGTGTGTGTGTGTGTGTGTGTGTGTGTGTGTGTGTGTGTGTGTGTGTGTGTGTGTGTGTGTGTGTGTGTGTGTGTGTGTGTGTGTGTGTGTGTGTGTGTGTGTGTGTGTGTGTGTGTGTGTGTGTGTGCTAGTTACACTCACTACAATTCAAATGCCTTACTTTGGCAATCCTGCTGATGTCATTCACTGTGAAATACACCTTTGGGGAAAGATTACTCCAGTAATACCAGTGGTGTGTCCTATAACAGCTTCATGCTGCAGTGTGATATAGAACTCTGGTAGGGGTTCTATTCCCACACATGGCAGTTGTGGATATTTTTGTGTATGTCTGTACAGGGAGTAATGCATTTTAGGCTAGTCACACTCACTACAATTCAAATGCCCTAATTTTGGCAATCCTGCTGATGTCAGTCACTGTGAAATACACCTTTGGGGAAGGAATACTCCAGTAATCCCAATGGCACATCCTATAAAAGCTTCATGCTGTAGTGTGATATAGAATGCTGGTAGGGGTTCTATTCCCACACATGACAGTTGCGGGTGTTCTTGTCTATGTCTGTGTAGGGAGCAAAGCAATTTAGGCTAGTTACACTCACTACAATTCAAATGCCCTACTTTGGCAATCCTGCTGATGTCATTCACTGTGAAATACACCTTTGGTGAAGTAGTACTTCAATAATCCCTGTGGCATGTCCTATAACAGCTTCATGCTGTAGTGTGATATAATAATCTGGTATGGGTTCTATTCCCATACATGGCAGTTGTGGATTTTTTTGTGTGTCTCTATGTCTGTGTAGGGAGCAATGCATTTTAGGCTAGTCACACTCATTGACTGGTAGGGGTTCTATTCCCACACATGGCAGTTGTGGATGTTTTTGTGCATCTCTGTGTCTGTGTAGGGAGCAATGCATTTTAGGCTAGTCACACTCACTGCAATTCAAATGCCCTACTGTGGCATTGATGTAATTCACTGTGAAATACACCTTTGGGGAAGGAGTTGTCCAGTAATCCCCATAGCATGCACTGAGTAGTGCTGTAGTGTAGTAAACTAGTTAGGTAGGAGTTTTAATCTGAGACATGACAGGTGTGTGTGTGTGTGTGTGTGTGTGTGTGTGTGTGTGTGTGTGTGTGTGTGTGTGTGTGTGTGTGTTTGTCATTCATATCCTGTGTGGAGGTGGATGTGAGTGAGTAACAACTGGACTCAATGTGGAGCAGGTTTTGCAATTTTCTTATATGTTGGCCCTGGTATACATCACAATGTCCACTGTACAGGGATAGCAGATGTGAAATAGCTGAGAGGCTGAGGTGCAAATCCATACCCCCACATCTGACATCAAGGCCAGGTGAACAAAGTTAGCAACCCTTGTATTACCCAGAGAACACTCTCAACTCATGTATCATACACACACACACTTGCCTGGGCAACAGTAGGTATGTTGGTAGTACCGTGCATATTGCCCACTGATAGTAACCATGGTATGATTACAGTGGGCTACAGAGGAAATGGCACCCTGTCCATCAGTCCAATAGGCACTTACATGCCGACAGTGCACCTTCCCTATGTTTCCCACTGGACACCTGCAACACCAGTGGTGCCATCAAATGTGACTCACAAAGGACATACCATGCTTGAGGACAGCTAGATCATGCTATCAATGTAGGTGCTGGGTCAACCTGCTGTCCATTAACAGTTCCTGCCACAAGGCCAGGATTGGCACATCTGATGATAACAGTCTGTGTACACAACATGGGACAGACACTACAGCTACAGTTCCACATGCCACTGTACATGCATGTGGGAGTTGTGCACATCCCAGACACCGTCCATGTCATGGACTAAGGAACACATACATGGTAAGCAATGCACAGCATAGGCCACACACAATAGTTACCCAGGTGACTGGATGGTGAATACAATACCCACCTGTGTGGGCAAATCCAGACACTACACCCCCGAGCCACACAGCAGACCATTGTCACATGACCTGATACCAAGGTATACCCATCACCTAGCCTTGTATAGCCATCTAGCACAGTCGACCACTACACACCCTTGAAGCAATGCACCCATGCATGTCAGTACTGGCACCCTGTGTCTGTGTGTGTGTTGTACAATGTCTATGACCACATTCACACTCAATACAACCCTCATTGGGATACTGAAGCATGCTGTCTGATATCAGACACCTCCACATACCCTTTGCCCATATAACCTCTGTATGACCCCTGTGGTGCATGTGATACCTGCACAGTACTGTGTTGTGGCAATCTCACTAGTGATGAGTTGTATTCCTGGCCTTGCCAAGTGTGTCAATGTGTGTGTGTGTCTGTGAGAGTGTGGCTGTGTTGAGACTGACACCTGTTCATGGGGACAGCCACGTGTACTACACCTACCATATAGCTACCATATCACTGTTGCAGATGTCACTCATCATCACATGTAAGTTTGGAGGGCTCAACATGTAACCTATGTGGTGCATCTAATAACTGCATAGACATGTGATAGCACTATATAGTCAGCAGGGGTTTGATATCCTGTACTGGTAGGTGTGTGACACAAACATGCTTATGTTTTACTCTCCCACCTTTCCCTGACTTATCTTTACCTCTGTCTGCCTCTCTCTGGTGGATGTGGAGACTTACACCTGCTTTGCTTAGGAATTAGCATGTGTATTTTAAGTGATGCTCATGATCAGCTGATGGTCTCTGCATGAACTGCAGCCCTCCTCTAGCTGATTGCATGTGGAACAGCTGTGGTAGCATTCCCATAGCCAATTGCATGGTAACATACTCCAATATCTAGGAACATCATGTTGGTATTGGGCCTTTTCATTCACTGCGAGCAGGAACTCGATCTGTTGTTTGGCAAACAGCGTCACAGATGGATTGGGGAGTTACCTCTAACAACATACACTGTGGAAACAGGCCAACACACAGGAGGGGGATGACTACAGACTGTACGTGCTGCTATACTGCATTTGGGGTTATTTTGGTTGAAGCGGGTGTGTGTGGATATGGCTGCCCAACATGTTTTAATACCTGTCATGTCAGTGATTTGTTTATAAGGAAATCCCCATCTGTAGGGTCATCTGCAGACTAGGCAGTGTGTGGTGCCTTTTGTTTCATGTGTTACCCACAGAGCACCTATCTGTAAACTGCAGAAGGTAGTGCGAGGATTGCAGTCTGTAGATGGTGACAGCCATGAGAGTTACTGACTTCATATCCTTCATAGGACATATGTTGCAACAAACCCTGTTACAACAGTAAAGGTATGAGGTTATCAGAACAACATGTCAATATTGGCCCTGTGTTTGTGCCTCCAGCCACAACACTGTCACCCTTTGTACATATGTCATGCAGTAAGAGGTGCATATATGCTGTAGACCATATTTAGTGACATCATATCTGATAACAAGCCAGTAAGATATCAGTCTGCTACACGTGTTATGTATAGTAGGGGTTATATTTGATGACATAACCTGGACATTCTGTGGTTCTGTGTACGGTACTGAGGTCTTTGCACTTATGGTTTTTGTCGACAGTGTGTGTATTGTTAATATGTACCTTGGCCTGTGTACAGACTGTGATAGATGTCATTTTTCTTGGTCCTGGTCTATCTGATGTTACATGCTGCTCCACTGTATGTTACCCTGTTGACTTACATGTTTGTAGGGCCAAACACACACATGTCCCATACCACAGACAGGCATCAGACCACACTGTGTAGTGGGCCAGTATATGTAGGATTAGTGTGCGTGTGGCACATAAGAGGATGGTGTTGAACAGATATTCCATATACTGTAATAATACAGTAGCTTACCATATGTGGCTATGGCTGTGTTCACATTGGTTGTGGTTATGCACTTTCACACAGGTGTCTGTTACTCTGTGCTGTAACATGCCTGTAAAGCCTGCTATACATGCTGGTACATGTGTATTCCCCCATAGGAAATGTTGGCCAGTGTTGCGCCAGTATGCCTGTAGCCTGCACAGTGCTTTGTTACATGCAGTTAGTGTACTTACCCAGTGAGATGTCATGTTCAGATACTTGCCAGATGTACTGCTGCTGGGCCACCATAACAGTCATGTATGTCAGACAAAGCAGTGGGATGCAGTACAGATGTATGTCAATAACTAGTGGGCAGTATGTGGCTATGGAACATCTGTACCAGTGGTTATTATGTGTCAGGACAGATAGGGGTGTGTGAATGCATATCCTATGGGGGCAAATGTATACCAGTAGGTATGTGTTATACCCATCTACATGGCTGTTAACATTCACATTGTCAGGCTTGGTCCACATGTCTTGCACTAAGGGGTTCTGTGTATACCTCTGGACTGTCCAGAGTGTGTCAGACTGTCCACATATATTAGGCAATATCTCTGCTGTAGTCCGCAGGAGCATTACTGTGCTAGCAGTGGTACTATACTATGATATCCTTAAGATGTCTGTCAGTAGCCAATGGTGCACATGTTAAAAGCAGATGTGACCTCTCACACACACCATGTCTGTGAAGACAATCCCTATTACAGTAGCAATTGTCTGCAAATATTCCTGCAATACATACCTGATATCCCCTTGCACTATGAAGCTGGGACTATAGGGGCTGAGGTAGGGCTCCACTCCATGTTCAGGACATATGGTGAGCATATATGTACATATAATTCTCCAGATATCTATATAGATATATACACATATACATATCACATACATAGATGGATATGTATATGTACATAGATATACATATAAACACTCAGATATATACATATACAGAGCAATATATGTCTACACATATACAGATAGGGATACATATGCAAATATATGTATGGATATCTACATATATATATATTGACAGTACTAGGTATACCAGAATAGATATGTATGCACATATAGTTATAGGGGTCTATATGACTTGGTCGACAGTTCATTTGATTGACACTCATTTGGTCGACAGTTCATTTGGTCGACAAGCAGATTTGCCCCCTTCCCCAATGTTGTGCAACCCTGGAGTTGATATATATAGTTAGGGGGGCGTGGGGGGCACAGCCCCCCCACATTGGGGGGTGTGGGGGGTGAAGCCCCCCACCTAAAATGCCTGTCGACCAAATGAACTGTCGACCAAATGAGTGTCAATCAAATGAACTGTCGACCAAATGAGTGTCAATCAAATGAACTGTCGACCAAGTCATATAGACCCAGTTATAGATATCTACATATATACCAACATAACTAGGCATATCTATACGCATAGGATGTGCATGCATATATAGCTATATATACATATATCTATATATACATATATGTATGTATATATATATATATATATATATATATATATATATATATATATATATGTATGTACATATGAAGAGATGCACACATGGCCATATATATGTTGCACTATACAGATGTATATACAGACATATGTATGGGTATACATGTGTATGTACATGTAGACATTTATAGACCTATGATATGTATACAGCCATATTCCTGTCATGAGTAAACCTCATGGTTGTGTATACCCTCCCAGATGTATCTCACCGTATGGATCTGCTATGTATACATTATGATAAAACAGCATATGTGATGCAATAGTCATATTAATAACAAGGACTACACAATTTAGGAACTAAAGGCAATTGTTCAATACTACTCAATATGTGTATTGACAGCTATATTGGTAAAATAACAGCTGTCATCACAGTGGTCATGGCGTAGTGGTTAAGTGTTGTGACTTCAGTGTACAGGGTCCTGGGCTCAAGACCAGCAAGGACTGTTCATTATGTTGCTGGGCAAGAACAAGAGCCATTGGATACAGATTGATTAAGGCTCTTTTAAGCAGTTGTAAGCAGGTTTGCACTGAGGTAAGCACTGCTATCTTCCGGTTACAGTTTCTTATACTCAGTTGGCTTCTAAATTGCTTAACCAGTGTAGGCATTGCTTACCCCCATGCAAACAGGCTTAAACCCACTTACTGCCACTTAAAAATGCTTACTCCCACTTACCCCCGTGCTGATTTCTTTAAAAGAAAAGAAAAAAGGGTTGATAGGAAAGTGGTGAAAAAGAGGCACAAAGAGGAAAAGACAGTAGGGAAAGTTGCTAGGTATGTGCAGGAAGGGTGTGGGGAAAGTCCATAGCTGCCCATTTTTTTCTACAGCAACAGCTGTGCATATACACTGAATTTGGAGGTAGATTTGGATACTCAGACTCCTGGGAGAGGGGTGAGGACAGCAATAATAAGTTGTGATGCCAATTAGACCAGATTACATGTGTCCAGTGGACACGTGTGTGAAATGGACAGCTTTGTATGGGACGAGATTGGGGAACAGATTTCCTTTTTTTTCAGGTGAGAGTGGGATGTTGGGAAGGGATTCTAGGTATATTTGGGGAGTTAGGTTGGGTAGGATAACAGAGAAGGCAAACAAGATGCATACAGTGGAGGTATGTGACACGTGGGGGTAAACACCTTGACAGGGAGAGGTGATGGGAAATCGGAAGCCCATGAGCCCTCTAGTGGAAACAGTGGGACTGAGGTCCCCACCCATGGGCAGTCACCACTGCACCTTCACAGCCCTGAAGGTGGCTGTGCTGGGGGCTGAGTCACAGAACCAGGTTAACCCTCTAGTCATGACATGCAGCCCTCGAGCTGATGTAGCAGATCAAATTGCTGGTTGAGCTCGCTGTGCACCATGACTTGGAGATGGGTGACAGGTTCCTGTCCGCGCACGCTCCTGGGGGGCAAGCCCCATACTTGAGGGAGTTCCACCCAAAGGTGGTGCATAACCAATGAACAGGGAGGTCCCAGCTTGGGTCCCAGACATGCTGGTGCCCGGTGCCACAGCGTGCTGAGGTGGGACAGATGGGTCTGCTGGGACTGGCCTTCCAAAACGTGCTATAGTGTTTAGATTTTATCATCATAGGTGGGTTAGTAATAGTCAACACATTCCAGGGTTAGGTATAACATCATGCATAGATATTCCCATTAACCCAGACACCAGATACAGAACAGTTGCATAGCAAACAGAACACATGCATATATGGGACCACAGTGGTAATATGAGCAGCATGCAGGTACATTGATAGCACCATGCCACCAATGTTGGAATAATTTAGTATAGCACATGCATGGGAACAATTAAAATATTTATCAAATAGGACATTATCAGAACATTGGAGTCATTACATACCGGTTGGGGTGGGTATGTTGTTTATTGTTGGAGAAATGGTGGGGGGTTGAGAAAGATGTCAATTAACAACTAGTATATTCCTGTAGTCCACATTACTTTCCTAGTCAGTGCTGTCACCTATACCTTACAAGTCTTACTACACTACTCTATAGCCTTAGTTTAGACAGTGATATGGCTATTGCCGTTGTTATACATGAACTGGTTTTACCTGCAGTATACACCTCTTACCTGGTATACCTGTGGAGGCAATGTTTGTTAACACTAACTGTTTCTACACATACTCCTAGATTCTGGGTTGATGTTGTGCACATAGCTATCCAACTTTTCTGCATAGACTCTGGCCATGTGTTGACCAAATGCAAGTATACCGGGACATATCTAGACTATTGCCCTCTTCAACCTTTAGTGACTTGACACACACATATACAAGCTTTCCTACACAGTTATATTATGTAGCACAGTGTAGGTGACAGTGATCAGTGATACTTTATTATTCAGAGAAACTGCAACACTCACAATTCCTTACAATACCAGCATAAACAGTACCAGTACAGGGTTTATTGTCTTTTATTTCTCAGCACGTATCCAACGTACCTGTGGGAGCAATGTTTGTTAGCACTACCTGAATGTTGCCACACAAAGTTCCAGATTACGGATCCCCTTCACTTCACCGACACGCACAACGCCGACACACAAATCACCGACACCAAAAGACCGACAACACAGATGACCGACAAGGTGAGAACCCGACGGACTCGGTAAATGTGCGATAGAGTGAGGGATTTAGTGTTAGGAAGCGGACAGGTAAGTGTGCGATAGTGAGGGACTGTAGTTTTAGGGGCAGGTTAAGTGAGTTAGGGTTAGGGTGCGGGTAGGGTAAGTGTGCGATAGTGACGGACTATGTGTTTAAGGGTGGGTTAAGTGAGTTAGGGTGCAGGTAGGGTGTGTGTGCGATAGTGACGGACTGTAGGTTTAGGGGTGGGTTAAGTGAGTTAGGGTTATGGTGCGGGTAGGGTAAGTGTGCAGTTGTGTCAGACCTTAGGGTTAGGGTTTGGGTTAAGGTTAGTGCATGTATGGTTGTGTGTATTGTCGGTATTGTGTGTTGTCAGTCTATTGGTGTCGGTGATTTGTGTGTCGGCGTTGTGCGTGTTGTTGAAGTGAAGGGGATCCCAGATTACACATTAGTATTATGCACATACATCTCAACACTACTGTACACACTGGTCACAGCTTGGGGGTGTAGATAGGACATACTTGGCTTATTAATCTTCTAATGGGAGTTGCTACAGTGACAGGTTTGTTCTCATAGATGTTTGACAATCACTTGTATTCCCTGTTTGCTGGCTAAACATCTGGGATCATCCCAGACTTACCAGGGGGACGGGCAGCAGATATGGGCCCATATACTGGACATTCTGGTCTTATCTGCACAGTTGTGGGGTATGATTCTGTATACAGTCTACTTCCACTCCCAGGATTCAGACTATGGCTGTGTCTGCTACAACTTAAACACTGTCCATCAGAGTTGTGTGTGCTATATAGATATTGCTGTATATCTCCTATCTGCTTTCTGTCTTATAATTCTCCTGTGCATTTGCATTCTGACCTTGTATTACAACACTTATACACATTTCCTAGACAGTTATATTTTGTAGGACAGTGTGGGTGACAGTGATGAGTAATATCTCATTATTCAGAGCAACTGCATCAGTCACAATGCCATACAATACCAGTGTAAACAGTTCCAGTACAGGGTATCATTTTCATATTTCTGGGCACAGTGTTGATATCTGACAGAAATGTGGGAGAAATGTTTGTTAGCACAACCTGAATGTTTCCACATTACTATTATGTACATACATCCCACTCTGTTACTGTACACACTCTGGCCACAGCTTGACAAGATGGGGTGTAAATGGGACATATATAGCTTCTTAGTCTTGTAAGGTTTTGGGGGAGTTCCTAGTGTGCCAGCTTTGTTCTCATTGATGTGTGTCAATCAGTTGTATTTCCTGTTTGCTGCCTATATGTCTGGGATCATCCCACTGATTTCCCAGGGGGACAGGTTGACAAGCAACAGATATGGGACACTTTACTGGGCATTCTGATCATATCTGTACAGTTGTGGGGTATGATTCTGTATGCAGACTACTACCACTGGCAGGTTTCAAACCATGGCTGTGTGTGCTAAAAATGCAACAGTTCACATCTCAGTTGCATGTGCTATTCAGGTTTTGTTGTCTACCTTTTTCCTGTTTTCTGTCTGTGTGTCTCTCAGTTGTACTAAATGGCCTCCGGGGATTACGCCAGTCATATACATGCATTCTTACACATTCTATTTATGGTGCACAGTGTGGGTAACAGTGCTTAATACAAAAGTACTATTACATGAATGCAAATCTACATTACCATATGATACCAGAGTATACACATGCAGTCCAACAGTTAGGCCTTTATTGTCAGGCTATTACACTTTTATTTACATACATACTATATGAGTCTCTTCCTGCCATATTCTCATGTGTATGTAGTACTTGCCTTAATCAATACAGGTTTTATACAGGCAATTAATTTACTAATATGTTTAGATTTATTTCCTTTGACAGTACATGCAAGAGTATTACTGGCCTGCCTCACATTGCAACCTCTCCAGGTGACTTCCATGGGCCTCCTGGCTTGCAGCCCACTTGATTGCAGCTGTGGAGGACATAAGAGGAATATTTAGCTATACCTATCCATGATATACATGAGCTGGCAATTATTACACACATAGTGGGGTGGTACTTACACACATCTGGGGCATCCCCTGCCATTCTAGCCTCTTGGATCCTCTGTTCCAAGAGGTCCTCCTTACACTGCTTCAGGTCAGCATAGTGATGTCTGACCTGCTTACCAGTTCGGGTACTGGTGAGGTCACAGATGAGACAGTCCCAGGCTTCTGCCTTATATTGGGAACCCTGGTACTGCCCCTGTAGCAGTCTCTGATCATGGTCTTTGACAAGGAGTCCTGCCATGACTCTGGACTCCTGGATGCACCAGTGCTGCACCTGAAAGTGCACACCCTCTCTCCTTCCTGACATGGTGCCTGCAAGGAAAGCTACAACCAGTTATGAGATGTATTCCCACCTGTTGGGTTTAAGTAGGGCCAATTTCCCGCACTTTGTCATGATTGGCCACCAGTTTTCAAAAGGCTAAGCTATGGGCAAACCTGCTTACCTAAGGTTGGAATTGTTTAAAGGGATAGAACACCTGGCACATTGAGTTAGCTGGCCTACACATTGCTTACTCCTCCTAAGTTGGCCTGTGCAATGCTTAGTGATGCTTACATTAGACTTTGCATTACATTTTCTTTTTGGTATTGATTTATTACTCATTACATCTTTTACATATGCCTGGAATCCATGATTCATGTGTACATACACTCTATGGGGTCCTTGTGTTTTATTGGGGACTTCAACACTCTATTACAATTACACCTCACTTCTGGGCTTACTGCTGTACTCCAGTTCACATATTTATGTTATGTAGTGGGTTATGGAACATATGACTGTATACTGATTCCTTTCACAGGTTCAGTTTGGTTTTACTATAGTGAGGACTTGTTTGCCGATACCTCATTCTTCTGTATTGCTGTGATGGCTTGGTTGTTACCTACTGTGACTATAGTGTTTAGGGTCCTGGGTTCAAGACCTGCAAAGATGTTCATTTTGTTGCTGGGCAGAACAAGGGCCATTGGATACAGAGTGATTAAGGAACCTTTGAGCAGTTGTAAGCGGGTTTGTGCGAGGGTAAGCAATGCTAACCTCTGGTTAAATATGCTTACAAAGAGTTAGCTTCAAACTTGCTTAACCTGTGTGCGCATTGCTTACCCCACCACAAATGGGCTTAAACCCACTTACTAGTGCTTACATATGCTTACTACTGCTTATTTGTGCTTAAACTTGCTTACTAGTGCTTTATTCATTATGACACTGACACCTCACATGTGCATTTAATGCAGTACTCCACTTTACAAATAAATGTTATTTAGCGGGTTATGCAACAAAAATATTGGTCATAACATGCTTTGCCATGGAAAATAGAATGTGCTGCAGTGGGACTCAAACCGGGAATGCCGCCTCGTACAGCAAATGCTCTGCCCACTACGCTATTGCTATTCTGCTTCATTTGCATATATCTTCCTTGTTATTCTCTTCAGCCATTTAAGCTGCATTAACTATAGCTAAGCGATGGGCACACCCATGCACCTATGGTTAGCTTTAATTGGATTTTAAAATAAAATAAAAAAAGGTTTGTTCATTTTATTTGTAATTACTTGCTGTTGTACATGAGGGTGAATGTTGGTGGGGATATGCAGACACCTATGAGTGGTCTCGTGCATTTCTTAACACGTTCTGCTGTTCTTCATTGCAGGGGCATGTATATTCTGAGAGCTCTGCTCTCAGACATGCCCCCTGCACTATTACATGCTCCGTGTAAGATTAGTAGCTCAGGCAGCACGCCTCATTAATATGCATGGCACGCTGCCATCCTGCTCCTAAACAGCCGCTTCCATGCAGGAGTAAGCTAGTCCTGTACAGAAGATTAGTAAATCTGGGGGGTTATGTTTTATATAATCTGTTTTTTAAGAACTTTATTATATTTTCTCCCTCATACTTTTCAGGTATACCACAAATTCTACTGTTACTTTGTCGCAGTCTATTTTCTAAATCATCAAGTTTATCTATGATCCAGTTATTTGTTCTAAAAGAAATTCAGTCTGACACTCACCTTCAGTTATTCTCCCTTCATGATCATTTAAAGCTTCTTCCATACTGTTGATTTGTGCACTTTTTGTTTCATAATAATTTCTAAATGTTCCTTCTTCCTTTTTGGTCTCTTCTTGGAAACTGTCATTTTGGTATCCAGTTTGTCCATTTTTAAGTAATACAATCTGCATACTAGATATTAGTGACTGAATGCATTTTTAACAGAAGAATCCTGAGTACCATTTCTTGAGTGGCTCATGCTGAAGTCTCTTCTATCTTAACAAAAAGTTGAAATTGTGACATGAAAATTACAGCTTCTGAAGAACTTGAAGCTATAAATCGTTTCTCTGACTACTGGTGAATACAATTAGCTAACAAGTATTTCCACATTTTAATTTTTTATTTCATTTTTTTTTTGTCAGAGAAACATTTTCAGTCACAGAGATTTCACCAGTTGCTGCTCTCCATTAGCCATTTGGCTACCTCTCCCTTGTCTTTCTAATTTCTTGATAGCAAAACCTAAACATTTACTTCAATGAACTTTGAATCAAAATGTATTGTACTGTATTGGAAATAGTGTTCTTTAAAAATTTTTGAACATCTCACCTGGAACATTATACTAAATTCAAACATTTATGGCTTAATTTTATTCACTATAGTTATTTTCAAGACAATGTAAACATGTTTGAATTACTACTATTCTGTTTTACTTCTGCTGTTTTGTAAACAGTAGAATTTATTTTCACCATGGCTGTGCTTACAATTGGCCAGGTTTGATCAGTGTTCTACCCTGGTAAGCAAATATAAATGCAATTAAAAGAAAATTCTTCATTTGATAGTAGGTAATGATTTAGACTCTATGACAGAAATTATAGATTTATGGAACCTCAAATGTGTGGTATTTTACTGGTGAATATAATAAGAACTGCAATTGTAACATATCTCCCTCTTTTGTGGAGTTATTAATAATAAATTCACATTTATTTCTTCCTGGTTGGGATGGCACACAGACACACACACACACACACACACATACAGCATTTTCTCTTACTTCCGTATATCTTGATTTTAAATTTTGCACTACTTTACAGATAGCAATTCTTTAAATTATTGGATGGTTTTATTTAAGATAATTTTTTTACCCAGACTAGGAAACAATATTTAGTAATGGCTGTGAAGTTTTGTATTTTTTAAATGTATACGCAGCAATTTATGTCACTCCTAATGCCTATATAACTCCCCACAAACTAGACATTGGGCCAGATTTACGAAGGCTTGCACGGAGTATAAGATTAGTGTAAGACGGCAGACAGCCAATATGTCTGCCGAGCGATCCAGCAACAGCCAGGCAGGGGCGTGCATGAGAGCTTCTAAAGCTACTCTTGCATGGACAGTGTTATGGTATGCAAATTACCTCATTTGCTGCTGAAAGCTATGCAAATTAGGTAAATTTGCAATCCAGGAAACACTAACCTGTCCGTGTAAGAGTAGTGTTATTTGCAGAAATGTACTCCATTGGTAACGGAGTACCGTTCTGCAAATAGCTAAATGGAGCTATGACAGCTCCAAATAAAGGATACATTTAATTGAGGAAGCATGCCAATGGTCAAATATAAGGCCATTGGCATTTGCAAATGTTGTAAATCCTTAAAATCCATTTTTTCCCTGATCTCCGATGTTTAAGAGTAGCGCAGCACCGCGAAAATGTGCGGCGCTTTAAATAAAATAGCCAAAAATGGGCATTTTCACTAAAAAGCTTGTTCTGCCATTCAGGTGAATGGCAGGCTGAAAACAACATGGCCACTGAGTAGGGGTTGCTAAGGAGGGGAAGCTCAGTGTGAGAGATGTAACCAAGCATTAGTAGGCAATCCTATGCAAATGAGGATAAGGATAGTGAATCCCAGTTTTCCCCGGCATGTGAGCCATGTCCCTAGAGTGTAAGTGTAGGAGTAGTGGAGTAGTAGAGTAGAAGATAGGTGACATCATGAGGGGGTATGTCTGAAAGACTGTAAGCTTATTGGAGCACAGTGGCTTGTGTTTGCCCTGAGTTGTTCAGGATTGCAAGAGGCGTGTCTACAGTTGTCCTAGCTGAAAACAAAAAAACAAAGGTGTACGCTGTGGATATATCTGAAATTTCTTGCAAACGTACACAGCATGTGAGCGTGTGTGCGCCTGTGTGCACGTGTTTGCGCTTGTTTGTACGGCGCTGCCCTGGGCGGAAACAGAAAGGGAAAAAGGAAGGAAAAGAAGTAGTAGGAAGTTAACCAAGGAGAACTAGCGGAACTGCCAGGTGAAATACATCAGAATCAGCCAATTACACAGGAAGTAGACTAGCCCAGCCCAGCCCAGCACTTTAAACTCTGCAAACAGCAGTCTACCCTGTTTTTCCCAAGAACTCTGCAACACTGCAGTATAGAAAGAGTGAAAACTTAAAAAGCTTAAGTCAGACAAAATGTTAGGGGCTGCTATTGCTATCATAAACCAACATGTGCAAGATGCTGAGGGTGGTGATGTTGTGAATGCTGCTGAGCAACCCACAGTGAGGAGATGGAGAAGAGTGTACAGACCCAGGGTAACCTACCAGGGGCTACATGAGCTGGAGATAGTGGAGCGCTATAGAGTGGACAGACACCTCCTGCAGCAAATTGTTGAGCTGTGCCGGACATGCCTCACACACAGAACCAACAGAGGGGAACCATTCCCAGTGGATACCAAGATATGTGTTGGCCTACAAATACTAGCTACAGGTACCTTCCAGAGACCAACTGGTGATATGATGGGGGTTTCACAGGCATCAGCATCCTGGGTACTGCACCAGTTCCTGGATGTCATGTCAGCACATGTCGGTGAGCACATATATTTCCCCAATTCCCGTGAGGCATTGGCCAGCAATATGTGTCTTTTCCACCAAATAGCAGAATACCCTGAGGTAGTGGGTGCAATAGACTGCATGCACATACACATCAAAGCACCACCCAGTGAGCGGGGTAGGGTCTACATCAACCACAAGGGCTTCCCCTCCATCAACTGCCAGGTCATGTGCGATGCCCAGGGCATAATAATAAATGTGCGTGCTGGCTGCCCTGGAAGCTATCACGATTCCCACATCTGGCATCTGACACAGCTGTACCAGAGATTTGCCAATGGGGACATCCCTGACAGTCACCTAGTGGGGGATGCTGGATACGCACAGGAGCCGTGGCTGATGACACCCATCAGAAATGCATGCACACCCGAACAAGAACTCCATAATGAGGCACATGCACAAACAAGAAACATTATTGAGTGTGTGTTTGGGATGCTCATGTCATGGTTCCAGTGCCTGGACACATCTGGTGGAGCCTTGCAGTACTCACCAACTACATGTACCCAAATTGTCATGGTATGTGCCATGCTACACAATATGATCCTGTGAAAACAGCTGCAGCAGGAACAGCATGGGGCAGGGCCAAACAGCCCCCCACCATTGCCAAGGCCTGCACAGGCACAGAGTGACTCAGAGGAGGAACAACCTGAGCCTGCCCCAGTAGGCAGAAGGAGGCGTGCCCAGTATGCCTTGGCCTTGGCAAAGAGCCAACACATAGCACATACACTGACTCAGTAGGAACCCTGGAAATGACACCTCTCTCTGACTCGCACATACAATAAAAGGGATGCCTAACTTGACACTACCTGTTTTCAAACATGTATAGGGAGTGTACTATGTGCATCCAACATAGGCAGCCCTGCAGCACCACCTGAGGCATGATTGCCCTATTTTAAGCAATATAAAGCAGTGCTAAGCACATTTTACCACTATTTAGCATATTTAAACACAATTGCATGGAGCTGCGCACCGCGCTAACTAGTGCAACGTCAGGCAACGTTGAGCAAAGTTGGGCAATGTTGGGCAAAGTCAGGTAAACACACTCACGCCTGCTTTACTGTTCCTTAAGCAGTCTGGTCTTCCCAGCAGGAAAATAAAAAGCAGTGACAGGGCTTGAACTCAGGATACTGTGCACTATAGTCACAGTACAGAACCACTAAGTCATGACAGCATTTCACTGGCACAGACACAGCAGGACAATTGTAGACTAACACAAACACAAACAAATGCTGTATCATACCCTCTGAAGAAGCATATGAGTAACTTCCCCCCAGGCCTATGCAGACAGATAACAGCAGGCCAGGCAGTGTGATGTGGGTTGGGAAGACTATGAAGTCACAAACTAATATACGTGAAATTGGAAGCTAAGATCTGTAGTACAGTAGTATGCCTCAAGCCAGTATGATAGGCAATAGTACAGACTGAAATGGAGCACCTGACATAGCAGTGCAGGCCTAGCAAATGTGTATAAGTGTCAGGTGAACCCCTCATCCTATGTACACCCACAATAACAATCAGGTGTGCCCCCCCGGGTAGAAATGTACAACTAATAGCTGTCCCCCGTGTATGTAGAAATGTTGATAAGTCTATACAAAGCGACTCATGGAAGCCCTGCAGGGACAGTGTGCTTCCTGTCGATGTACAACACAAAGGTGAGCCCTGAAGTAAAAAACAACTTGATTTTTTACACACATATAGTAGCAAATTTCAGTCAACAACATACTGAAAGGTCATACTGGGCGTGCTCACACACCTAGGCCATGTCTGAGTACAGCAGTGGGCCACACATATCTGGCAGTTGCAGTTCTTACCCCAGAAACTTGTCACTATTCACCAATCCTGCCTTGCGCACACAGTTATTTGAAAACAGACCCATATAATATATTGGACTCCTGTCATAATCAAACTATGTACTACAAGTACTTAAGTTGTTCAAAGAAAGTAAAAGTTCAAAGAAGATCAATAAATCTCTGATCAGTATCATCAATAAACAATGAGCACTCCTAACATTATCCAATCCATGTTCTGGCAAAAATATTGTCAAAGAGTCCATATTGAACCTTGAAGCTTTCTTTCGCTATGTCATAAATATCAATGTAAACTCATATATGTTCTGAGTCAGTGCAAACTGTAAATGAATACATGTACATGACTGACATTGCCAACATCTTGTCAGACAGGTTCATACATATTTACCCCCCTCTCACTGACAAAAGAGCCCATTATCATACCTGAAGATTGTGAAAACCCAGAAATCACATATACAGTGGTTAAACAGCTCTTTCAAACCTAAAAACACGGCATCTATGGGATGACATGGTTTCCCTAGCTGTGTCATATGTGAACTCCAAAACAAACAGACCCTGCACCTGAACAGTCTGTTGAGATTCACCCTCTGTACAGGATATGAAACTGTTGAATGGGTTACAGCAATGTTTGGCACACTCCACAAGTGTTGGTGCAAAACATACCAGGAACTATTGTCTTATAAGCCTATTAAGCCTGATCTGCAAGGCCATGGAGTCCATCATGATGTAACTCATAAACAGAGCTATTGGGAGCCTACAAACACCCAACCTTACCCATTTTGGTTTGGTCAGGGACAGATCATGGTTCCCAAACCTGCTAGACTGTTTTCAAGGCAGTCACCCAGGACATACATCAATGAAATGAGCTATACACATCCCACATAGACCTTGAAAAGCCCTTTTCCAACATCCCAGACACATGTCGTATCCACAAATCAACAACCTGTGCATAAATATGTATGTCAACTGATGGACTGCCAGCTGGGGCACAGATAGATCCCACGAGGTAAGAATTGTGGTCTCCTGTTCAAGCTGGTAACAACTGCTGTCACCCATGGCTCAGTCCTGGGACCCCTCCTATCTGATGTATACTTTTCAGAAATACAATCAAACACACAAGGGCTATGTTTAGCAAAGTTTATGGATGACTGCAAAAAAGTTGTCATAATTGATGTTTAGGACAACAGAGACAGTCAGACAGATGTGGTGTCAAAATTATGGCCTCGAGCTACAGTCATACAAATACCACATAGGTGCCAACACCCTAAATATGGAGGTGATAATAAGGGATCTATGGACACATCTGGATAGTCATCTCTACTTCCAGAAACACATTCACAAAGTGGTTAGAAAATCATGCTATGTGTTCCCACAAACTGCCAAGGTCTTTGCATGTAGGTCAAAGGAGGTTCCCTCTACTCATCAGTCATCAGACCCATCAGAGAGTACCACAACACACTTGCGATGAATCTGACTAAGCACCTTCAGCAGCTGAAAAGACTACTGAAGTACTTCAACAAGAGGATTACTGGCCTCAAACAGTTGCCCCATGCAACAAAACTGAATTTAACTCAATCTGTACTCTGTTGCATACTGTCTACTCAGGAGATCTCTGCCCGACAGGTCCATGTCCAATGCAGAACTGATGTACATGTGCTATCTGAAGTAAACCCAAGCTCATTGTGCCACATGCTCTAGGGATTTTATCATCACAACATTAAATAGAACATGTTGGAGGGATACATTACTAACTCAGACACTTCCCTTGCTTTGGAACAGGCTCCCAACCGACATTAAGCTGAGTCTCTCACTGACACTCTTCCAGAGGAGCCTTGTTGACTGTATGTGAAACTGAACTGTCACACCATGGATCACGTCATCAGCTCTACTACACAGAGGCCTAGGGAACTAACTCCATGGGTGGTGATAGCTGCACACTCTGGCCATACTAATATATGCCTTCAGGCAGATAGCCTATTACCTACCTATGTACCTATATATATATATGTAGGGGGAACACAGTATAATAAGCCAAAGATGGATGAGCAGCGATGTGTGTAAGAGGGTGACCATGACAGGGAGCCATCCAGGACTGTCCCACCCAGCACACATTCCAATGGCATGAAAGACATGAGGTGCACATCTCTCCCACTGTACATAACAGCCACCAGTATCTGTAAGCAATACAGTGTATGTGGTCCATGTGCCAGATGTACAACATGACAATGAAGTACACATCAACTATCTGTAGACATGTACCTGTCACATAGGTTCATAGGTATGTAGTAGACTATTTCCACGAAGGCATATATCAGCCTACGCAAGTTGTGCATCTTTCACCACACCATTGAGTAATCTCCCAAGGCCTAGTTCTAATAGTTAGTACCCTAAGCCCCTTTCTAGTGGGGCTGCTGATGTGATGCCTGGCATGAATTGTCTGTTTCCCATCCACTCATTAAGGTTCCAATTAAAGAGTGTCAGCAAGGGGTTCTGTCTGATGTACATTGGGACTCTGCTCCACAGTAAGGCAAGTGTCTGGGATGGTACTCTATCCCACCAGCATGTTGTATTCATCGTTGTGAAGAGGTTCATATCCCTGGAATGTGTAGGGTGACTCAGTGTTGTTATCTGTAGATGGAGCATGTTCGACAGTTATGAGTTGGACGTGGCTCTGTATGTTAGGCAGAGTGTGCCTCTGAGTAGGCGGTACGCAATGAAGAACATATTTAGTTTTACCAGTTGTGTTGCATAACACAACTGTTTGAGGCCAGTAATCCTCTTGGTGAGGTACCTATGTGGTCTCTACAGCTTCTGGATATGCTAAGTTGAGTACATCCAAAATGGTGCACTGTAATCAATGATGGGTCTGATGATGTAAGAGTAGAGTGCCAACACTACCTCTCTGGATCCTGATGCAAACCCTTTGTTGATTAGGTGGGCCACATAGGATCTCCCAATCACTTTGGCAACATGGTTGTCAAAGGAATGATGACTATCTACTTGTGTCCCCAGATCCCTTATCACCTTGTCATTTTTAAGGGGGTAACACCTATGTGGTAGTTTGTGGGTATTTTGTTTTCAACAAAGAGGATCACTATGCATTCCTCCACAGTGAGCTTGAGGCCATGATTCTGACATCACACATCTGTCTCATAGAGTCCCTTCTGGAGAATATGTCTGTCTTCCAGGGAATCTATTATGGCAAACACTTTACAGTTCCCAGCAAACTTAGTCAACCACAACCCTCCTGTGTTGGCATGTACATTTGAGACGTCTACACCAAACAGGAGGGACCCCAGGACTGAACCCTGGGGGACACCAGTCATTACCGGTGTAGAGTCTGACATGTAGCCAGCAACTCTTAATGTGTGGGATCTATCTGTGAGCCAGTTTGCAATCCATCTTGTGATGTATGGATTCATGGCCAGGTTGGTGAGTTCATCTATGATATCTGACTGGGGAATGGTGTCAAAGGCCTTAGCGAGG
The DNA here is from genome assembly GCF_019279795.1 of Protopterus annectens. Taxonomy (NCBI): domain Eukaryota; kingdom Metazoa; phylum Chordata; order Ceratodontiformes; family Protopteridae; genus Protopterus; species Protopterus annectens. Next base: position 819,040,313 of record NC_056745.1, read on the forward strand.
TATAGGTAGGCTGTGTTGAGCTCATCTCAATCATCTGTAGCCTGGGTAACTGTCGAAGAAATCCTCCGAGTTCAGGAGGCGTGGTCTGCATTTGACAAAGCCAAACTGGGTGTGCTCAACTGTGTGAAGGTTCCCAATCTCTGTATTGTTGACTTCCATTATGATTGGCTCCATTGCCTTGCAGAACAAACTCGTCAGGCTCATAGAGCATGAATGCCAAGGGGTTTTTGTGGCCCCACCCCAGTGGAGTGTGAAGAATATTGCTGTGCAACATTCTATGGGTACATATCCTGTAGAGAGCATGTAGAGAGAGGTGTAGGTATCCTTGATGAATATGGATACATCCTCACCCTATGTGCTATGATTCAGGTTCTGATGCTGGAAGGTATGGAATGAGTAGTATCCTGGTAGTGCTGGTGTGCTGTCTGGAGCCTTGAACTAGGTTTCTATTACTGCACAGATATCAATATTCTCCATAATGAGAAGTGCCTCAAGTGTGTGCATGTGGAGGCTGAGACTTCTGGCAATGAGTAGCATTTCGCTCACTTTGTGGTTATTTGTGTTGGTTACGGGGTTTGGATTGTCCTGCGTGACCGGTGTTCCACACCTGAAGTCAGCACCTCACTGGTCCCATCTGACCATAAGCTAATTACCCTACATATCCACATTCTGGACCCACACCCCCATTAAGGAAACCATGTTAAAAAATGTCTCCAAAGCCAAATTCATGCTTCTTAAGACAGAAGTGCTGAACTGCAGGACACCCATGCAGATGGACAATACAGATACGACTACTGAATCCTACACAATTGCACTTTATAAGCACTTACATGACTGCATGCATCTTGCTATCCCAAACAGAACCAAGATGCTATCCTCCAAGAAAAGGAAGCCAATCTGGTGTTCCCCTGCCATAAACAAACTGCACAACAGAAGGAAGAAACTGTTGCAAAAGTGGGTAAAATCCCATGAATGTAGGAGCTCCATGGTCAACATCAGTAAGAAGCTGTGATCCCTGATAAAATCCTTCAAAGCTAGTTATGAAAACAAAACTGACACTGATTCTAAAGACAACCACAAAGCATTCTATAGCTATGTCAAGAATCTCAATGGCAACACTCAGATCTGCTCTGGGTTACAGCACAATGGCACTAAATATACAGACCCAACTGATATTGCCAACATCCTGGCAGATAGGATCAGTGCTAACTTTACCCCCCCCTCACCCCTGAAAGAGCACATCTCTATAACGGAAGACTGCAAAGTTGCTGTCATCACAGCTGCACAGGTAAAAGACACTCTCCAAAGCCAGAAACACAGCATCCATGGGACCAGATAACATCCCAGGCTGTGTTCTACACAAACTACAGAACGAACAGGCACCACACCTATGTACCATGTTCAGTCATAGTCTCACCTCAGGCTTTGTGCCTGCTGAATGGCACACAGTGACAGTTATCCCACTACACAGGGGGGGAGCCACCATGGACCCCAGGAACTAGCACCCCATTAGCCTGATGAGCCTGCTCTGCAAGGCCATGGAATGTATCATCATATAACTTATAAAAAAAGACATTGGTAATCTCCAAACTCTGGACCACAACCATGTTGGGTTTGTAAAAGGCAGATCATGTCTCCTAAACCTGATAGATGTCATTGAAGCAGTCACCAGAACCGTAGACATGGGTAAGGTGGTTCACACAGCCTATGTAGATCTTGCCACTGCTTTCAACACCATCCCCCACTCTGGAATTATAGATAAACCCACTAAACTAGGTATAAATCGCCATGAACTACAACATAGGTGGTAGTATACTTAACACTGAAAGTGTGATAAGAGACCTTGGGTCACAGGTGGACAGTGGACACACCTGTGATAATCACATCCCCACAGTAGTCAGGAAATCCTTCTATGTGGCACACCTCATCACAAAAGGTGGTTCATGCAGAATAGAAGAGGACATTGTTCCCCTCTACTCATCACTCACTAGATCCATAATAGGGTACAACGCCCCTTTTGCTATGTACCTCACAAGATATCTACAACAACTGGAAAGCCTGCAGAAATACCTCCAAAGAGGATTAGTGGCCTAAAATACATGCCATACACAGACCATCTCAAAATGCTCCAGCTGTACTCTCTCGCATATCGCCTACTCAGAGGTGATCTCTGCCTAACATACAAAGCTATGTCAAACACAGAGCTGTTGGACATGCTCCACATAAAACACTCACAATCCCTCTGATCTTCAACCCCAAAACCCAGAGTGAAATACAAAAGGAAGGGGTGTATCCATTTACCTTATGGATACCCACACCTTCAGGTTAATAGCACAGCATGAGGCCTTGGAGCCCATGTAAGTGCAACTAACATTGGGCAAAGCTGCTTATCAGATTGTGGCCTGCTACAGATCACCTACCTTGTCTCAGGAACCTCACTCAGTATTCCTGAGAACACTGGAAGATATAAAGGTCCTACCAAACACCATTATATGAGGAGATTATAACTACCCAAACATTGACTGGGAGAATTACTCATGTACAACGTCCTTTGCCCAATGCTTTCTAGAGTTTAAAAACTCAAACGCCCTGGAACAGCTGGTCACCATGCCCACTAGAAGTGACAACATACTAGACCTGATCATCACCAATATGGGGTACCAGTGTTCCACACCAGAGATAAACCCCTCGCTGGTAATATCAGACCATAAAGTAATCACACTGGACATTCACATCCGGCCCCCCCAGTCAAGGAAACCACTGTGAAGAAATTTTCAAAAGCAAACTGCACACTTCTCAAGACCAAAGTGGAAAGTTCCAAAGCCCCCTTGCTATAGGATAATGCTATTCAATCTGCAGAATCATTTACAAGTGCATTCTATGAACATCTACAGGGATGCATGGATTGAGACATCCCAAATAAAACCAAGACGCACTCCTCCAAAAAGAAGAAACCAATCTGCTGGTCATTGCCCATAAATAAGCTATACAAGAGAAGGAGGAAACTACCACATGATAGAGCAAACTTCACAAAAGGCAAGGCATCACTGATCATTATTAGGAAGAAACAATGATCGCACATAAAATAATCCAAGGCCAGTTTCTAAAGACAAATTGCCAAAGAATCTAAGAATAACAACCACAAAGCCTCTGTTAGCTATACCAAACATTTAGGTGGCAACTCTCAAATATGCTGCCAGCTACTGCAAAATGGCAAAAAATACACTAAACCAAATGTCATTGCCCACGTCCTGGTGGACAAGTTCAGTGCAAACTTCACCCCCCCACCCCCAAAAGGGCCTGTGTCCATCCCAGAAGAATGCAGAGCCCCAGACTTCATGGATATGCAGGTAAAAACAGCCCTCTCCAAAGCTAAGAACACAGCATCAATGGGGCTGGATGGTGTCCCCAGGCTGCGTCTTACACCAGCCCCAAAAGGAACTACACCCTCTCCTACATTCACTGTCCAGACTCAACCTTACCACAGGCTATGTACCCAAAGAATGGCATACAGCAACAGTCATCCAGCTCCACAAAGGTGGTGCCACAACAGAACCTGGAAAGTATTGCCCTATAGGCCTACTCAGCCTGGTCTGTAAAGCTATGGAGCAAATTATGATGGAATCCATAAACAGAGACATTGGGAACCTCCAGACACTGGACTCTACCCAATTTGGCTTTGTTAAAGGCAGATCCTGCCTCCTAAACCTAGTTGACTTCTTTGAAACAGTTACCAAGGACATAGATGGAGGTGAAAGTAGTCCACACAGCCCACCTGGACCTCACTAAGGCCTTTGACACCATTCCCCTCTCTGGCATCATGGACAAGCTTACCAGCGTGAACATTAACCCCTATGTCACAGGATGGGTGGCCAACTGGCTCACAGATCAAACACACATGGTCAGAGTTGTGGGTGCCATGTCCGACTCTAAACCAGTCACAAGTGGCATCCCACAGGTCTTGGTCCTGGGACCCCACCTGTTCAGTAGATACTGCTCAGAGGTACAGTCAAGCACGGGAGGAGTATGGCTGACCAAGTTTGCAGATGACTGATAACTGTGGTCCATAATTGACTCTATGGCTGACACAGACATCCTCCAGAAGGGTCTTACAGAGACAGATACCTGGTGTCAAAACAATGCCCTCAAGCAGAATGCCAAAAAATGCATAGTCATCCCCTTTGGATAAAACAAAGTGCCCACAAATTACCACATAGGTGGTAATCCAGTATGTACGGAGAATGTAATTATGGACCTGGGGACCCAGGTAGATAGTAAACTCTCGTTTGATGATCACATTGCCAAAGTGTTTAGAAATTCCTTCTATGTAGTCCACCTAATGTAACCCACTTTGTCAAGTCTAATGATGTCACCATCCTACAAATATACCTGTGGAAAAGAGGAAATCCCAGTAATGTGTATAGTCCATTGTGTAAATGCGTACTGCTGTAGAATCATAAAGTAGTTAGGTAAGGGTTTGAATCCTGCACTTGCCAACTGTATGAGAGTGTGTGTGTGTGTGTGTGTGTGTGTGTGTGTGTGTGTGTGTGTGTGTGTGTGTGTGTGTGTGTCTCCTTGGATAGGAGCAACCTTTTTGCAGACTACTGAAACACCTTAAAAGTGGTCTACTCATCTTTGTCAAGTCTGATGATGTCACCATCCTACAAATATACCTGTGGTATAGGGAACTCCCAGTCATGTGTATAGTACATTGTGTAAATGCGTACTGCTGTAGTATCATAAAGTAGTTAGGTAGGGGTTTGAATCCTGCACTTGGTGACTGTATGTGTCGTGGGTTTTGCTTTTACTACTGTATGACATATCACAATGACAACAGTATGTGCATTACATGTCAGGTAGCTGTGTGGCAAATACATATACATACATGTGACCTCAATTATTTCATAGGTGGGAACCCTGCTTTCTCCATGAACACATCTGTTATCTTTGCCAGAGTGTGCTGTCGCTTTCCAGACCTTAGGTCACATCTGTATGCTTGTGACAAGCCTAGCCACTGCAGTGATCCCTGGCCTACATCATCCATTTCACATACACTCTACGGTTTCTATTGAATAGTGTGAGTGAGGGTTTATGCCTGAGGTATATTTGAAACCTGTTCAAAAGCAGCAAAGTCTGTCAAAGATGGCTATTTATTATAGGTATGCAACAACCTTTGTGGATATGCATGCAGACCCCTTATTGCTTATGTGATCCACAGAGGGATTTCCAAAACCCTTTGGAAATGTGATTATCAAAAGAGAGATGACTTAACACATGGCTCTATGTATACGTTGGTACCTGTTCCACATTTTGGGGGTTACTACCTATGTGGTACTCTGGGGATACTGTGTTTTGTAAAAGTGGATGACTATGCTTTATTTGGCTTATAGTTTTACAGCATGGGTTTGACACCAGGTATCTGTCTGTATGATACCCTTTTGGAGGATGTGTGTGTCATCTGGAGAATGCATTATAGCCCACAGTATGCATTGCCAAACGTGGCCAGACATATCCCTACTGTGTTTGCTTGTATCTAAGAAAGCTATATGCCAAACAGGAGTGGTCCCAGGACTGAGTGCAGGTGAATACCACTTGTTACTGGCATAGAATAGTACTTGAAGGCTGCAAATGTTACTGTGTGTCCTACATCTGTGTGTCAGTTGTCAAGCCATCATCTAACAATTGTTTATGGGCAGGCTGTTGAGGTTATTTATACTACCAGAATGCAAACCAATGACAGATAGTAACAACAGTATCACCCACAGCACAGTGTCAAACCGTGTGTCATACACACACGTGTACTCACATTCTAAAATGTGTGTAGTACAATGCATACTGGCCACCAATAGAAACTATGGAGTGTTAACACTGTCTAATACAGGGCATGTCACCCTGCCCATGTGTCCAATATGCACGCACATGTAGACAGTGCACCTCAACCATGTTCACAAATGTACACCTGCAAATCTGTGCTGCACACATCCCACACTTACTGTCCACTCTATAACACATGCTGACAAAACTACACATATCAACCAAGTGGCACATGGGCAGACAATACACAATTGGAATAAACACTGGTGTAAACAATACTAAATTGATAATTATAGCTTTAATGCATCATGCCTGCTCAGCTACACCTTCAAGGATATCATTACACTTTACTGCTGACAACATGCTACACATTAAAATATTTTTATACTGTAATAAAGTCACCCTGTACATCAGCACCATGTTAGCCTGTTCCTGCATCAATGTTACAGATGACAGGAGGTGGCACAGGTTTCATCATATGAACAGGGTTTGTTGTTGTTTGCCAGAGGCCTACATTGAGCCATACAATTGACATGTGTGTGTGAGGGCCAAGAGTACTGTTATGGGCCAATGTGGATGTAATGTGTGCAGGTATGTGTTTGCCCTAGGTGTCTGGTTTATGTGCATGTGTCTGCATGCACATAGTTCCACCATGTGGCTGCCATATATGGGGATTTGTGGGACAGCTGCAGACTGTACCTGGCAGGCTTTACAGATCACCATCTCTGGCCACGGATACGGGACCTGTGCCTGGCAGGGGTGCTACAGACAGTAATAAACGAACCACCGCAAGGCACAATCTCACTTTCAATGTAGCAGCGTTGTGTAGATACTAACACCAAGAACAATCCTTAGATCTTAAAGCAGCATGAATTTTATTGTAGCTTTGTTCTGATAAAAATCAATCAACGACTAAGTGCTTTCGCCAGCAATCTGGCTTCTTCAGAGTCATTTGTTACATCATTGCCCAAACATATATATCCCACACAAACTAATTCCATTGGTTGAACCCTCATTGCCACCCACCAATTAATTAAGAAACTTAATTAGTAAATATCTCCTTATTCACCTACTACAACATCAATTTAATATATATATTAACAATACAACAATACAACTTATGTAACATCAATAATTTACACTAAAACATGTAATATAAATATTAATAAAATTCTAATCAAAAAACACACAATCTACCTTGAAGGTATAAATTTCACTATAAAAACTTGAACATGTTAAAAATAGCTAACAACCTAATAATGATACATTTGAACCATCAAATCTGCTGGGACCTAAGCTTTAAAATAGATTTGAGAGAAATATAGTCATTCAGGCCAGGTGGTCGACAGGCATCCAATCTTATCTGCCATTCTGCCTCTAGTGCTCCTACCTTGTTGGATACATCACCTCCTTCACCATAATCCCATACCCGCCCTATGACAAAAAATATAAACTTTTTAAAATCCACACACCTCTTACTGTGCAAAAAAAGTGCATTGTGCAAATCCTTCTTTTTGATGGACCTTGTGTGTTCAGCAATCCTGTCACGTAATCTCCTTATAGTTTTACCTACATAATACGCCTCACACGATATACAGGTTGCCAAATAAACTATGTTCTTTGTCAAACAATTACACTGCCCAGGACATGGGATTGTATATTTATGTCCTTCTACACAGACATATGTACCCTCATTAATGTATCTGCACCATCTGCAAAATCCACACATCCACACTTTTTCATAACAGACTTATATCTGTTCCTATTTTTCCTTTCCAAAATACCTTTCAAATTTTCACCTCTACTGAATACAATCACTGGCTCTACACCCAAAATGCACTTACTCTCATCACTTATAACTGTATTCCATGCAGCTTTCATAATATTAGTCAACTCAGGTGTCCTGTGATTATACTGCAATACACATCTTAAATCAACACTTTTCTCCTTCTGTTGTTCATTAATTAACTCTACACCATTACGCAAGATACCTACCACTTCTTTCCCTTGTCACGTCCTTCCTTACACTAAGGAGTAACTTCAAGGGATACCCTCTATCCAAGAACATCCCTATTAATTTAAATAACTCTTCTCTGAATGTACTATCATTACTCACCAACCTTGATGTTCTAATCATTTGCCCCTTGATTACTCCTTTACGCTGGTGAAAGGGGTGACAACTAGTAAAATGTAATAATGAATTTGAGTAATTCTCCTTCCAATAGATATTACTCTCAAATCCTCCATCAATCTTAACAATCGTCAAATCTAAAAAGTTTATCCTTTCCTCGTGCCATTGAAAAGTAAATTTCAAAAATCCAGTTGTTTTATTCAAAAAACTAACAAAATCAATGGCCGATTGCGCATCCCCCTTCCATAAAATCAGGATGTCATCCAAAAATCTATTATACATAATTATGTTGTCTGTATAATAATTGGATGAAAAAATATGTGTTCTCTCCCATGTCAACAAAACTGCGTTTGCAAACACTGGGGCACATCTTGCACCCATGGCTACTCCTGACACTTGCTGAAATAACTCACCCTCAAACAAAATGAAGTTGTTCTTCAAAACAAGCTCCATCAAACCACGCAAAAAATTAGCTTTTGTCCCTTCTATCAAACCACTCTCAATCATAGCCTCATAAAACATTTCTAGTCCTTGCTCGTGCGGAATGACAGAAAATAAGTTCACAACATCAATTGTGAGAAATCCAAAAGCCATATTCCCTACCTCCAATTTCCTCAGCCTGTCAAGACAATGCCACGAGTCCCTCACAATATGTTGAGCTGCACTAACCACAGCCTTAACTGCTACATCTATGTATGCTGCAAGGGTTTCCGTTTTCGAACCCCTTGCCGAAACAATAGGTCTAAACTGCAGTTTATCTGCCCCTTTGTGTACCTTTGGTATACCAAACAGGTTAGGCAGTCTAGGAAACTCCACATGTAAATAATTGTACTCAATCTCATTAATATATCCCTGAAAAAGTGCATCGTGCAGATGTACATCAATTTTATAATATGCTCTGTTAATCTCCCCTCTTGAAACAGTAGCATATGTATCATCACCATTCAAAATAGCAGAAATTTCCGAGATGTAATCGGTGTTGGACATCACTACCATCCCTCCCCCTTTATCTGGCTTCATAAATCTATACTGTCCAGATTTCTTAAGACAATCCAACAATTCCCTTTCTTGTTGTGATAAATTGTCATTTACATAATGAACATTACTTAGACTCTTTCGTATTTGCACTTCCACCAATTTTTCAAAACTTAATATCTCAGAATTAAAAGGGGGAATGAATGTACTTTTTCTTTTAAAACTACTTATGCTACCAACAGCATCTGTGTTTAAATCACAAACTAACTTTTCCTTGTTTGCAAAAACATTTTCAAATGCATTTGCCTAGTGAATAGTTTGACATCCAACAAAACATGAGCTATATCCAGCTTAAACATAGGCACAAAACTTACACCTTTACAAAACAAATCAAAATGTGTTTCCCCTATAACCAATTCTGTGTAATTGTAGATACAAAAACCTTTCTTCCTTACCAGCTGATAGTTTGTACCTTCGATTGTTACCATATCATTACCATTTTCCACAGGTATAACTGCAGTTTCAACATTAAAATTGCTCACACATTTCTCATCATACTTAATATCAGGCAACATATCTACAACATTTCTACTTTCAAATTCAAAACATTCATTGAAGTCAGAATAATCAAGATCATAGACAACATCCCTGTCCACATCACTTAGACCATGAATGGTCTCACATAAAAAATTATTATCAACTGTCCCAGCATTTGCGTTCAAACAACCATTTAATACCTCCCCCTTCTGTTCATCCTCCCCCCCCGGTTGTACTGTTGTACTTCCCCCACAGTCATGCCACGGTTTCTCAGTCTCTCCGATCTTCGAGGACCATGCTCGGTGTCTACAAAATCGTCATTGTCAGTAACCTCTTCATGAAATTCAACATTGACACACCATTATCAGCATTGTTGACTCCCATCCTAGAAACACGCTGCTTGACACCCGGGTAATAAGCACAATTGTTTTTGTAGTCTACAGAATCTCTTTCAAGTTTCTTCTTTTTTGTAGCCAATGTTTTAACAACCATAGAATCTACATTTTTAACTGCCCTATCAAAAATACCATGATGTTGCGTAAATAACAAATCTTTCGTGATACTCACATGTAAACGGCTAATTTTGTCCTTGAGCTCAGCTAATTTTACCTCGTTGTTACGGATGATAATGTCCAGCATATCCAATCCAGTTTTGTTAAATAAAGCGGTTAACTCACGAAAGGCCACAGAACCTTCCTCAATCCCCATGGGTCTCTTCCAAATACGAAGGCCCATGGGAACTTGATTTAGTTCTTTAGATTGCTTAAGAAAAGCACTATCCAACTGGATAGCTCGATATTTGGTGCACAACTTTTCGTACTGAAAAATTTGTTCCTTCATACACGGAAACAACGCTGTTCTGTTGTTGACGCCAACTGCACCACTGAGATCTGGTGACTGGAACCAGGAAGTGAGATCAAAACGTTCTTCCTGTGTTCTCCTATTCGATAGCTCACCAGTGCTCACCGCGTTCGTACTCCGTTGTTGCGTGCCAACTACACTTGCGAATGAATTAGTCCTAGTGCCCTGCCCAGGTGGAATCGAACCCAATGGTGAATGTAAAGTAAAAAGCTGCTACATTGAAAGTGAGATTGTGCCTTGTGGTGGTTCGTTTATTACTAGTATCAGCCCTTGTGGGTGAATTTCTATGTGCTACAGACAGTATCAGGTACTAATCCAGACTGGGTGCTATCCTCAGAGGTTGACATATGTCCACTGGATCCAGGTCCCTACTGGAACTGGCCAGAGCCAAGTGCACGTAGTCTTCTAGGACAGTCTATGGACAGCCCCCCCAACATTGCTGGGGCTGGTACTGGCACTGCAGGAGTGGCTATGACTTGATGGACATCCACGGCGAATGCCAGCTGATGATGTTGCTGGCATACATCCACGTTGACGTCTCAACCGTCCCGCACTGTTCTGACACATGGACATGACATTGTGGAGGACATCTAATGTCTCACCCCAACGTCTATCAATGATCTAAGTGTAATTACATATGGCAACTGCTAGGTCACAGATACTGTCATTTACAGAGGTGTTGTGAGCCCTCTGTGCCCTTAGTCCCTGTCTGGTGTACCGCTCCATACGTGTCTGTGCCTCCATGACAGCCTGGAACACGCGTGTGGTTGTAAGAGTTGTGGTTCATCTGCCAGGGGCATGATGACCAGCAGTGCTCTGATGAGAACCCCTGAGCATCTGGCTATGTGGTACTGTTCCAGACATGTGGCTATGGCTGTTGTGTCCTGATGCATGTGCCATAGATACCACACTGTCCTGGCCAGTGCCGACTGTACACTGTCCCTCTGCTAAGGGCATTGGTGATGATGGATGTACAGGCAGTATGACTGTGTGCATGGATGGGTGGAGACTTGTGTACTGTCAATTGGTGGCCCAACAACAGATCCTGACAAACCTGCCTGTGCCTCAACACACCTATCCTCATTATCACTATCTGTGTCAGTGACATCAGGTTCCCTGCTGCACTGAACCAGCCCCACCTCAGCACCTGTGAGACGAAAACAGGAAACACACTTTAAGACCTGTACATGATGTCAGACCACATGTACACATGCACATGCACACATGCACATGCACACATTCACACACACAAATACACTCCTCACTAAAGCAGACAGACATACAGACAGACACACACACACACACACACACACACACACACACACACACACACACACACACACACACACACACACACACCACCAGCAATCTCAGAACATACTCAATAGCAGTTGATGGTGGGGTACAGTATCACAAGCAAAACAGTCATATCACACATGTCAGCATGCAGGACATGTGTTGCTCAACAGCATGCAGTGCAAGTGTAGACAGTCCTTGTTACTAACAGTATACATGGCTTTGATGCACGTGTTTTGTTGTTCGGTGATTGGCCTCCCCTTGGAACGCAATGCATACATGGACACAACATTGCTGTGCAAGTATTCAAAACTCTGTAATGTACTGTGCACCATCACTCACAGGTCTACATACCATGGCTGGATGTGTATCTGTGTGTCAGATAGATATCCAATTCTGATTAGAGCCTCTGTGTCTTTAGCAAATAATTGTGGACACAGTTTTAGCTCATGCATGATGTGTATACACACAAGATCTGTAGTGCATGCATAACTGATGGAATACCATTGGTCCACATACCCAATGTACAGTAGTTATGGTGAGTGTAGATCATACTGTGGACATGCCAGTGTCATCCATGACATGACATGCTAAAACACAAATGCAAATTTAAACATCACACATACCCAATGTGTGTCATTTGACCTAGTCACTCAATAGCATCACAAGACATATATGTGTCAGTTGTGCAAATGGGATTGATATGCATATTGTTTACAGGTGCATATGTTTGCACACACACAACATTGAGGTGTATAGCAATGAAAACTATGTGTAGTACTGTGGTTACAATAACTGGATGGGGTGTAGTACCATAAGCCATCATCATGAAGCATCATGTGGTCACTAACGGCTACAAATGTGTCCCAAACCAGCACCTACCATGCTGTACCGGAACTGCACTACCATGACTACATTCACCATTTCACAACCAGTTGTTACATGGGTTTGTAAGGAGGCCAATAAGGAGCATTCCCTAACATGAATGTGTTGTGTGTTGCATAGTGTTTCACTGCCCCATGATAGGCCTCTACCCCTCAGGTATATTATGTGTGCTGTGTGGATGACATTTGGGATACTGGAGTGTGACTTTACAGAGGGTTTGTGAATCCTTCATGTGTAGCATGTTAACATGTTCTGTGTATGACATAGTTGTGTATGTTATGTGCATGTTGTGTATCGACTCTGCCTATCCAATGGTCACTACAGTGTAGCCACATTTGTTTGAGATGGTCTGTGTATTGCATGTGTTTGAGGCAGCTAATCACATTAGTGAGATGTGTGTGGTCTCACAGCAAACATGCACAGCATGCATTATGGGTAGGTGTGTTACATGTGTACATGGCCTACACCTTAACTATGACATGCACTTTTTATTTGCAATAATAAATGTAGAACACACTCACCAGCATCTGTCCACTGCCTTGCTGTAACACCAGAGGGACCTACATAGATATGAGACAGTTTGTCAGTGGCGACAACTGTGGCATTGCTACTGTGGGTTTGCAATCTTAGAGTAGAACAGTTTACATTCACAGGCCTAAAGATTATGTTCCAAATGATCAGTATTGCACAACAACAGGCTCCACATCTTCTAACTACACAGTACACATCTCACGTATGCATGATCTACCAATAGAGGTAACAGTAGTCTACAGATATGCCATGTTACCTGCATGTTCCATGTGTTCTTGCTGGGTGGCTCCAACCTCAATCATGGTAAATGTGTGCTGCTGTTGTTGGGCAGGTGCCACCAGGCTCAGGAGCAGCTCCTCCACTCTGGTGAGGGAGGGATGGGTGTTAACCCCACCACCTGTTGCAAGCTGTTGTCTCTGTACACCAGCAGCATGCTGACAGACATGTCTAAGTAGATCACTGCAGTGGTGGCGTACCTGCTCATATGTCCGGTTATGCAGGCCTACCTCGTTTAGCCTCCGGACAACATCTTGTCACATTGCAGTATGCTCCTACTGGTCTTGGCTGGTTCTGGAGAATAGTAGGCTGTAGTGCTGAGTCATACAGCTGTTAAGAATCTCATCTTCAGCACTACTGTAGCTAGGATTTCTATGGTGTGCCATGATCCCTGGAAGACATAAAGAAAAGATATGTATGAGCAAGTCATATGGCACATTTAACATTATACAGTACAGATATCACTGAACTGCCATATATAGCAACCTATTAGCTGACTGAGATTAAACACTTTCACTACCACTTATCAGTGCTCACCCCATAACTGCTTGAAAGTGCCTGGCATGCTGTATATAATAAACCATGTTCTGCACAGCAACAAAATAAAATCACTATATAAGACTATACAAGAGTACCTGGCACACTGTATGCAACACAATGCACCACCTAGCCAAAGCAGATATAGATCAAGCCAATGCATAAAGAAATATGTCATCCATCGCAATGTTTGTAAGGTCCAGTTGCAGTATTACCATTATACCACACAACTTGTTGATGGCAAACCAGTGGCCAAAATATGTGCACAATTGTGAATATAGGTGCCATACTGCTGTAGTAAACTATAAATGTTGCTAGATACGCAGTTATATGTTGTAACACACATATGACAGAGGACATGTTGCAGGCATACCCACACACACATCAGACATAATAACAAGACACAAAGGTATGGCAACCCAGATAAGCTTTACATGTGTACCATACAGTACTGTGTGTCAGTACTTACAAAACCTTAAGCTTGAGGAATGTAATCTGTGATGACTACAGGGACCACACAAAACAGTGGTTCCAAGCAATGTGGACATACAACATACTTTGCTGTTTAGGCCCAGAGCTTCAAGTAGTACTACAGTACATACAGGATTTGGATTCAACATTAGTACCAATCAATAAGCATGCATGTATTGCTTTAGCCTCCAATGACACACCCCAGTTAACACCAAGGGACTACATCAGACTGTATGCCATAGTGCTTTATCTACCTAGCAACAGCATACACAGCTTTTGCTGGGATCAAAGCAAGGACCCATAATACCATGACAGAAACAGTTTCCCACTAAGCTAGCCCACAAATACACATCTTTGACATATTCACCAACACATTGACCATCACACTCAGTCAACTTTACATAGAATCTATTGCAACAAGTAGATGTGGGTGTGTATGAGTATATATGACTGTGTGTGTGTGTGTGTGTGTGTGTGTGTGTGTGTGTGTGTGTGTGTGTGTGTGTGTATATATATATATATATATATATATATATATATATATATATATATATATATATATATATATATATATATATATATATATATATATATATATATATATATATATATATATATGTACACACATACATACATATACACATCCATTGGTGTACATATACATATAAGCACACATACAGTCCATCTTTCATGGTGGGAATATCAATTACACAAAGGATGTGAGGTATACTGTAATGTAATAATATTGCACAGTCTTGTGAGAAATGCATTGAAAGTGTTCACAGCCCAGGTAGCTTTAGCAGGCCTCACTGGCTGCAACATTGCAAACTGAGCAAAACACCCACAGTGTTTAACCACCACATGTCATATACCAGCACTGTATGCTGTCTTGTTTGTCACACAATAAAACCTACATACAAATATGCACATAACAACCTTCACCAAAATATATATGTCCACCCTTCACAAACATTTGCAATACATCCCTTGCTCTATGCACATATATAGATGTTAATATATATGACACATATATATCTCTCCGTATGTGTGTGCCATACACACACAAGGTCCACACTGTTGTAAGTCCCTGGACCTCACAGCTGAACTGTTGGGTCTTGAAGCAACATGAACAGGTGTCACATGTGAACACACAGTAACATTAGAGGGGGTATATATAGCTCCAAATGCTAGATTAGCATACTAGCCTGGTACAGCAGTTGACAATGCTAAGCTACACTTTAATATGACTATCATGCATGTGTTACTCTGTCACACCCATGTTTATATAAATGTTTGGGCTAATCCCCCAAACAGCCATTGGCCACACTACTGTACAGAACACAGATAACATGGATCAGATGTTTGACATTTAATGCTGAGCTACACATTTCACAGTTATGTCCCACTGCCCACAGGTACACACTGAATTGTCCATGGCAGTAGTTAAACAGGACATCTGTGCATAGATACGTACTGCTGCCACATATGAATGGTTCACATTATGTAGAGTACTCTTCAAAAACATCTACTACATGCCAGTAAATACATATATGTTACATACCTTTCCTTTGTATGAGTTGGTATTATTTATTTTTCTTTTTTCCTTTTGCTTTTCACTGTCTCTCTCTCTCTCTCTCTCTCTCTCTCTCTCTCTCTGTCAGTCTCTGCAATAGAGTGATTGAGTTTGTTGGCAGCAATTACAGCCTGCTTTTATAGGTATTTGCACATGTGCATGTGATGGCTTTTGCACCAATTGGTGGCCACTATTTGCTAATTGCATGTAGCCTGCTGTGTGATAATTGCAGTAATCACTGTCATAGCAACCCAATGCTATAAATTGCTAACTCAGGTAGGCATGGCCCTTTCAGCTTTCCAAGATGGGGACCATGCTTGTTTGCTGTGGACATCATTGTTTAAGCCAGAAGGTTGGTATAGTTGTTATATCTGAAGCCAGGGGTGCAGCCAGTGATTTAAATGTTGTACTCAGACCTGAATGTTGCTGCTTCCAGTACACACTTGTCAGTGTAGAATTGTACTCACCCCTCAAAATGCTAACCCAAGATACACGGGAGTATGTACTTTCTTTTCTAATTGTACAATTAACTGCCATACAACACTAGTTATTGAGATGTATTCCTTTGGCACATTAATTGTTTGTGAACTGCTATACTGTGAATATTAATTTACTCACTTCTGAACAGTTTGTGCTTTTTTACTGTTGACATTAGCACAGGCTGCTCAAGAAAACTGGACAAATTTCAGTACTGAGTATGCCTACCTACATCTGTGGTAGACCATGAATACACAGGTATATTCTACATTTGGGTAGGGGTGCAGAAGTACAGACAGCATTATGTATTATTGTGTGAATTTTATCTTGCTGGACTTAAAGTGTTGCTGTGTACCTGTTAGTTTATCAAGGCAAGTGGTCTGTCTGCGTAGCTCCCAACTATGGACCTATCCACATGGTAGCCAGAGGTTAGCCTGTTATTCTTTGTCTGTGCACCACACCGGTCTTTTCAGCACTGGAACAATGGCATTGTTACAGTTGGTTGCTACCAGTACATGGCTACATCCTTTGGCATTTCAGTGTTTTACTCCTACATAAGGGTATGCTTCTGGAACTCCTTCCAAAGCTATTTGCACAGTGTGTAACAGCAGAAAAGCTGATATGCCTGTGTGTTTCTGCCTCTGCCAGGCCTCTCAAACACTCAGGTACATATTTGAAGAGACTCAGGGAAACGTAGGTAAAAGTGAGGTACACCTTTAAAATATTAGTGCCATTAAGATGAGACTTTGAGAGAACCAGAACATATGGATTAATACACCTTTTCTGAAGTACAAGCAGTGTCTAACTCTTACTTATTGTCATTATTCATTAAGTGTAATTCACCACCTTTCTGGCCAACGTCAGTACTTTTCAGAGGGATTCAGCGGGACACAGCTAAAATTTGTTTCAAAATCAGGAACATCCCGGAAAATTAGGCACAGTTGGGAGTTATGGCCTCTGCCCTAATCAGATATGCCAGTGTTTCTCCTGCTATGATACTGTGTGGGGGTTGTAAAGTGCTGCTGTAACATTATTTCCTGCTAGAATGGCTGCTTCTCTTATCACAGTCATGTAATGCAATTCCACAACAACTGCTGGTAAAGAAACACAGAACAAGTTGTGTGTTATGGCATTCCTATTTTTCCTTTACAATCAGTCACTCTGATGCATGATATATTTATTTCAGCACCAACTTGTTGTATATCTACCATGGCTTAGTGATACTTCATGCAGTGTAGTGTGTACAAGGTCCCGGGTTCGAGACTGACAGAGGTGTTTTATTTTGCTGCTGAGCAGACCAAGGGCACTCACATACAGAGTGACTAAGCACTTTTAAGCAGTTGTGCGTGGGTTTGCACGATGCTTAGAAATGCTTAGCTAAGTGCACACTCGCGCAAACCCGCTAACTACTGCTTAAAAGTGTTTACTCCCGCTAACCCCCACGTTCATTTCTTTGAAAGAAAAGAAAATGGGGAGATAGGAAAGTGGTGAAAAAGGGGAACAAAGAGGGAAAGACAGTAGGGAAAACAGCACGGGATGTGCAGGATGGGTGTAGGGAAGGTTCATAGCTGCCCATTTCTTTAAGAGCAACAGCTGTGCGTATGCAATAAATTTAGAGGGAAATATGAAACCTTGTTGACCTGAGAGAGGGGTGAGGACAACAAAGTATGTCAATTAAATTACATTTTATGTGTCCAGCGGACATGTGTGCAAAATGGGCAGCTATGTATGGGGCGTATTTTTTTGGGAGCAGATTGCCCTATTTTTTTTTCAGTTGAGAGTGGAATGTGGGGTAGGGGAAGCAGATATATTTGGGGAGGTAGGTTGGGGAGGTAAACAGACAAGACAAACAAGACGCATACAGGGGCGGAATATGACACATGTGATGCGTGAACACCATTGACGGGGAAGGATGTTTGGAAATCGCAAGCCTATGAGTCCACAGATGGCAACAGTGGAACTGAGATCCCCACCCATGGGCAGTCACCACTGCACCTACACAGCCCAGAGGGTGGTTGTGCTGGGGGCTGCATAGGAGGGGCAGGCTCACCCATGAGTTGTGCCACTCGTGCCTCAAGCTGGCATAGAGGATCAATGACAGAACGCTCAATCTCTCTACGCACCACAGCCCGGACCATTTGGAGGGTGATAGGTGGCCCTCCTCTGCCCACGCTTGCACGGGGGGATGAGACCCATCCCCTGCAGTGCTTCCACCTGAAGGTGGCACAGGGCCAGTGGAGGAGGAGGTCCCAGGCTGGGCACTGGACATGCTGGTGCCAGGTGCTATCGCCAGCTGAGGTGGGACAGGTGGGTCCGCTGGGACCGGCCTTCCCATACATTCTATGTTTTGGAGGATTTAATGAAAATATGGGTTAGTAACAGTCAACAGCATTCCCAATTAGTTATAACAGCATGCAGAAGTATTCCCATTAACCCAACACACCAGAGTTCCAATAGTTGAACAGCAAGCATAACACATGCATATATAGAACAACAGTGGGCATTACAACAGCATGCAAGTTTAATTGATGGCAACAGCCCACCAGTATTGTGGTATTTGAACAGGGCACATGCATCGAAATAAATGCAGATATTTATAAACCAATAGGACATATGTCCCAACAAATGTTTTGGGATTAGACATACCCATTGAGGTGTGGAATTGCATTTTTTATGCACATACAGTAGGGTGGAAAAAGATAGCTCCATTAACAACTTATATATCCTTCTAGTTTACACTACATTCCTATGAACTGCAGTTATATATCCCCTACATGTATTATTACACTACCCAATTGTCCTTAAATTGTGTAATGGGTTTTGCTAGATCTTTATATACATGAGCTGTATCTGACATACAAACTGTCCGGGATGCAGATGTTACTGCTACATATTTTGTGAGTTGCTCAGACACACTACTGCTGAGATGGTACACTGACAGCTCGACTTTCCTATAATTATCTAGATATGTTCAGGTGAAATTATCAGTTATATGTTAACAGCTCTCTACATTTCTGGCAGCACACTGACATTTCTGGGGAACACAATGCCAAGCTACTCATGTGCCAGATTAACCTGTACATGCTGGGCATGAACCAACAGTTGAGGACTGTAAATATGCTTAAAAGCTACTGGCACTCCCTTCATCCACTTTATATGGGCCTACCCAAGTGTGGGTTAACAGTGCTTAATACAACAGTACTATTTCTATAATGCAAGAGTACAACAACATATCAAAGAAAATGACACAGACACACTCCAGGAATTATACCTTTATTAAAGACTTAAAACACTTTTCTAGAGGCTCTCTCATTAATTTTATATAACAGTACATGCAGAATAATTACTAACCTGCCTGGTGGCACAGCCTTAGCAGTCTATCTGCATAGGCTTGCTGCTTCATAGTGCAGACACCTGCAGCTGTGAAGTAAATGAAGTGATATTGAGACATATCTATCCATAGTATAGACTAGAATAGCAATTCTTACATACTTAATTCCATGGCTACTTACTCAGTAGTGGGGCATTTTCCATCCCACGGACTTCCTGGATCCACTGGTCTAGTTGATCCTCCTTGCATCTCTTCAGGTCTGCGTGGTGGTGTCTGACCTGTTCACAAGTCCGAGGGATGCCTGTGGCACTGGTGAGTTCATGAGCTACACGGTTCCAGGCTTCCGCTTTGTATTGGGTGCCCTGGTACTGGCCCTGCGGGAGTCTATCCTCATGATTATGGACAAGGAGCCAAACCATTACTTTTGACTCCTCAGTGCCCCAACGGTGCACTCAAAATTGAGAGCCCTCTCCAGCACCGGCCATGCTGCCTGCAGATGGGAGCTACAACCAGTTATGGCAAGTATTCCTGCCTATGGAGCTTAAATATGCCTCATTTCCTGCACTTATTTGTGATTGGCCAGTTTTGAAAAAGGCTCTACCACTACGCTATCGCTATTTCGCTTAATTTGCATGTAAGTTTCTTATTATCCTCTTCGGTGTCTAAACTGCTAACTGTAGCTAAGCAATGGGCAAACCCACGCAAACAAGTGCAAATACGGGCAGCTATATCAGAAATAATAAAAAAAAAATTTTTTACATTTTATAATTGTACAGGGGTTTAGAATGTGGGGGAGTGCAGTGTTAGGTATGTACACATTTGAGCGGACTCGCTCATGTAAGTAAACATTTCCCGAGTGTCAGACTTGCAGGGGCGTGGATTTTTGGACTGCTCAGCAGTCCGACACACCCCCTGCACTCATGCATGCTCCGTGTTAGCCTTAGAGTTGAGGCAGCGCACCCTCATTAATATGCATGGCGCTGCCGTCTTACTCTTAGACTGGCTCTTCAATGTAAGACTAATCTAGTCTTACACGGAGGATTAGTGAATCCTGGGGATTATGTATAAAACTGATTCTCCAAGGTGCAATTCATGGGGCAACAACTACACTACAAATACTTTACAAATTGTGTATTCATGAAATGCAGTTCAACAAATTTTGTGTATTCTTTTGCAAAATATAAGCTATGCTAGTTGTTCAAACTTTTGTTGTTTATTCCAATACTAATATCAAAGATAATATATTGATTAGTTTAATCTCCTTACGATTTTTTTTTTATTCAAAACCTGGATCAAAAGTAGAAATATCTTATTCAAGGAAAGGCAGTCTTTTACAAACTCTTCATTTTACTCATGGAAGTTTTCACATGACATCTCTACTAAAGTTTCCTCAATGATTGTTCAAACTAAATACAGTTGGCTGTTCAGATCACTGATATTTCCTAAAATCATGATCTCTTTTATTTCCTGTTGTTACATATTGTACTTCATAAGCCTACACTGAAAGGCACTTTATCATACATTATATACAGTCCTCAGGCTATTCATTTGAAGAGAAGACACCACTGCTAGAAAAAAGTGTAATTATTTGAAATGGGTTTTTCAGTATCATCTGTTAATAGCCAGCAATGCTTGCTATGCTACAGCATGTTTTTTTCATTTATTCTTATGTTGGCATGCTTTTGCTTTACAAATTCATGTCATTTATACACAGGTTTGAATTAAACTATGATTATTAGGATTACTCCTGTCTATCCACAAACCTATTAAATCTGCTTGGTAGTGTCTGTACTCATACAAGTTGGCTAAGGCCTGGAACTCCTTACCTATATCCATCAGATCTTTACCCTCCTTCCCATCTTTCAAAACCACTCTGAAAGACTTCTTAGCTAAACTCTGGCTCTGTTCTTGCTCAAAACCAAGATAAACTATATCCATAAATGTAAACAAGCACCTCTTCATTCTGTATACCTCCTTACTATCCCTTCTTTACTTACGTCCTTACCTCTATCAAATTTTCTTCCCTGCCTTTCTCTCTAAACATACCATAATCCTGCTTTTACCTCACCTCATATTGCAAAACCTGTTCGTATTAGACTAACTTGCCTTTAATTTCTCTACAAACTGTCTAAAATTTCTCTAAATGTTAAACAATTATCATATAACTTGGACTGCTTCTTAAACACTGCTTTTATATTATGTCTAATTGGTGTAATTATTTAAACTGCAGATGTTTTTGTTTTATTTTTGAAAATTGTAAAATTATTGCTCTTAAAATATTTTGCCATAATTTAGAGCTCCCCCCCCCCCGGGCTTCCACTGAAATGAACTTCTACCCAGTTGTACTTTCCTGGTAGTCAAATGTTGATAAATAAATAAAATAAAATAAATTAGAAAAAGAAATTTGGAGTGGTGTTAGGTTATAAGGCAGACAGCATGACTATTTATATGTGAAGTCCTTAAATGTAGAGTGGAATTTCATATTCTTTTAGGCTCCCACAGTAGTATTATATCTGGAGATACTGTGTTTTCTCACTACCTTGTTCAAGGAAAGAATTTAAACTATTTATTTATCTGACATTTGTTGACCAGGAAAGTCTGACTAAGCTAGAGCCCTTTTTCAGAGGAGGGCCAGGGAGAAAAGCTCCACAAAAGTACATAAAATATCCACAAAAACACATACAAAGTTTAAGAAGCAACAATTAATAATTACATTACACAGAAAATATAGTAAGGAATACAGTTTAACAAGTAATTTAAAAAGTTAATGCTGTTAACTATCAATGTACAGAGGCTGTTGAGAGTAGTTGACAAACATCTTACAAGAAACATTACCACATAAAGGAGGAGCAGATGGTTGAGACATGGAACTCAGAGTCTAGGAAAAGTTCACAGGGAGGGATATGAGGTTCAGTGAGAGGGAGTTTAGGGGACAGAGGTAGTGAGAGCAGTAGGAAGAAGAAGAAAGTGTGAGAGGATGTAAGAAGTAGAGCAATCAGGGGGTAGAAGTGAGAGGATTAATGAAGAAGTAGAAGTAAGAGAGGTCGAAGAGAGTGGGAATAAGATATGTTTTTAGGGGAGGAATTTCAAGGAGAGTTTTTACAATGACATATCTAGGAGTTAAGAAGGTGTTCCTTGAGAGCTTTTTTGAATTCTTGTGTGTAGGATATTTTATGGATGGCAAAGGTAAGTTTGTTCCAGGTAAGGGAAGGAGTGTAGTTATACATGTTTTGGCCTATTGATCTTTTAGGTTTGTATATGTCTAAGTGTAGTTTGTCAAAGCTCCTGAGGTTTCTAGTTAGTGTATGAAGAGAGATGAGTGAAGAGATGTCATGGCAGGAAGAGGACTTACTTAGGATGTTATGATTGGGAAGTAGTTGAGAGGATAGAGATTGATGTGGGAACTCTAACCAATTTAAAGCCTTGAGAGAATTGCAGTGATTAAAAAAGGAGGTCTGGTTTGCTGCAAACCTGGCTACATTGTTATAGGTTGCTTTGAGTTTAGATAGTAGGCCTCTCTATAAGTTGATTAGGATTTGTGAGCTATAGAGGAGGCTGGGTAGAAGGTAGGCATAGGCAAGAGAGATATGAGAGTACTTTGTATGGATTGTTTTGTTTCTGTATAGTAGACCACATTTTTGATGGATTTTCTTAATACAGTGGTGAATATGTAGGTTGAATTTGAGTTGATCACCTATAATGGCCCCTAGAAGCTTAGTGTGGGTTTTGTGATGAGAGTGTTGTTAATTGATGTTATGGACAAGGTCGGTTTGAGGTGGCAAGTAATTTTGGGAGAAATAGGAGTTTAGTCTTTTTGGGATTGAGAATTAGTTGGTTGTAAGTGAACCATTTTTTAATAGAGGTGAAGGTGTTTTGGGTAAGAATGTGCAGGTCAGAGTGGGTATCAGAGTTAGAGTTGATAGTGGCATCATCCGAGTATTAAATGGGGGTAGACTGTGGACAGGACATAAAGGGGTGATTTGGAAAGATGCTGAACAGTAAGGGACCAAGGATAGAGCTTTGCAGAATCCCCATCGTGATGAGGAAGAAGGAGAATATTGAGGAGAGCCATTTAACAGATTGTTGTCTGTTGGTGTAGTAGAGAGTGAACCAGGAAGGGGAGGGTGTAGAAAGGTTGGGGTCAAAGAGTTTGGAGAGGAGCATGGGGCTGGAGACAGTGTCAAAAGCTTTTAAGAGGTCTAGGAAGAGATAGGAAATGAGGTTTTTTTATCTCTGGCCAGGGAAATGGAGTGGGTAAAGGAGATGAGGGGTGTTGAGGTACTGTGCTTAGTACAGAAGCCATGTTGAGTAGGGTGAGTAGGTTTACAAGGAGTAGATACTCCAAGATTTGCTTATGTACACATTTTTCTAGTATTTTATAGACAGGGAGATTATGGCTATGGGGCAGAAGTTTGATGGTTCAGTGGAATTTCTCCCTTTGTGGATAGATATTTAAAGAATTGTTTCTATAGTGAGGGAACTGTGGATTCTGATACAGAATGAAAATGGGGTATGCTATGGAGTTTGCAGCTAGCTTAAGGTAAAGTGGAGGTAGTTTGTCAGTAGAGGGAGAGCAAGGCTTAAGCTTAGATAGGAGATATTTTAAGTACCTGGTGGGAACAGGTTTGAAATAAAAGCAATTATTTTGGTTACAGGTGGGGGGGGGGGTCAGAAGAGTTAGGGGAGATTGAGGTTGGTATTAATTTACTGATGGAGTCTATGAAGTAGGAATTAAGTAAGGTGGCTGTTTCTAGGGGGTATTACTAAGAAAGGGGTTTGGTGTTGTGGGGTTTCCTGGGTGGAGGATTTGATTGATACTGTTCCAGAATTTTGGGGAGTTGTTGTGATGTGTAGTCTGGGGATTTAGATAGAAGTTTTTCTTGTCAATGTTGACTTGTTTTTCTATGCGGTTACACAGTTCTTTATAGGTTTGTAGATGAGAGTGGTATTTAGTCTTAAGCCAGAGTTTCCAAGCATTATCTATTTTGTGCAGGAGAGTGCATGTGGATTGAGATGGCCAGGGGAGCAGAGAGATTTAACTCTAATTGTGCAGGGGGGGGGGCAAGTGAGTTGAGAATATTTAGAAATATGGAATTAAAATTTTGAACTGTATCATCTAGAGGTCAGTATGAAAGAGAGGACCAGTTAATAGAGGAGAGCATGTTATTGAATATGTCAAGATGGAAGTTAGACAGACTTTGACAGTCTTTATATTTGTGTGACCTTTGCTGGTGAGGGGAGAATATGTGGACACAAATTGGTGAGTGGTCACTGATGGAATCAGGTAGAGTTTCGGGATGGTGATATAGGTCAGGATTGGAAACTATTATCCAGTCTATAATAGTACTGGAGTTGGTAGGCTTGTTAAAGTGTGTGGGGGTAGAGATTAGTTGTGTGAAGCCATGGAAGTTTAAGCAAAAGGTGAGTGAGCTGGAGGTTTGGGATGACCTATTGAAGATGATATCTCCTAGGACAGTGGTTTCATTATGTATGTTAAGGGTGAGCCAAGACAGGATTTGTTCTAATATAGGTATGTTGTCGCCACGGTGTATGTATATAGCAGCTATGGTAAGGGTTCTATGGTCATTAAGTTTACAGTTAGCAATTAAGGGTTCTGCTGGGTGAAATGAGGGGGGAGAGATTGAGACAGGCCACAAGTTCATGTGATCAGAGTATAATATGGCAACTCCTCCACCTTTTTTGTTTGGTCAGTCAAGACAGAGGATGTTATAGCCAGCGGGGAAGAATGTGTTGTCAGAGATATGGGGTTTGAGACATGTTTCTGTGATTGTAATTATGTTGGGAAAATAGTGGGTCATCCAGGCATGGAATTCAGTTACTTTGTTCATGATGGTGAGTATAGTGAATAAGTATAGGGTTAGATGCTTAGCAGGTGAGTTAGGGTAATGTGGTAAGGTTGGAAGTGGGGGGGGTTGGAAAGTGGTCCAGGGTTGGGATGAATGTCTATTGAGAGGAGTAATGTGCTGTGGGGGTAGAGAAGAGTAAGAGGTGGGAGGTGCACAAAGTGGTATTTATGCTTAGAACTTATGTGATAAGAGATGTGGTGGGCAGTTCTTATCCTGTGGAAGAGTGTGTTAGTGATATGAAAGAGTGATGGAGATATTATGAAAGAGAGGTATATATGAGTGTGTGAGGTATAGTTAGTGGAGGTAGGTGGGAGGTGAAGGGAATTTATTTTATGTGATAAGAGGAGAGGTAGATTATGAGAAGAAGAGGTGTTGAGATGAGAGTAAGGAATATCTTAGGATATTGAGAGGTAGTAGAAGATAAGTAGATGTAAGAGAATTAGAGTAAGTGTGAGCACAGAAGAAAGGATTAGAAGAAAGTGAATAGGAGAAGAGGTTAGGAAGAAGTGTATAGGTTTACTGAGACAGTTTGGTGTAATGAGAGAAGATGGTGAGAGAGAGGAGAGTGAATAAAGTAGGAATCGGGTGGGACCGAGAAGTAGCCAATTAGTGAGAAAAAAAAAGGGGGGTGGATGTAATTGGAGGAGTTAGTAGACTGGGAGGGATGAAATGTGAGTGTAGGGGAGTGTACTGGGGAGGAGTCAGGTAGAGAGCTGGTAATAATTTAGTTAGGAGGGGAGTGTTGAATAGGGTGTAGTGTGTATGGAGGGAAGAAAAAGGAGAGATAGGGTGAAGTAAGTGGGAGGAGTGAATTGGAGAATCTAGCTAAAGAGAAGGGGAGGGGATTGAAGGCAAGGAACAGGGAGGGAAATTGTGACAGTGTGATAGGATGATGAGGGTAGGAATGAGAGGTATTCGAGTGAGAGGGGTAACAATTAGTTAGCTATAAATGTAGTGCATTCAGGGGTGTATGGGAATGGGGTTAGGGTAGGATAGTCATGTGAGCCCAAGAGCAGTGAGGGCAAATGGAGTGGGCAGAGCCACAAGTGGTGGATCACTAAGCTAGAAAAACTATCAGTGAGACTTAAAAGTAAGTTTACAGGGTGAGTGCTACAGTATTTTGAGGGGAGAGCCTGGGGAATAATGGTAAATGTTAAAGATATTGAGAGAGTCCTTGGCAAAAAAAAAGTGAAGAGGAAGGGGGTAGTCTTTGCCTTCACTGCACTTTCCTGAAATTAGTTAAGTGCAGGAGTGACAGAGAAGCTAGGGAGAGAGAAGCAAAAGTTGAAGGTTATACATGATGAGAGTGGAGGGTGAGGGGGTTAGCGACTGAGATAAGTGTGCATGCTACAGCCTTTGCAACACAGAGTGAGGCTGGAGTATTAGGAAATGTATGTAGAGCCTTTGATGGTGATTTTGCTCCCATCCTTGGCCACTTAGCACCAGTCCTTGGGTTGATTACAAGCAAAGTGTGAGATCACAAGTTCTCAGTAGGTGAGTGGTGAGCACACTGTTTATCGGAGGACCAGGGGACTGCAACAGGATCAGAGGCTAGTAGATGTTCAAAAACTAGCATCTTATCAAAACTCATTGATAACTAGAAGTAGCTGCATGGGCTAAATTCCATCTGAATCTCTCATCATGAGGCTAAAATATGCAGAGAAATTCCCTGTCTAGACTGTCATGTAAGCAAGAATGCTTGAAAGGGTAGGAATTATGGGGAAATAATTGACTGCACAGGGGTATTTTGAGGCATAATACCACAGGTAGAGGGGCATCCAACTACTGGAAGGCCAGTTATTCCCCCCCCCCCATTCTTGTGCTTAGTGTGCACCCATTGTGTCTGTCTTTTTTTTAATGATGTTTTATCGTAATGGAATGTTTAACATATTGTACACGTAGAAATGCCTAGATAATAGTAAATGGACACGTGTGTGTGTGTGTGTGTGTGTGTGTGTGTGTGTGTGTGTGTGTGTGTGTGTGTGTGTGTGTCTGCCTGTGTATGTGTATATTTTAATATTTCTTTGTCCCCCCCCCCCCAAAAAAAAAAAATGACATTAGCCCTTCTCTTTGCGGTCTGAGGTTGTGACATTTTGCTTTGCATTTATGGGATGGACCACACTGATATTCTTGATAATAAGTGCTATTCTTAAGTACTCAAGCTGTATGTTTCCAATTATAGCTATAATATGTCAGTGTTGGGAATGGAGGTGTGATATTTTGCACTGAAGTTTATTGAAATGCAGAACTATCATAAAGAATTTTAGAATAATCTCAAAAGACAATGCTTGGCATTGTGGTACTCTTCTAACTGGTCTGGAGTAGTGACCTATTGCTTTGAATTTTATGAGATGAAACAAAGTTTAACACCATAGCACTATTCTGTGGTAATAAGTGCTGTACTGAAATACATAGAAAGTGCTTCTTTGACTAATACAGTGACGTGAGGATTCTGAATTAAGTTATGACATTTTGTACTGTAATGGAGTAGGAAAAAGGAGGAAATTAATGTAGTGTTATTGGAATGGAGTTGTGGCATAAAGCAAGATATTACAATACTTGATGCATAACATAACTAAAAAAGAATAAGGAAACAGTTTGTGTAAGTTTGCCAGACACTGAGAACACAAATCCAAATCCAAATCAGACAGATGCAGATATAATCAAATGGTTGACATTAGTTCTGACGCCTGTCACATGCACTGTCAAATGCACAAGATAGCCACTGAGAGACAGTTTTTGGAACTACTAAAAGTTGACTGACATGATAAAGTCAGGTGGCATAGTCAGAGAATTTGGATATTAGACGGTAATGAGCTTCAGACTGTTACGGTTCAACTTAACAGCCCATGTTTTCCACTCTTCTTTATAATTAAAGTTTATGCCAGTTTATTAGCTCAGTCTTTCTTTTGTACTACCAGTCAGGTTTAATATTTGCAAAGGCTGTTTGCTGACATGTAGCAGATCTGATCCTGGATTAATTTTTAAGGAAATTAACACTCTCCTTTTGGACGGTGTATGGAAAGACTACATGTCTAGCAGAAGATATGAAATTTTAAAGTTTCCTTGACAGTTGTTTGAATTCACTCCTTAAACCTATGAGAGGCTATGTGGCAACACAGCTGAGCTTTAACCCTTCTTGTAGTCAACTCTGTGGACACAACTATTAACTAGACCTGTGTGTCAATTTATATTTATTAGACAGTGTACTGACAGATTTCTTTTTTTTTTCTTTCCCAGGGGAAAATATAGAAATCACTTATGATTCCTCTCTAAAGGGAGGTTTGCAAATATCTTTTTGAAGGTGTTATTCTATTTTGTATGGTATTTCTCGTTAGGTCCTTCATGTATCTGCTGTTGTAGGGCATTCAATCCTTTTTTTCCACATGATTTCATTCCAGCTCTCATTTACATTCTGAGATTTATTTTTGAGATGAGTGCTTCAGAAGGTAGATATTTCTGCTTGATTTACTGAACAGCCAAACAAAAGGAAATGTGCATATCTAGTGAAGTCTTAGCTGTGTGTTACTTTTGTATTCATGAACCAGTGTGCCAAAGCACATTTTTGGGGGGATTATTTGGATATGATTTCACAAATCCTTGATAAAGGGAGGTCAGATACATCTATACAGATATGTCTCTGTTTTCTTGAGGTGTTTTTGGTTAGATCCTGCAAGAATTGCTAGCTGTGCATATTATTTATTAAGCCTTCTAACTTAATGTGCCATCATTTTATGGGTCTTCCACTCTGACATATCTTAGAATCCTTTATGGCCACTGCTGTGCGCATCCTCATAGGGACTTTCATTTGGCATTCAAATCTAGGAACTGTGCAGAGGTTTGCCTGATCAGATAACTCTCTGTTACCAGTTCTGCTTTCTCAAATTCCACTTTTAAACAGCTTTTCCTTGTGCTCAGCACTCAGTGAAGAAATAATTGTATTATTTGTGGGTGTGGGTGTGTGTGTGTGTCTCCTGGGGAAAGAAAGCCTGTTTAGCTCTGCTCAAAGCCTGGCAACCTACTTTCTTAGCCCTCAGAAAGGCCTGCAGATTCAGTAGCTTCACATTCTCCAAAATGTCTTCTGGAACACTATGTGCTATTGCCTTGGGCCTGCACAGCTCATATGTTGAATTTTGCCATGTTTACTGTTGTTTATATAGATCTTTATTGCACTCTATTTGCACACAGATTTATAACTTTCTTTTTTATTTTTACACGTATTTTAAACTTTTCTGTGTTCTTTCTGCTTAACAGTAAATTTATATTATACAAAGATAGTTATAATGCAAAGTGTTGAAGTAGAGAGTGGACCAAACGGGAAGGTGTAAATACACCATATTGTAGTAGAAGAAATGTTCCCACTACCCCCAGGTATGTGAGATAATAAACTGCTGTTTAAAGTTTTAAAGTCTACATCAAGGAACATTTAAATTTAGCCTATATATTATTCTGTCTTTGAATAACATAAAGGTATAAAGTTTTCTCCCATTTGACTGATATTTATTTTCCACTACTTCTAACCAAATCAGAAACAGAGGTGATACACATACTTCACAAAGAATGCATCACAACAATAAATTGAATCAGAAAACTAAAGCACTGTGAGGTAGTAAAGTTAATCATGACTATGCTGTCCACCATTAGCTAATATATAACCTACAATAACATCTAAATGTGGAATCAAGAAAAGAAAATGAACTTACTGGTTTCACAAATGTTTACAGGTGTACTTATGATTTTTTTTCTCAACCACCTGCTTTACAGCCAGTATCTCTCCTCAAAACGCAAAATCATGGGTTAGATTCCAAAAGTCCTGCTACGTGCTCTTAGAGCAGGTATTTTGGAATCTGACACCCAGTCTAAGCCTGTTTACAGATAGGCCTTACACCAGAGTAAGTAACTTCTACTGTGAATGGAGAGATGATAAGTCAGCAAGCAAGGGGTAGTATTGATGAAACTGAATTCATCCTCAAGTCTTGGTGAGTACCTTTGCAAGGTGCACCCTGTTTTTCACAAAATCTCACCAAGATGACACTGATATATAGACTGTATTTATACATAGATGTTTTTATATATAGAATGTATTTATATACCATGCATCATGGATAGAAGTAGGTTAAAAACAAAAAAAAAGAGAGCTGGGTGCACAAGACCCAGGATAAAAAAGTGCCCATTCCTGGTATGTACACTGGTGCCAGGATTGGAAAAGTTGACAGCATAGAATCCTTAAAATATGGAAACATTCTTACAATGGGGCCAGGCCAGGCCCAGGGGAGGGTGGCCCCCTTGTTGAAGAAGGAAGTAGTAGTCCACAAAAATTACAGAAATTGATAGGCCAAAGAAGAGCCATAAAGATAATAAAGTGGACTATTGATGATAAGAAAGAAATTAGGTATTGTTACTATTATGCAAAAAGCCTATTATTTCCAGACACAAAATATACAAAATGATTAAGACAGAAATTAGAGGAAATAAAAATACTTTCACAGAAGAAAACTGTCAGAAGCTTCAAACGAAAATCTGCGTACATTAATATAACAGATTTGTGAAAAACAGTATATAGATCAAGAAACTTTGCTCTGTTTGGAAAAAGAAGTGGAAGTGCGAAAATATGAACAACAAAACCTATAGGTATTTGAAAAGCATAAAAAAGAAATATGGACATGGGGAAGAAAGAGAGAGTTGATATGGTGCAATTTTTATGCAAAGGAGAAAGTCAAATTAATCAGTATAAAGAAGGCAGCCACAAAGATATTTGAAGAGAAATACAGGCAAAAGCATCCGGATATGGAAAATTTCACAATAAAAAATAATATCACATAGAGGGAATGTAGAAAAGAAGATTAGTAAAGTAGAACTTAAAAAAATAGAAGTTGAAGTTATGGAGTGTCTGTGAAGTGAAGGATTTGGTGTAGAAGGTCTAACACAGGTTATATCACAGCATGATGAAGTGAGTCCCCATAGTAAAGAGAAGCAGAAAGATCAGCAGACATCTGAAAAAGAAATATGGACATGGGAAAGAAAAAGGGATTTAATATGGTGTAATATTTATGCAAAGGAGAAAACAAAACTAACCAATACAAAAACAGCAGCACCAAAGATATATTTGAAGAGAAATACAGGCAAAGGAATCTGGACATGGAAAACTTTACAATACAAAAAATAAGAAGACAGAGGAAAAGTAGAAAAGGAGATTAGTAATGGAGAAGTTAAAGAAATAGAAAGTGAGGTTATGGAGTACCTGCAAAGTGAAGGATTCAGTGTAGAAAATCAAATGCAGAAAGCACCACAACAGGATAGCTCAATGGATATCCAAATTAAGGGGAAACCAGTAGAACAGGAAGCAATTGGTCAGGTATCATATGAAGATATTTTGGAGCCTTCAGCAGGAAACCATTATAAACATTCACTTGAAGCTGGACAGCAAGGGAAAGAACAGGACTCTGTGGAAACTCTGATGCAGTCAATGTTGAGGAGTGATAGGCCAGTGAGTTCCCATATGATAGAGCAACGGACAGCGCAGGACGAAATTGAAGAGAATATGCCACAGTAAGATGCCATAGAACTTTCTATAGAATGCCCACAGGAAATGGAAAACAAGGGATGTGCCCTCAGTTTGGAATAACATGAGCTAAGAGATGAGTTGCTTGATTTAATAGACATATATAGATATATTAAGATCAATGAAAGAAATAGACTGCAGAAGGTCAATAAAACCCAAAAAGTCAGAGGTAATTAGGACTGTTCATAGAAATCCATGCAATATAACAGAAGTAAACAGGATATATTACTATGCAGCTAAATTAATAACTGATAAAGTTCTACCAGAAGAACATAGGGTAGTGAGGGAAAGGAAGGGGAGAAATCAAATACCATTATGGAAGTATCAAACAGAGAAAACTATAAAGCAATTAAGACAAGAAGTGTCATTGTTAGAAGTCTATAGAAGAGGGAATAGATCAACAAAAATATTAAGAAAGATGGATGTGATAAAAGCAATGCATAGTATTAAAACAGACCAGGATCTATCATGCATTATGCAAATAACAAACAAAAAAATTCAGCATAGGCAGGAAAACGTAGAAGATATGCAGATAAAAATAAAGGAAAAGTACAAAATAAGCAATTTATTTATGACCCCAAAAGGATTTCATGGAGAATTGGGAAACAAGGTAAAAGACACTGAAAGACCACTAAGAAAAGAAGAAATAGACATTTTGTAGAAGTGTCTATGAAGATCCTGTGGAACATAACAAAGATGCTAAATGGATAGAAGTAAAAGAAAGAATAAGAAGTTTAAAGGTACAGGATATGAAATGGGATGAAGTAACAGCCAGAGAGATTGAAACAAAGTTAAGAAAAGCATCCAATTGGAAAACCCCAGGTGGAGTACGTAACTTTTGGTTAAAAACATTAACATCTTTGCACGAAGATTTAGCCATGCATAGGAACTATTTGTATGTACATCCCAAACAGACACCAACCTGGCTAACAACAGGAAAAGCAATGCTCCTACTTAAGAGTGAACCTGCAAGCTACCCTAAAAATTATATACCAGTAACTTGCCTTCTGAAGACATATAAACTATACACTGGAATTGATGGTGACAGAGTTTATAGTCATTTAGAAGAAAACTCAATTATGGCAGTAGAACAAAAGGGCAATAAAAGAAAGTCATATGGAACAAAGGATCATTTGTTGTTAAATAAAGTCATAGTGGAGAATTGTAAAAAGGGGAAGAATCTAAGTATGGCATGGATTGACTACAAAAAAGCATTTGATAGCATTCCACATTCATGGATAAAAGAGTGCTTAAAAATGTATAAGATACATCCTAAACTGATCGACTACATTACAGTGACCATGAAACAGTGGCAGACCACTCTGCAATTAAGCCATGATAAAGAACAAATTATTACCCAGGGATAAAAATTCAAAAGGTGATATCCAAGTGTTACTCTCTGTCACCACTACTATTCTGCCTTGCCCTTAAACCATTTAGCTGTCTACTTAACAGCTTAGGCCATGGCTATAATTTGGCTCCTAGAAAACAATAAAGTGTATAGCCTTCTCATCTTCTCTTTGTTGATGATTGAAAACTGTATAGTTCATCAGATGAGGAACTGAAAGCACAACTGCAAGTTGTCAAAACGTTTTTAGATGATATAATAATGTTATTTGGACTTGATAAATGTCCAAAAGTAACCTTTAAAGCAAGAAAACTGGAACACCAGGAAAACATCAGTTTGGGACAAGAATGTGATATAAAATAAATTGAGCAAGAAGGAGTGTATAGATATTTGGGAACTGATGAAGGATCAACAATAAAATAAAACATGAACAAATGAGAATAAAACTTTGTAAAGAATATCTCAGAAGATTTAAATTAATCCTGAAAACAGCACTAACATCTAGAAACAAAATCCAAGCTAGAAACCAATTTGTTCTTCCTGTCCAAACTTACAGATTTGGGGTGACTGACTCGCCACAAAATGTGTTGGATAGATTGGATAGGAAAACAAGAAGGATGCTTCATGCTCACCAAATGATTTATAAAAATCAGTGCATACGAAGATTATATATTCCCCGTTCTGAAGGAGAGATGGGCCTCCTTAAAATTGATTACATGTATAGATCTGCAATTGTGGAACTCCTCACAAGACCCAAATGTAGTGAAAGTTTTGAAACATGAGGAGAATAAATCTAAAATGACTTCTTTGCTTAATCTAGCAGAAGCATATAGGCATCAAACAGGAATGGAAATCAAACCAGAAGTAAAAAAAAAAACAAACAGGAAGCAACTAAATGTGCCAAAAAAACAAAAGAAAGAATATAAGGTGAAGGACCAGATGAGAAGGCAAGAAATGTGGAAAATGCATATAGTTGCAAGTATAAAGAACCTCGTGTTGATCAGGAACGAATGCATGAATGGTTAAGGAGAGGTGAATTCAAACCAAGAGATGAAAGGTTAATATTGGCAGCACAAGATAGTGGGCTACTAACATGTTGGTTTACAAAGTCAATTGAACATGTGGGAAAAACAGACAAATGTAGGTTTTGTAAAACAGAACTGGAAACAGTTGCACACCTCGTTGCTGGTTGCGACATCCTAATGGCAGAAGGACTGTATACTGAAAGGCATAATAATGTGGTAAGACTGCTGCACTGGGGATTTTACAAGCATTGTGGTACTGAAGTGGCTGAAAAACACTAGAAACATGAGCCACAAAGCATCATAGGAAATGATGAAGTCTACATCACATGGGATCATCCATTACCAACAGTTCAAAAGATAAATGCTAGAAAACTGGATATAGTGGTCCAAGATAAGAAGACAAAAGTAGCATTGATCATTGAAATCACCACACCCAGTAACTACAGTGTCCTGCATAAAGAGAGACACAAAGTTATAAAATATAAGGATTTGTAAGCAGAAACAAGACCAATGTGGAAGAAAGATACCCTGATAGTGCCAATAGTAGTAGGAGCAACAGGTCTTATAAAAAAGGAGTCCACAATCATATTTAGATATGCTATCAGTCTATGTAACTCCATACAAATTGCATAAAGAGTCATTACTGGGCACATTGCGGGTGCTGCAAAGAGGACTTTTGGCTGACATCAAAGAGTGAAACAATACTAATTTCATGAACTCTAATCATACTTTGACTTAGGAATGGGGTCCATTCTTATCATTAGAAACCCAAAAGAAAAAAAAAAAGTCTTTCAGAATCAGAGCAGGTTTACAAAGACTGAGAATAACTTTTGGAATCAAGGCAGGCTTTCAAAAGAGTAAGTCACTTACACTGAGATCAAGTCTTTTGGAATCTGGCCCCATGGCTTTCATAGATTCATGAGTTTAGGCTATTTCATTATTAACTGCCATCTGCAGGCAATGCAAGCATGCAGTGACATT
Organism: Protopterus annectens; assembly: GCF_019279795.1. NCBI lineage: Eukaryota > Metazoa > Chordata > Ceratodontiformes > Protopteridae > Protopterus > Protopterus annectens. The sequence continues at coordinate 819,075,791 of NC_056745.1, forward strand.
AATACACATGCACTGCACTACTGTATGTGCAACGAGTGCCTGCATCCATGAAATATTTTTTTAAAGCTTTACTGGTTATCCTTCTGGTCTCCATTGAGGCAAAGCCGACAGTGGCTGGTTCCTACCCTTCCACCTTGTAAAATGGCTATGCAGATGACACTTAATGCACTACAAATTTAACATCTAATAGAGCTAGATTTGGGTAAATCACAACAAATTAAACATAATAGTGCAGCTTGCCTCCTCTGCTTCCTGCTGCCTGTACTTTCTAACCTCGTTGAGCTATCTGCTGCTGATGGCTTCAGAGTATAATTATGTTTGCTATCATTTTAAAATGTTCCTTCTTCTCTTACTACTTTTTTAGTATACCATTACTTTGGTGTTACTATCCTGGATCAACAGGGATCACTTTTTTGTGGGGGAGTAGTAACCACCTTTATACCAGTGAGTGTGTGTGTGTGTGTGTGTGTGTGTGTGTGTGTGTGTGTGTGTGTGTGTGTGTGTGTGTGTGTGTGTGTGTGTGTGTGTGTGTGTGTGTGTGTGTGTGTGTGTGTTTTGTTTTCTGACTGGGGGTGCATGTGTGTGTGCATCTTTGAGTAATGGAGGTTACTGCATGTCCTGCTCTACATTCATTTTCAGTTGTATGCGTGACCTCTGCAGTACTGTGCTACATTATTGAACAGAATCCTTTTCTTAATAATCTGTCTATAAAATCCCTTTTATTATTATCACAGTCAAGTAACTTAGTTTAAACACTGTGCACCAAATTTACACTAAAGCTATATGAATCTCATTCATTTTCTGTTAACTTATTTGTTTTCATCTGAAAAGGTATTGTTGAAGTGTCCAACCCACTTGCCTCAGAACTTCACCTTAGTAATACATCCTGAAATGTCTTATATACCTACCTAGTATTTAAGTTGTGGTTCACTTAATGTTTCTCTTCATAATTTGGTTAAATTATTCCTTGTAATAAAAAATAATTCCTAAACTACTGCTCTCCCTAATCCACTGGTATGTAAGACTGAAAAATGATATATTGAGCAAAACATTACATTATAGCCTCAAGACATTTGTTGTATATAAATAAACAACAAAAATATATCAATATTTCTTCATAAGTGAGAGTCTTCCCAGACAGACAAATGTTTTTTGACAGATTTTTTTTCTGTCACCTTTGAATAAAGCTTGTTCCTTTAAGTACAGTAAATTTCTTCAAAGACTATTTTACTCTAAGATGTACATCAGTTTCTAAGAAAAACAATGTCCACCATTTTCCCCATATAGCACTTGTTTCATTTAGCTTTTTTGAATTTTGGATCCAAGTAATTTCAGAGATGAATAGTGTTTTCTTATAAAAATCTCAATCGCTTTTCTGTCTAACATTTTATTCTAATGTTCATTGTTGTTTCTCCTTGCTTCTGTTCATTTATTTAAACTAACATCTGCTGGTAGATAATACTGACTACATTAATGCCTGCTTTTGTTTTTATTTTTAAACCAGGCAGATTGCTGAAGGTGTCATTTACAGTACCTTTTTTTTTGTATGCTTGCCAAATGGTGTACCGCAGATCTAAATGCTTTATGATCAGTATTGTCACGTTATGTTTTATTCATTGCTCTGTGTTTTTCTTTCTTAAGAGAATTGAGGCAGTCCTGATTTTGCTTGGTGCGGTCAAGGCAATAAATAAATCTGAAAAAGCACACTTCTGTTGTAGAATTCATACTGTTTTTGGCTGCTTATGCCTCTGGCGCTGTTTCTGAGTTCAGATTACCTGTACTACTGAACCTTTCTTTGTTACAAAACTTAACATACATTTCAAGTAAGCATATATGTAAACAAAAGTCTGTTGATACAGAAAATAAAGCTAATACATGCATTCATGCATGATCCATATGTGCTGACAAGACAACACTAGAATCATTAATTCATTTAAGATGCCCAGTTGTACATGTCCTGAGTTGCCCATCTTCCTTTAACTCTTGCGAAGGGGTTCAGAATAGAATAATATTTAGGAAAATTTGGAATACCAAAACTTTAATACACTGAGTCAATGTCATACAGAAACATTATAATTCAGTAAGAAAATATGCCTTTCTCAAGCCAACAGTTTTTCTGAAGTCCATCCTGAGATATCTGTGGAAAAACATGCTATGTGTAACATACTAGAAGAAACAGTTGATTATCTCCTTTTATTTGAACAAACTAGATTTCTTTATCAGCTTTTATTTAATCTCCCTTAATTAATTTTCCTGTACAAAATCATCACTGATACACAACAGTAAGTTGGTTTCTGAATAAAAAAAAAGCCACATTCAAGGTTCATATCTGTGTTGAGTTTGCATATTTCCATTATCTATAGTTCCACCGTGATGGTCCCCCTCGATAACCTATTTAAGTAAATGGTTAGTCAGGGCCATTTATAAAGGCAGAAGGTTCTGGTTGTTTCACTGAGCAAAGTACAGCTCAGAAGTTGGTTCTAACAAAGAAAGATGTACAGCGACCATTTGCAGCTAATGAAATATTAAGAATCTTTTGTGGCTCCTGAACATGGAACCTAAGTTGCTAGGTAGACATGTGAGAACCTTATTAATAATGAAACCGCAATGATACAGAGCTTTGTAGATTAAAATACTTAGCTTAAAATAAATGTATCACTTTAAGGGGGAAATAGTGTAGACTCCATAATAAAAGCATCAAATGGTCCCAGTAAGGGCTACCAGACAAATTGGAAATGGAGTTCAGCATCAGCAGTGCAGATTTTCCTCTGCAAGCCAAGGTACAGAATATTACATTAGTCTGTATGGGAGGTGACTGATAGTCCTCTGTCAGGTGGCAGCCCTTTATCCAGAAGTTCCTAAGATAACAAAAAAAAAAAAAAATACCGACATGGCATTAACAATGACTTGTCTTACAGAAGACAGACTGCCATCACAATAGCTCAGATTCATTGTCCTATCACGAATGAGAAGAAGTGAATCATTTAAACTAATGTCAGCTAGATGATACCAAGGAATATGTTTGAACAATAAAATGGGTTAAATACCACTGCTTCCACTTCATACAAGTAAAATGGCAGATGGATTACTTCTACCTGGCAACGTCAGAAAGTTGATTAGCTTGAGAACAAGGTTATAAAGATTCTAACAAGATACATAAAATTCAGCTAATACTTCCAAATAATCTCACCTAGAAACAGAAGCAAGCGCCAAAATGAATTAGCAGTAAAACCGTTTCCCATGGAATTCCAGATTTATAGGGAGAAGAAATAAAATCAAATCTTAGAGAATACTTTAAGAATTGCCCCATCAAAAATCTGGAAAATTAACTTAGAATTACTTCTCATTGCCCACAGTTATGGAGGCAGTTAGTTAAAATACCATGATTAATGCATCAAATGGGGAAAGGTCCAGCCAGCAAGATTAAGACATACCGTGGTCTTTATCCCAAGATTCAAAGAGATAATTAGCCACCCTTACCAATGCTGCTTTGATATTACAGCCTTTACTGAACTGAGAATGAAATTCTCTAAAAGGTGTATTAATAAATGTTCTTATCAAAATGTCAGAGGCTTTTCGTTTACTTTTTCTAAAAATAAAGGTTTGCCATAAATCTGTAATGGAGCTCTGTAAGTGGTTGCTTTAAAAGACCAGTAATGAGCTGCTCTGGTGGCATACAGGGATAGAGCCCTGACTATGACCCATGGAACCTGGATTCAATTAGTGGCTTGGGAAACTGATGGAGCAGTAGGGGAGAGTGGTACATGGTGGTCTCTTTGCAATGATCCTTGATGGAGGCTGGGGATGTCACTACTAGAGGATGCATGGCTGAAGGGTGGAAAGTAGGCCTTACTGAGCTGCTGCAGAGGTGGGGTGATACAGTAATTGTTCGCAATGCATGCCCACCCAGACTGTACCACATTACCACAAAGAAGAAGGGAAAATGGTTAGGTCTTACAAGAAACCACCTCCTGAATGGATACATCAACATGCTGAACCCCTGGGAGTCTAAAGATCCATGACCAGCCCAGCACTGCTATTTTAAATAAGTGAAAAATGAAAGATGCCCAGACAATGGTAATGAGTTCTCAACTTGCTAACACCATCAGTTTATACTGGATGCTGGTTTGTGTTTGCCTGCTTTAATTCCTGCCATGTTTGCTTTGGTGCTTTCCACTTGTCTATGCTGAGCTGCAGCACACTACACACCACTGCAGTAGCCCATGCAATGCAGTAGCCAGTAGCCATCTGTTATTTCTATCCAACTCAGGAGACCTGCAATCTATCCCTTAAATAGTAGCACAATGTGCAGTAGCTCACAAGTCAAGGCAACTAACTGTAGCATCAGTACTTGTATTTAAATATCTCCAATAGCTGTGCAAAGTTCACCAGTTTACAAGTTAGTGCAGATAACTGAGGCACCCGTACTTGTAGCTAATTAATGTACTGGAGCTATGTCGATTTACTGTTCTGATTGTTTATTGTGACACTACTGCTGGTGCTTGCATCACTTTTGTATGCACAAAGTCTTGCAAAACCTGTGTATCACTTTTAAATTGCACTGTGTTTGCAAAGTTGTGTTAAATTCATCTTTCATTTTTTTTTACTGTTGTGTTGTGTTGTGTTTCCTAGACTTCGTCACCCATGGCTGTGCTGGTTCTTTGCATCACTTTACAATTGTTTTACTGGCCTTACTAGTCTTTTGGCACCTGAGCCTGTATCGACAGTTATTTTTACATTTTTGCTTGTGTTAGTACTGTTTTCCTTTTGAATTGTTTGTACTGTGTTTGTTAATTCTGTTTCTTCCTTATTATATCACTAGCACTGTGCTTGCTAGTCTCACAGGACCCATGTCTGTATCCTGTGTCAACTTTGTCTGTGCTACAATCCTGTATCACTTTTGACTTATTGTACTGAACTTGCAAGTCCTGTGGCACCCATACCTATATCCTGCATCTTTGTTCCTAATTATACAGCTTATATAATATTTGGTGCTCTACCTCTGTGGCTGCCATATACAGACTCATTGACAGTACCAGTGTATAACCTGTTAAACCATACAACTAATAACATACTGTGTGTACAGCATCTATATCAGCCTTACTGCAGTTTGAGAACAGTATTAAATTTTCTAACTCATTCCATCCATCCACTCTTATAAGTCTCAAATGGCTCCTAGACTGATCCCATGAGAATCCACTGATATCTGTATAGTTTATTAGGTAAGGAGGGTAGGGGTGGGACTGAAGGTAGATTGCCAGGCTTTTCTTCAGTATCACAAACACAGACATATGCATGCAGACTTACAGACAGTTTAGAAGCTGACATTCCAACTACTGTGTGTGTTCAGAATATGGGTGCAATACCACACTAACACAGTTAGTCACTGTGCCACCCTTACTACCTTATTAGTGGCTCCCATATGCAGAGTCTTTTGCAGTACCTGTGCATACATCGTTAGACTTACAACTAATATCATACTGTATGTATAGTATCTGGTTCTGACTTGTTTCACTGTGAGAAAAGCATTTTGTTTTCTGCCTCATGAGTGGTAGCCATATACAGACTCATTTGCAGAACCACTGTATACACTGATAGGATATACAGTTGATTTCACCCTATTTTTATCCATATAGTATCAAAACTACTATTACTATATTGCAATTAGCATAGTACATGAAACATTGTTATTGACTGGTTACAGCAGTTGGCATAGTGCCCATTGGCAGAAACCTTCACTATCAAATTTCTTGATACCATGAGACCACAGTATGCCCTTAACTCATCTATTATCAGCCTACTGGCATTAGTGCCTTGAAGCAGTGGAGTAACTGCCTCATGTTCGCAGTCAACCCACTACTGTTAATACTAAGTCTACTACTGACAGCAGAGCAGATCTTGGTCAAATGGGGTCCTAAAAAGGCTAATGAACCAGCCTCCCCCCTTGCAGCCACTCAAGTGTCCCATTACTTGGCTATCTCACCCCAATTATCATAAACACTATTCAAATCTGTCAGTGTTCAATGATTACAGAGATCTGGTTATAATTTGAAATTTGTATTTCAAATGCTTATAGCACAAACTCTGATAGCTATTTTCTGAACAAACAAAACAGTATCAAATTAAAAAAAGACTTAGTATTAACAACATTAAACTTCTCTTTTCTTGAATCTCACATTCATTGAAATTCCATCTGACTAGTGGTTAAGTGTACCTTGGGCCCCACACTGTTTGCAAACCATGGCCCCCACATACACATTTTTTAGGACAATTCATAAATGCATGTATTCTTTGATTCACCTTCCTTGCCATAGTAAATTATTTTTCTTATTAAATACAGTAACATTTGTCAAGAGTGAGTCTTAAAGTTCTAGTTTTCATCATTTTTCCAGTAAGCTGTAAAACAAAATGTGTGAACCAATATTGACAACAGTACTCATTTCAGAACACTTCAACCATAAAAGGCCACTAAAACTGTTGTTGTTATACTCCACCAGTCTCCATAATCAATAATTATGACCCCTTTATTGACTTTGTACATATCACATGTTGGATTGTGATAAAAATATGCCACAGTAAATTATTCCAATTTGCCTTACACAAATGTACACTAGTCCTGAAAAGCAACCTAATGACTTTATCTTTATAAGCTCTGCAGGGCCAGTCATTTTTATCCACATACATCATCCAAACCCAGAAATTATAGCTTAGCTACATTGTGACTGCATCCTTCTCAGATGTCTGCATCAAAAATAATAAAAAACAAAGTCGTCATTTAAACTTGTTTCACATAAACACACAGTAGCCAAACTAGTCTTGAAAAACCAGATTAAAGACTGTTTAAAAATGACCACATGATAAGAGTATAAGGTACTTTCATCCACAAAGAGACACCCACCCCTACCAGCAGTTATAGCCACTTTAACTGTATACACCCCTTATTGTTATGAGAAAATAAATACAACTACTCCATCAGTAGCTTTAGATGAACTACATGAAACTAAAACATCGCTAGCATCATACCATAAGATCCAAACACACATAAATCTTTCAGCAGCTTTTGTTCAACAACTGACAAGTCATATAAAATCAGATATATTACTGCATACAAAATACACTTTTGGGGGAGGGGTGTATATGTTTGCAAGACTTTTTTTTATTTTTGACCATCCTATGTCTCCTCTGTAATCAAGAATAGCTACCCATCTAACATTACTCAATGCAGGCTGACCTACTTGAATGGCGAATGATGCTATATTGTAGCATGCACCTCCAGAGTCAGCACAGCCACATTGTGGACAAATGGGGCCCTATGCTGGGTAATGAATTAGGCTCCTGCCAGCCATACCAATATTCCATTACTTGGTGGTCTCTCCTTAACTACCATAAGCACTGCTCAAACCTCAGTGTACTTACTATATTTCATTACTTTTACAATTACCACCAAAATTTAAATTTCATTGAAAACTTTTTTTCAGATTTTATAGAAAAAATACTAACATACATTTTCTAAACAAAACAAAACACTCTCATATTGCAAACAGACTTATCATGAGAAACAGTAAACTCCCCTTTCCCTGAAACTCAGAACTGCTGAACATGTATCTGTCAACCCATTAAACTACAACAGCCATGCTGAGATTCATAGTCAAATAGCATATTGTGAAGTACTAATTATTCCTACATGAAGGATGTAGGAATTCAAAAGACAAATGTGCAATGCCTGTTTACAGACTAATGGACTGAAATGTCACTTTTCAAGAGTAGTCTAGGAGTACTGTCTGGTGAAGTAAGTTGGCAGATTCATATTGAAGACAAATTTAGGTGGAAGGAATCAAGTCATGTACTTCAGGAAACAGGTCTTTAACAGCTCATAGCCTTACTCATCTGCATGAAGGGCTAGACAAGCTGTTGTAGCCCAAACATACTACATTCCACACCTGTGTGCTTGCAAAAATAAAAACTCCTAGCAATTTACCAAAAAGAATAGAAAAAAAGTAATTAACAGAGGCCTGTCATTTGGTGTGGAAAATTAAGGCTCTCTCCTCCCATAGCTAAGGTGCAGGGCTTGCATCTCTATGATTCTAAGTAAATTTCTTAACTAGACAGCCTTTGTAACTGGGGCATTTTAGACATATTCACACCTTTGTGACTCTAAATTTCATGATTGTAAAAGGCACAACACTTCAATTAATTCAAAAAAAGAAATAAATTCAGCATTTCCCTCACATCAAAGACATCACTGTCCTTTCTTGACTTTCAGAAACTCATTCACCAAATTCCTGGAAGTTTGCTCACAAATCCAGTCTCATTGGCTCAAAGCATTTACCAAAAGAGTGAGATGAGACTGGAGTTGTATGCTAAACAAGCAGAAAGAAGGTGTACACTGGGGCATTTTAGGTGCTAAAAAGTGGTTCTTGCATGACCATTTCCAGACCCCACAGTCAGTACCCGGCCCTAGACAGCTGCCTAAGTCAACTTGTGTTAGATCTGGTCCTGAGTGAAAGGTGTAGATAACTGGAGGCAGATCTGCCATGTCACATGATTGCCAGAGCTCCACAAAACTCCACACCACATAACATAAAATGAACACTAATCTCATAAATGTTGCGGTACTAATTAAATCCCTTCATAAGTTTCCTAGGTCTCCTAAGCAATGCACCAAAACACTTAAACCTCAACAACACCAACACATCTACAATACATCACCTCTGCATACAACACCTACAACTACTACAGAATTCACAGTACCTACATATTCTACCACAAACAAAGATCACCTAAGCTGTATTCCCAAGCCTTTACGGCTGCCCAAGCATGCTATCACACATGATAATATCCTCATTGTATGTGGTACTATAGTCAGAAATAATGAGGCACCACTCACAAGACTGAGCAAAGATGGAGTAAATGTAAGTTATCTTTCCAGTGCCAGCATTCATGATATCACCAAAGCACTCAGATTCCTTACTTCCAAGTATACAGAAAGTTTGGTCATTTCTCATGGTGGAGTAAATGATTATGCATTCCACCCTGAAAAATATGAAGAAAGACATAGCTGAGCTTTCATTACATGTATCTGAGGCACAAAATAAACTAGTCTTAAGCAGTATCTTGCCATCACTGTGAATGAAGTCACAATACAAACAAAAAATAATTTGACTTTAAAATGGTTCAATAACTGTTGTCATTCTAGAGGATCCAATGTGTATCAGCTTGGAGGGAGATGGTTGATAGTCCTGCGTGCTTCATCAGGGATGGCCTTCATCTTGTTTTCTCATGTCTCCCACATACTGGCTAAGGACTTCTCTACCCCTATAATGCCTTTATCAGCAGAGTCAGTATTCTACACCTATCAGCCTAACAAATCTCAGTCAAGTCCATCTCAACATGCCACTGCTCAATGTTAAAAGTTTAAACAACAATACGCCTATCCTCGAGGTTCTTCTGATCTTTAAAATCATAAATACTTTTATAATTATAGAAGCTTCATTCAATTGCATTGACAACAGTCTTTCTAACAGAATGCAATGCCTTTCTCTCATTCAGACCACCAAGTGTGGGTGGCTGCATTTCCAGTAGGACATGGCCATATTCCTTTGCAATCTCAGTACCTTGGAGCTGATCCTGCAGGATAAACACCTGCAGCTCTTGTATATTCTTGACTATATAAACAAGTCCATTTTTCATATAACTGTTGACTGTAGAAACCATTCCATGTCTCCCACATCCCACCAATACTACCTAAACAAATTGCAGTCACTTTCTCTTGAACCTAAAGCATGCATTCTGGGTGATTTCAACCACTAGTCCATAAAAAGGCAAAAGTACATTACAAATAATAAACATAAACAGAGATTCTGGACATCATCAATGCTATCTATTTAGGCCAGAAAATATATTCTCCTACTAGGGACTCAAATCTACTTGATCTTGTCCTTACAAAAATATAACACTTATAAATTCCATACCCATAGCTGCCCCATAACTGGTCAAATCAGACTACCATGCTGTCCTTTTTTTTCATGAACACTGTGCCATAGATACCTCCAATCCAACTGCTCTCAAAAATTTCTCCGGTACCAATAGCATCCCCTGATGATCTGTGGAAAATTAAAACTTCTCCTTGCCATGGGAACTTTATAGCAAATGTGGTCACTTGCAATACTAATTTCTAGTCCGGTATAAACACCTGCATCAAGGCGCTACAAATATTATGCCAAATTTAGAAACAAGCCCCTATTTTAGAATCCTAGTATCATCAATTTTAAATTCCTGGCTGTCTACCTGCTAGTGTGAGATGTTATTAAACCCATATAGTCTTAATCTCACCACTGGATATGTGCCCAAGTCTGGAGGACAGCTTTTGTGGTACCACTTATAAAAAGAGCACCTGTACCATACCCCAAGAGAAGTATAGACCAATTAGTCTTACTGCATTATTCGTAAACTAATGGAACATATCATTAAGAAGCTCATAAGCACAAGCTTCTGAACCTAACCAACTGGGCTTTGTGAAAGTTATGGCCTGCTTACTAAATCTAGTAAATTCTTTCAGAAAGTCATTGAAGTATTGCATGGCCACAAATTGGTGCACACTGTCTATCTGCTACAGCAGGGCCTTTGACACTACCCTACAGTCTGGCATTACTTAGACATTCTCCCAGGTTAATGTTATCCCTCATCTAACTTGTTTAATAGCAAACTGGCTCTTAGACAGAACTGCATAGTCAGAGTTAGTAGTACAACCCACTTGAAAAGGATTTACACCAGTAACATCCTATGGGACTCTGTTTTAGGGATATTTTTCTTATGCATATACTTCACTGATGTCCAGGCCAACATCAAGTGTCTCTGTCTGACTATTTTTGTTGATGACTGTAAAGTTGTAGCTGTCATCACCTCATAAAATGGCAGTGATATCCTACAAAGGGGCCTAATCCACACAATCTTTCAGTGTCAAGATTATGGTCTTAAAATCAGTTGGGAAGCAAGAACAACTCTATATCTAACTCATAAAATGATACTCCCCCTCAAAATAAATACCCTCATAAGAGATCAAGGTACATTTGTTAACAATGAATTTTCTTTTGACCATCACATAATAACTATAGTTAGGAAGATATTCTACCTGGTACAGTTATTAAAAAAAGCATATCCTCAGGCCCAGGGAAGTTACTGTCCCCTCTACTCTTCCTTACCAAACAGTTAACAGACTATAATGCCCCATTTGGCTCCAAACTCTCACCCAAAAATCCTTATCCTACATAGAAGCTCAGCTAGACAACTTGCCTCTCCTACTAAATTCCAAAAAAAAAAAAAACTAAACTACTACTGTTCACCCCCAACTCCCTCTTCCCCCCAAAACCTACCTTTAATGCACTGCCATACAATACCACCAATATAAAACAGGTATCCCAGACCAAATTACTAGGTGTGATTATAAATGACCACCTGAAGTTTGATCTCTGCTTTCAGCAAGCCATAAGGAAGACACACCAAAAGCTAGGCTGCCTCTATAGAGTAAACACTACCTTACTGACTGTGCTAGATAAAACATATTCACTTCTTTTCTACTTCCTACTGTACTATATATCCTAACCAATCTCAGTTCCTCTCTATCAGACAAACTAGAACAATGCTTCAATAAAGTAGCCAAATTCACAATCAAACAATGATATAGATCACATCCCTACTTCACTTTAAAACAACCAAACTGGCTCATTTTAAATAATTCTCTATTGTACTCTCAGTTAATTAGAACATTCAAACTACTGCACAACTCTAAAATAAATTCCCATCTTTTCACTCCATCATTCAGTCTTACATTACTAAGAATTTACAGTGCACCACTAACAAATCATTACTGGCCATAACTAAACCTAAAAACAATGCAGGATACCCCCTGCATTCACACATCATTGCTAATAGCTGGACTACCATCCCATTCCACTTATGCCTCTTATGTTAATCTGACCATATATCTCATTTCCTCTCTACTTTCACTGGCTTGTGAGAGTAATCACAAAAATCATCATTTTTGAAATCCCTCCCCTTCAACTATTTAAATTTATTGGCCATCCTACTGTATTCCATAGTACCAGAATACAAAAGTGACCACCCCTTTCAATCCATCTTGCTGTTTTTAAAAATAGCAACTCTCCACTAAACCTTAACTTTTTAAACAGGTAAAACTTAAGTTACCTACTTTCTCATCTAACTTCTCTAGTGCACACTGCAGTGTGCGTTTGTTTCATCTTACCTTTAAGCATCCCTGTGACTAGCACTTTCTCTAATACCTGCTGGAAAGCACTAGGAAGCCTTAAACTGATACAATCACTCAAATCTCCTTGTTAATAAGGAGAAATTAATAGTAGGCACTAAACAGCCTTTAAATGAAAAGTACCTTGCTAAGGTAAAAGAAAACAGCTCCTGTACTTTACAAAAAAAAAAAAAAAGCACCAAACCAGGCATGTCCAAGGGTCAGCTTCCCGTGATTTTTCCTGTCCACCTGGTGAATCTGGGCATACTGGGGCAATGCAGCAATTGCCTCATGTACACAGACAACCCTCTCCTCCAATCGCCCAACACTACAACCTGTGAGAGATGCACTTACATAGCCAAAATGGAAGCAAAGCTCTCTCCACCCAAGATTGTGCTAGACAGTCAAGAGGAGAAGGTTAACACCCACACTACACCTCAAGCAACACATAGCCCTTCTAAACCCACACCACCAACACTCACATATAGCAACACTAAATCCACATATGCAGAGGCCCTTAACTGTAACCTGCCCAAGCAACAAGGACCTCTGAAGCTGAAACGCAAACAAACACCAATTACAACCAAAGTGTCACATAGTTCACAACACCAGTGTGCCACCCAGCAACAGCCCCTAAGGCAAGACAATGTGCCTAACACTTCAGTCATAGGTGACTCTATAGTCCAGCACACTGATGTCCCTCTCACCAGGTTGAACAAGGAAAAAATTACAGTCAGCTGCCTGTCGGGTGCCAGGATCCGCCACATAACGCATGCACTCAAGTCACTCCACAACAAGTACAAATATGACTCTGTCATTGTCCATGTTGGAGTAAATGACTTGAGACGTACCTCCCTGGACTACATGAAAAGAGACATGGAAGAGCTCTCGGATCATGTGGCCCAGGCAGGTATGACCCTAGCCCTGAGTAGCATCCTGCCTTCACCCAGAATGATACCACAATATAAGGACAAAATGATTGACTTCAAGAATTGGCTAAGCTTCTGGCGTCATTCAAAGGGGATCCAGTATCTGTCTGCCTGGGATGACATGATTGACAGACCACGATGCTTTGCCAGAGATGGTCTGCACCTGTCACCCCTGCGATTCAGGCTACTGGCTAAGGCTCTTGCCACCCCTATAGTGCCTTTTTTAGGCAAAGTTCAAAGGACAAAACCACCACTGTAACAGGTACAAGCATGCAAAATCTGAAGGTAATGCTACTCAATGCTAGAAGTCTAAACCTCAAAATGCACTCTCTCGAGGCACTCCTAAAAATGGAGAACATTGATATCTGTGCAGTAACTGAGACCTGGTTCAAGGCTCCAGAGAGCACCCCTGCAATACCAGGCTACAACTCTTACCAAACTTTTCAGCCACCAAACCAGGACCGAAACACTAAAGGTGGAGGAGTGTCAATATTCATCAAGGATATTCACACCACCACGCTAGTTGGCCAACACAATGCATCTGAAATTCTCCAGGTGCAACTAACACTAGGTAAGACTGCAATCCAAATTGTAGCTTGCTACAGATCCCCCACCATACCCCAAGATTCTCACTACACCTTTCTAAACATACTGGAAAATATTAAGATAGAACCAAACACCCTAATACTGGGTGATTTTTAACTACCCTGCCATTAACTAGGAAAACTACTTATGTACCAACACCTTTGCCCAACGGTTCTTGGAATTCATAAATTCCAACGCCCTAGATCAACTAATCCATAGTAACACCAGGGGCTCCAATATCCTAGACCTGGTCATTACCAACATGGGAAATCGATGCTCCACACCTATGGTCACCCTCTCGTTAGTCAGGTCTGACCATAAGCTAATCACCCTTAATATCCACATCCCACCCCCATCCTCCAGTAAGGAAACCTTCATAAAAAACTTCTCCAAAGCCAACTTCATGCTACTCAAGTCAGAAGTGACAAACTTCATGACACCCATGCAGATGGGAACTGAAAGTTCAACTGCTGAATCCTACACTAAGGCACTGTACAAGCACATCCACTCATGCATGAATCGTGCCATCCCAAATAGAACCAAGATGCTCTCATCCAAAAAAAGGAAGCCAATCTGGTGGTCCCCTGCCATAAACAAACTTTACAACAAAAGGAAGAAACTGTTTCAGAAAAGAGGAAAATCCCAGGATGCAAAAAACTCCCTTACCAGTCTCAGTAAGACACTGAGATCCCTCATAAAATCCTCCAAAGCTAGTTACGAAAATAAAATTGCCAAAGATTCCAAAGACAACCACAAGGCATATGTCAAGAATCTAAATGGCAATGCTCAGATCTGCTCTAAGCTAAAACAGAATGGCATTAAATATACTGATCCCAAGGATATTGCCAATATCCTGGCAGATCGATTCAGTGCCAACTTCACCCCCCTCTCACCCCCTAAATGGCCCATCTCAATACCGGAAGATTGCCAAATTCCAGTAATAACGGCCACACAGGTAAAAAAATGCACTCTCCAAAGCTAGGAATGCAGCATCCATGGGACCAGATGACATCCCGGGCTGTGTACTACATGAACTACAATATGAACTGGCACCTCACCTAAGTGTCATATTTAATCATAGCCTCACCTCAGGTTTTGTGCCCACTGAGTGGCACAGAGCTACAGTTATCCCACTCCACAAGGGGGGATTCAACTTGGATCCCGGAAACTACCATCCCATCAGTCTGACAAGCCTTATCTGCAAGGCCATGGAGCGTATTATCATGGAGCTTATAAACAAAGACATTGGCAACCTTCAAACACTGGACCCCACCCAGTTTGGGTTTGTGAAGGGCCAATCTTGTCTCCTGAACCTGATTGACTTCTTCGAATCAGTCTCCAGAGCCATGGACAAGGGTAAGGCAGTCCACACAGCCTATCTAGAACTTGCCAAGGCCTTTGACACCATCCCCCACTCTGGAATCATAGATAAACTTACTAAGCTGGGCATTAATCCCTACGTCACCCAATGGGTTGCTAACTGGCTTACTGATAGAACCCACACTGTAAAAGTAGCCGACTCCAAATCCAGCTCCAGACAAGTGACAAGTGGAGTACCTCAGGGTTCAGTCCTGGGACCGTTCTTGTTTGGCATCTACTTCTCTGAAGTACAGGCCAACACTAAGGGACTCTGGCTAACAAAGTTCACAGATGACTGCAAACTGGGAGCCATTATTGAATCCCCAAATGATGTGGATACTCTACAAAAGGGCCTTACAGAAACAGATGCTTGGTGCCAGAGCCATGGGCTCAAGCTCAATGCCAAGAAATGTATAGTTATCCCTTCTGGAAAAAACTATGTACCCATGAATTACCACATAGGTGGCAGTACACTAAACATCAAAAGTGTGATGGGAGACTTAGGGACAGGTGGACAGGGGTCTCACCTTTAATAACCACATCTCCACAACAGTCAGGAAATCCTTCTATGTGGCACACCTCATCACTACGTGCTTTTCATCCAGAAAAAAGGAGGTCATTGTCCCACTGTACTCATCCCTCATTAGAACCATTATAGAGTATAATGCCCCATTTGGTATGTACCACACAAGACATCTGCAATAGCTGGAAAGGTCACAGAAATACCTCACTAAAACAATCAAATAAAGCAGATGCCATATGTTGACCATCTAAACAAATCCAGCTATACTCTGTGGCATATTGTCTACTCAGAGGCAATCTCTGCTTAACATACAAGGCCATGTCAAACCCTGAGCTGTTGGACATGCTCCATTTAAAGAAATCCCAATCCCTTAGAGCAACATGCTATTTTGTTGTTTATTTTCTTTAAAAAGCAACCAAAGGAGTAGTCCACACAGGACTACTCCTTTGGTTGCTTTTGTTGCTTTATTTGGTTTATTTGTTTGGATTTTTGGCTTCCAGTTTATTTTCTTTATTTATACTACTCTGCTCAATATGTTCTGTGGGATCTTTTACATCCACCTGAGCTATCACCAACTCAGGCAGATGGGAACTTGGCTTAATATCTTATCTAAAGGATGGCACAAAACCCCCATTTATGCTGCATTGCAGTGTCAGTACTGGGAAATGAATTCATCTAACTGGTGTGGGAATAGAACCCACAGTCTTCTGCACCAAAGATGAGTGTGCTATCTGTTGAGCTATTAAGCTACACTTGTGCATGAACAGATGTAGTAGGGGGAGGCAACCAGTTAGAGCAGTGTTGTGCTATTACCAACAGCTAAACTGCCCACAAATGCACCAAGATCCAGTACATTTCATAAAAGCAACACAATGCATCTCTTATGCAAATAAGAATCTGTAAAGCAGCTGTAGTCATGCCAGCATGCTATAACCCATAATATTATGCGGACCAGTTTGCTCAGTGCTATATCTTGTTTGTGAAAGGGGAGTTGGGACTGGGATAACCTAGTGGAATGTTCATTAACATTCCATTACAATATGCCATCTTTTCTGGTTTATTGCCCTATATAAGGTCTGTGCATTATCACACTGAGCCAAAGTTAGATAATGGGGTTTTATAACTGAAGAACTCATTTTCTACTCATGCTCTATAAATCAATAAAATATAACAAAGTTATAGATTATTAAGTCAAAAATGAAGTTTTATAAGTCTCAGCTCTTTTCTTTTGCAATATAAATGGAGTGCTAAAGATGTTAATCTGTCTTAGTAATGTAATATAATATTTATAAAGCATGTCTTCATTTTATGAATATATAATTCCAAATTGTGATTATTTTCATATTTTTCCTAGGTTATTTCCCCCATTCTGCCAAGCCAGTAATTAGGACGTCTCCAATTGAACTCAAGCCTAGTGGACTCCTAGTGATATTGAGAATACCAATATGAAGGATTCCTCAAATTTGTTAGATTAAGCAATTTGGAGGGGGTCATCATCCTAGCACACATCTTGCCAGCATACCACTAACAAAATTCTGTATTTAAGGTCCTATCCCTCACTTTGGGGGAGATGTGGGCACTTGCTTCACTGCAACCCCCCCAGAGTGCTATTATTTGCATTTGCATGTTACTCCACACACACACACACACACACACACACACACACACACACACACACACACACACACACACACACAGACAATGACAACCATCACCAGCTTTGGGGGTTATACCAATGACCTCCTCTAACCACTCCCCTGCTCCACAGTGGCCCCTGCCAACCTGCAGAGATCAGTTCATTTTTGAAGCAATGGGCATAGACAACTGGGGACCATCATCCCCACTCAGGATAGGGAGCCATCCTCCCTGCCTGCCCCATCAAGCACCTGAGACGATATTCAAACTCAAGTCATCTTGCCATAGTCCTGTCTTAATCCCTCTGTGTCAATAACACAGGCTATTTACATCCTGTTAAATAATGTAAGCAATGTTAAGTAGATTGTACCTTTGTATCAGGTATGTGCATGTCTAAGATGGTGTTTTTTTTTCTGTTTTATGATTTCAGAATGCATTATTTTAAGGATCAAACAGCTGATGAAGCAGTTTGTGGCAGTACTAGTACAAGACTTTTTTTTATCTTTTTCTGATACTTGGGCTACCATTGTACATAAACTGCAATGTTATCAGTGACTGAGTGCCCAAAAGGAACAATGTTGTAGTCTAAACTAAGGGACCACCACTAGCTGCAGGTGGTGAAATATTGGCAGCAGTAAATTCTACAGGATAGACTGAGGTCCCATAAATAGTGACATGATCAGCAATGGCAGATATAGTGTATCTGAAATCTAAGCAGCATCCAGTACATAGTCAGACTGCAAACATGAATTGGAAAATAGCTCACTTCAACCAGATCAAGCTAAGGGCCTGCAGAAGACAGTCATCATACAGAAGAAAACTGTCAATTACAAAGAAACCCAACATACATGGTAAAGAATAATAAAGACACTACAATATATTCAGTAAAGCACAGTTATATTTAAAATGTAAAATGCATGGAGCCTTACAAATCCTACAAATTCATAGGTTATATTATCAACTTATGACCTACTAATCTTCAAGAAGCTTGGTTGTTAGAAACCTGTGTTGATTTTTTACTTCCCATGTACATAGCCAGATCATTTTTGAAGAAAGTTAATGATGCTCTCTTTTGATTTTAAGGAACAATTTGTGTTTTTTCCATAATCTTAGAAGGAGTTGTATAATGCACGTGTTACATTTTTTTTTGATCTGATACTATTACTGATTTTTTAGTATCAGGTTTCCTGATCTGGTGTTAGCTCTTCCACTGTGTGAACCAACCACCGACTTTCAAAGAGAACTGAATTACCCCCATGACAGTGTTTTAACATGGTAAGCACATATTTAGTTAGGTTTCCCTGATTCTGTATAGGAAAGGACCAGTTGTGTTGCCTGGATGCATATCATTTGGATCTTTAGTACTGCTACTGGCAATAGTTATAATGTGTGTAGTTATACAAGGTGTCCCTCCCAATGTGTCTACAGCATGCTAATATATTTCTTTCCTTATTAGGAAACGCACACAAAGTTTTCTGCAAGCACATTCACTATACCAGGTGCCTAAATGGTCACTTTATTGCTTATTGATAGCATTACATTCTTTTTTTTAACTTTCAGTATTCTGATATAGTCCATGGAGCACACTGATTACTCTCTGAAACCGTGATAAAAAGTAAACAAAGTCATACTTAAGAACCTAGCTGCAAAAAGCCTGTTTGAACAAGGTTATTTGCAAATCTCGCTGTTATAATCAAATGAATTTCACACTGTCATACACTCAGCATTTTCCACAGAACTGCTCAGGAAACCAACTAAGAATTAATAGCTGTAGCTCAACTCATACTGCCTCACAAACTGCACCAACAGACAAGGGGCACCTCTAATCAGCTAACAACTTTAAAAGCTGTTGGACACTTCTTGCTGCCACAATACTTTTTGACTGGTAATATAGTGAGGCAGCTAAAACTTCCTCTGTGTTGCAGATTTATGAATGGGTCACTGGGTTCCCCATCATAACAATGTTATGTGTTTTAAACTGGATTTTGGAAATATACCTCTTGGGTTTCTCACTCAAGATGATTCTTTTGAATCCATTTGTCTAACATACATCAATACTGCATGAAACAAGTAAAAATGTTATTAAATATCCACCACGTAGACCCACAAACTCCAGTTTATTTGATATAACTTTTAGCACCTCATCTTCACCAGCCTTCACAGAAAGTAGAAAGTAACACACAACTAAATAGCTTTCATATAAACAGTAGAAAACCACACCATAGGAAAGAAAAATATTTTAGAACAACCAATTATTTGCAGTAAAAATTCATACATAATTAAATACATATCAGCAGTACATCAAAACAAGTCCATTAAAGAATTACTGAGCTCTAATGCATTCCATGATCAAAATTAAACAGTGTCATATATTTTTGTAGCATACAGCTACCTTCTATCTATATTAGAAGTTCTTTAACATCACAATCTATTCTCTGTGTTAAGACATCTACAGATATATATATAATATATATATATATATATATATATATATATATATATATATATATATATATATATATATATATATATATATATGTACTAGCCTTTATGTTTCTGTGTTGTATATAATGTAACTCAATAAAAAATGTTCTGCTTATTGGCACTTACAATTTTTATTTTTAATACTCTCAAAATAAATTTTTTCATAAGGACATTTCATGATGTAAACAACATTCTTACCCTTTACAAAAATTAGTATTACATAACTTAAACTTTTAATTTTTAGTTTTCATTATATCTGTAACCTCCACTAAATCACATACACTGCTTCATCAAAAATTGTGGACTTGCCTAGTCTATATATCTAAACTAAGTTTATACTGAAATGGGTATGAAATGCAATTTATTTAATATCTATGCCTCATGAATAATAGATTTTAAAACAGCATGGAATAGATTCCTTCAAGTCAAGCTCTTGACATTTTATAGACCAATAAACTTTAGCCAAATTATTTAAAACGTCTGTGCATACATTATACTGCATAACAAAAAACAAAATGTGTCTTAACTCATTTTTACCCATAGCTACACTATCGTTTTTATTGTTACTTTTATTTCCAAAAATTAAGGACGGTGTTCACAGTCTAGGACTTTGCAGCTATGTAAAGGTTATCTGTGAAGAGTGCCGTTGTGGGTATATGCAAATAAGCAAAGCATAGAGTATTTACAATGAATAAGAAAAAACAGAAGCATTTTGCAAAACACACCTACTTGCATCAAAAGTGTAAAGTACCTAAAGTTTAAGTGTTGAGCACATATGAAGTACTACATGAAAGCCATAGGCTTTGTATTACTTTGTATATATTTGAATATTGCGGACAGAAGCTGCTATGCAGTCATGCTTGAAAGACGTAAAGCAAGTGACAGACTACTCAGTTTTCATTAGTAATATTTATAAAAAAATAAAGAGGTTTAAAATGTTTTATATAAGGGTTATGCTTATGTGGACACCCAGAATTTTGCTTTACAGAATTTAAAGGGGTAGATAGGAAAGACTGAAAAAAGGGAAGACACAGCAGGAACACATCAAGAAGATTGTGCAAGAGGAGGGGGACCATGTTTTTGATGGTGATGGAGCCCCCCTATTTTTTCAAGATTTTTATATAAGAAGGTAGTGTGTTGTGGGAAAACTGGTAAGAGGGTGTATGAGAAAAGGAAAGGGAAGAGCCCCCAATCCACATTGCCACAAACATTTCCACTGCCAGATGGTATTGCTATGGAGGACCCTCATGTTAAAGAGGTAGGGGCCTGTGTTGGCACAGCTGGGACAGTGTAAACTCAATGCACTGAAGAGAGGCCATGACTGACTAAATCCATTTGTCCCAGACCTGCTCCCCTCATTCAGTAAGGCTTGCCAGGCTGGCATGTGCCAGGGTGCCTGCAGGACTGATGCCATCCATGGACCCTGCAAGGACATCCCTGGGTGGGCACATGTGAATCACTCCCTAACCTGAGAGATGCATGCCTGGGCTGCTAATAAGGAATTTGGATTTGTAAAAAAAATGGAAAAAAAATAAGAAGAATGACAAATGAATGCATAATTAAAATAACAAATAGAGAGAAAAAAGTTGGGGAGAGATAAAAGAGAAAATACACAAAATAAATTCACACATCATGTTACACAGCATTCAATGTCTTACTTTAAAATGTTTTGTTTTTAAAAATCTTTATTAAAAATGTATTAAAGTAAAACAGAATGCATGCAAAGTTTGTATGCATAGACAGGACTACAGATATGGGAACTGCTTATGTGTACATGGGAAGAGTGATACGAGCAGTGTTCATGGATACTTGTGATGAAATGATGTGGGAAGTGCTTATGTGTACTTTGGAAGAAAAAGTGTATTGCTATCAAGTTTTGATGGGGTTTACATTTTGCATTCTACTATACTAGCATACATCATCATATTTGTGTCTGATATGCATTTGTTTGAAATATTCTGAAAATACCCTTTAAAAATACTTACATCTTATAAAACCAGTTAAAGACAGAATAATGAACTTACCTCTTACATTTAATTGGAGTAATGTACTGAATGCACTGTAGTGCTTCAGCTGCCAGCCTTTATAAAGTATTTCTTTATATACATTAAAGATCAGTTAAAGACAGAATACTGCACTTAGATACTGACATGTGTCTTAAATTTGGTTGCAGTAATGTACAGAATGCACCGGAGTTCTTTGTTTACAATCCTTTATAAATTGTTTCTTTATATATATATATATATATATATATATATATATATATATATATATATATATATATATATTAATGAAATCAGTTAAACACACAGAACTACTTATTACTCTATTCATGCTTACCAGCAGTTACAATCAGCTTAGCTGTTCTCCTATCCTGCTGATGCTGGTTGTAATTTATTTCCTAATCAGCTAGAAAGAGAAGAGACTAGACAATTGTTGTTTGCTTGTATTTCACCTCTTTGTTTCCTGAATAGTACTAATATCATGGGGGACTAAGATGGCTGCCAGAAGGTAAATACATTATTCTCTGATATATTTAACCAGTAGTTCAATAAAAAACATTATCCCACTTTTCACCAAGTTTTTAGAGCACAGATATGCATAGTCCTGTTCTTTTTAATTTCAAAATAACTTGTTTTGATTATCTTACATAATTAAGTGAAATTGTATAAAACATACTGCAACTTGTCATTTGGTAGGGTAGTAGGATTGCTGTGGCCATCTCTCAATTCTAGTCTAGTGATCATCTGATAATCTGCATAAAGAAAAAAAATAAGTTTTTTTGCATTATCTACAATGGTCTGTTCAAATACAAGTACTCTGTTGGTTGACTATATCAAAAAATTCCATCATCATGTCAAATGACGCCAATTACATGGAAGACCAAACATCGAAATCAAAAATTTTGGCAGTAAGCACACCTGAAAAAGAAATTCCATCCAAGCACTATAAATTAGCTAACAAAAATGAGAAAAAAAGTCTACATTCAAAATACAATTAGATCAATCATTTGCCATGGATGATTTTAAATCTGCACTTCAACCTATTCAAATTGGCAATTCAGAATTTATCAGATCAACTAACCACAATCACAACAGATATTATTAAATGCCTAGATAGGTCAAAAACTAAATTACATCATGTGAGGATAACGTTTTGGAAAATGAGATGTGTTCGAAGTTCAACTCTTCAAGATATTGATGATACAAGGAAAACATCTTGATTTGAAATTGTGCGGTAGGAGAAATAACGTACTTATAAGAGAAGTACCTAAAAGAATAAAACATCAGAATCTTTTAGAAACTGTACATGACTTTTCAACTCTCTCTAAAATTCCAATCAACAGAAGGGATCTGTAGTCAATGAAAGGGATCACAGAGGTCCTACAATGCCACAGAATGACATCCAGCCTAAACAAATCTATGTAAAGTTTTCAAATGATCAAGATCTCAGAAAAATTGTTTCCTCCAAATATAAACCTAATTTTTCTTGGAAGGTTCATAAGATGAAATTTGCACTAGACCTTCCCCATCAAACAAAATTTGCCAAACAAAAACTTGATCCTTTTTTGCTCATGCTAAATTGACAATCACATAAAGTTTCAAATGTCTTATCCATCTAAGTTGAGCTTTACTATGTCTGTAAAAGACACTCAATTACAGATCCTAACAAAGCTAAGACACTTTTCAAAAAAATGTTTGGATACTATGTCCCTGCTTGATTTATTCATTATATACTAGACATTCTGCTTCCAAACTGTACTTCACTACCATAGTCTCAATTATATTGATTTACTTGTACTGTTGTATACCTGTGGTCTCGATTTTGTTGAGTGGGGTTCTTTTCTGAGTTGGATTGCCAGACCATTTTGTTCTCTGGTGGCTGTGAACCTTCTATGTCCTAGCCTGTTGTTTTTTTATTTCTTTCTGGGGCAGATTCACACATATGGAACTATTTGTGCCAATGCAACTGATGGTCGGAGCACTGTTATTTCCATTTCCATCCTGGTCAAGTTATTCAGATGTTTATAATTTTGTCCTATTAATTTACTTTAATATAATGAAGTCATTAGACTGACAAACTAGACAAATTTTCTTTTCCTTCTATCAAGCATAAGATACATACGCTTTAGGTATATATGCATGCATTCACTTTATAAATAATATTCTTTAAGGTATCATGGGATTTTATGCCATTTTAAAAACAGTAAGAAATGGCAGAGAGTTATATGGTTTTCGACTACTGTTTTTCATGTGCATAGCATTAGTTGTAGAGGTATTTTATACCAGAATTTAAGGTGCTTGCATTTAGCTGGCTGTTTAATGTTGATCTTTTTGTATATGTTTTTAGAATTGCTTTTTACTGCTTTGATCAGAGAACTTCACAGTTGGTTAAATTCTCCTTTATTGTTACATACTAAGTTCTCAACTATATTGCTGTTGGTGGCTCTTCTAGTTTACAGTTAGTAAAGATTAGGCCCTGGAGGGTGAGGAGGATCACATATTGTTTGTTTATCACTTATGACAAACAGGAATGCCTATGCTAATAATCTTACAATTAATATAAGCTCAGAAAAAGACAAAATATTGTCCATTTTTCATATTTAGAATCTCTTGAATATATATATATATATATATATATACACACACACACACACACACACACACACACACACACACACACATATGTGTGTGTGTGTGTGTGTGTGTGTGTGTGTGTGTGTGTATATATATATATATATACACATATATATATATATATATATATATATATATATATATATATATATATATGAATTGGCTATATCTTAGGAAGCTTAATCTCCTTGCTGTAAATGAGATCAGCAGTAGAAAGTTGTTTTTTTCTATTTCTTATTGCTATTTAATCCAATTACCTATTACCACTGAATTTTTACTAAATACCAGTAAAATTAGTTTACTGAAAGTAAATGACATCTCAGTGGAGGACTAATTCTTGGAATATAAATAGGCTTTAATCTGCAAGAAAAAGAAAGTTATTTCTCCATCTTTTTTAAGTCTAAAGCACATCTTATGTTTCTTTGGGAAACTCACTTGCAACCCCAGCAATGATAGTTTCTGCTTAAAAAAATGGTTAAAATATTTTATTGCAGCAGGTAACTCCATTAATGGGAAGACATTTAAAGGTGACCATGGTGGTAGACAGTGCTATTCTATAACTGATCATTTCAATTTTAGTAAATCTATATTATTTCTAAATATTTATTCCCCATGCAAGGAATGGACTGATTTTACCATATTGCCAGTGACTGGAATACAGTCCTTGACCCTGAAAAAGATTGTTCTAACAAAACCCAACATGTTAACATCATATCTACATTAAAAACACAATGCTGCTCCGGAACAATAAAGGCTGTCCTTTTACCACGAACCAATACTGCTGTTGCAGTCACAGGGAAAAAAACGATGTGTATATATTTATTTATTTATTTAATATTACTTAATATTTTTTACAATTATTTAATATTTTATATGTATTATGATATTATATTAACATATATACATGTGATGCATACATAGATATATCTCTATAGATTTTTTATATATACATAATTTTACAAATGTATTTATATTATTATGGTATATATTTGATTATTTATGCACATGTTCGCAGATTCATAAACAATGAAATATTATATAAATATATTTTTTATACAATGATTAATTCATTGCTTTTACATGATTTTAAGACACAATAAGGAATTTTAAGTGATCGGGGATGTGTACTAGTTATATTTACTATATTTATGATGTTTGAATCAGTATTTGTGTTTGTTGTTCACCATACTGTTTTTTAAAACATAAGGTACTGAGCAGTTGTGTACAGCTAGCCCTTTTAATTTGGTATAACTAAATTAGTTTAAACTAATAGTTTGCTTAATTAAAGTAATTGTTTAATTTCAGCCAATAGGCTAACAATGCTTTACTATAAAATGTATGAACTGATAAGAGCAACTGGATTCTGAAGAAGTCTCCGTTAAGGAGACGAAAGCGCTTAATCAGTCATTATTTTTTCTGTTTTTACAATATTTTTTCATTAAATTATTTAAACTATTCATTGGAACATCGTTTTTTCCCCTGTGACTGCAACAGCAGTATTGGTTCGTGGTAAAAGGACAGCCTTTATTGTTCTGGAGCAGCATTGTGTTTTTACTGTGGTTGTGTTGCTACCTTTGACTGTAAGATCATATCTACATTAGTTATCCTGGATTTAGCAGCTGATTAAGCTGGTCGGTTTAAAGTTTTAATTCTAAAAAAAAAAAAAAAAAAAAAAAAAATCAAGGATTATATTTTATTCTCTGCCAGACACAAGTCTTGGTCTAGAATACATTTCTTTTTAATTTCTGACAAATTGATCAATGCTCTATCTGAATGGGTGACTGACCCTAGATGTTTCTCTGACCACTCTAAAGCCTTTATTACTATTGAGAGTAACTTTTTTATTCGATAAATCTAAATGGCACCAACTATGGTGATTAAGTCCATTTCTTCTTCACAAGGAAGACATCAGAAATTATTTAAAACTTGCTCTTAAAAAATCCTGGAAAACTTTGATAAAGAGCCAATCTGCCTAGATATTCAATGGGCATCACTAAAAACTCAGCTAAGAGAGATTTAATAGCAAAAGCAGCTTATTATAATAAACTGTTTAAAAAAATAAAAAAAAACTCTCAGGAGTATGCTCAATAAACTAGAATCTCAACAGTTACAGAACTGTTGAGAAGAGTTGGAACTGCTAATAAAAATGTTCAGAAAAAATGTTTTTCTTCACATGGAACAGTTGTCACTATATGAGTCCAACACTCTTGCCTTGTACTCAGAATGGGTGCAAATACCCTCTAAATTGTTTGCCAGAATAATTAAAATACAGTCAGCTAGTATTAATATGTCAGAACTATCATTTATTGAGAACACTTTTAATTCCCATAATGATGTTTTGAAAGCATTGTTGGGCATATATTCTCAGTTATCCAATCCATATAGCATGAAGCAAGTTAACTTTAATTTAAATTCCTACTTAAACAGTACATCTTTCCCTGAAATAAATCATGAACAAAAACATTTTAGCAAAACCATTTAGTATATATGAATGTGTTCCTTCTATTATAGGTTTAAAGAATGGGTGTCCTCAGGTGTGGATGGTTTTATGATTTAATTTTTTATAAATCTTTTTCTGATATTCTCTATAAATCATATCAACTGAATGGTATTTTTGATACATATCTTAATTAGTTTAAAATTCTTCTTCTTCCAAAACAAGATAAATACTCTAAATATTCTTTTAATTACAGACCTATCACTCTTATCAGTCTTGATCTCAAGTTATATGATGCTGTTCTAGCTAATAGGTTAAATAATATCCTTCCTTCTCTAATCTCTCCTTTATGGTTTGGTTTCTTAATGAACTGTCAAAGTAAGCAATCACACTATAACTTTAAAAACATTATAACTATTTAATTATAACAGTAAAGATGCATTTTATGTTTTAGCTATGGATGCTTCTAAAGCTATTGACAGAAGTGATCACAATTTTTTATTTGTAGTCATAAAAATATATATCAAAATTTTTTATAATAACCCTTCTACTAGATTGTTAGTAAACATTTTTCTAAACCTTAAATAAAAGCAAAACCAAGGAGATGGTAAACACAGCAGGATAAAGGCAAACTAAGTTTAATACAGTATGAGCACTTTTACATTGCTTCCACAATGCTTCTTCAGATACAAATCAAACAATCCTCCTACATAATTTTTCAAAAACATTTAGAGCCAATCAACTACGTAAAATCATAGCTATGTGATATCATTTTGTCACATGACTTTGCAACTCAAGTGCTTATATACCGAACTTATGTATTTCAAAAGTTCATCTAAGCATTAACTGAAATACTTGCTGTAAGTGAGCAAAAACACAACCAAATCCCACTACAATAATAATAAAATAGCTCTTCACTTTTCCTGTTAAAATTACTCAAATTAAATTCAAACAAACAAATGGAATAGATAGGGATAGAATTGACATGCATAAAATATGTAAGATAATTAGCATTGTACTGTGTCTGCTGATTTATATGACAGTTGTTTGTTGATTACTAAAGATTTGTATGATTATCTCACAGTAACCCACCTGGTAATTCTTATAATCAAAGGCATTCCCAAGATACATAATTCTATGGCAGAACCTCCCCTAAGACCAATAGTATCAGGCAGAGATTGGCTCACAGAGCCCATGTCCATTTATGTAGAGAAAAGTCTTACCCCAGTAATAGATAAATCTGAAGTCAATTGAAAGATTCTAAGAATTTTTTGACCTCCCTGTTTGAACACATAGAACAATACTCACTACCCTCATATTTCACACTAGTAGCTTTAGATGTTTGTTCGCTATTTATGGTCATACCTAATGACATGGGTGTGGCATATGTTAAGGAATATTTGTTAAAACATTCAGATTACTCACTTAGATTTGTTGATTTACTATGTATGATGATAGAGAGTATACTAGAAAATAATGTTTTTGTGTTCAATGATGAGTATTTTTTACAAAAACAGGGAGTGGCCATGGGCATGTCGTGTGCCAATTCTTATGCAAATATGGTAATGACACAGTGGGAGGAGACTCACATCTTGAACAGCAATAGAAGATTTTTTTGTATTTATATTATTATAAGCGTTTCGTGGATGATATTTTTTTTGATTTGGCAAGATGACGAAGGGGATCTTGATGAGTTCTTGGTATATATAGAGTACACCACTGACTTTTTAAAGTTTACTATGCACAAATCCAATGAAAGCATTGATTTTTTGGACATTCATCTATATTATGAAGCAGGTACAATTAAGACAAAAGTGCACAGGAAGAAGTGTTGGACCAACAGTTTGTTAGACAGATCCAGCATGCACCCCCATCATGTTTTTGAGAACATCACTAAAGCACAATTTTTATGTACTTCTCACCTAACAAGTGATGACAACCATTTAGACAACACATTCATGGATATAACTACTAACTTAAGGGATGGGGGTATTCATCAGACTTATGTAATAAACATGCTACTATGGTAAAAAGGGAAAGGAAGGGTAGGGCTAGACCCTACTTTTCAAAATCACAGAGAGATACGTCACCCACTACTGACGGACGACATGTTAACAGATTGACTTTGACATAGACTTCAGACAACAAACAGATTATGGATATTATCAGGAAGAATTGGCACATTCCGCTACCAGATGACCATATACACGAGTTGGATGGTGGCAGCCCACACATAGCTTACAAAAATTGTAAATCATTGAAACATAAGCTATGTTATCGTCAATCACAACTGACCTCTCAGAGGAAAGGAACGTATAGTTGTAGAAACTGCAATGTATGTCAATATATGGTTAATGAGGCGATATATATCCTGACACTGGAAGAAGTATGAAATGCACTTCGATGCTGATTGTTCTATTCATAATGTGGTCTACCTTGCTATCTGTAGGGAATGTTGCTGTTTCTATGTAGGCAAAACCAATAAATCACTGAAGGAGGGAGTGCATGAACACATATATATGATCAAGAAGCAAGATCTGTCAGTACACGAGACCAACCCTGCACATAGTTTTAGATTCATTGTATTACAACATTTGAATACAAGTACTAGATTAGGCAATATGAACAACAAAACAGAACAAGAAGAGCAGAAGTGGATAATAAGACTTCAAGCTGATAGGAAACATGGTCTAAATGAAAGTGTCTGCCTTAAACCAATTTTAGCAGTCAGACCATTAGCTAGATGATCTGTTTGTATATGGAATCACAATTGTTTTGTAACAATTTAAAATGCATTGCCATTTGTTCTATGTTGTCATTAGGTGGCTATTTTTAAAATATTTGTATGTGTTTTCATGAGCTTTCCTCATTTTCATTCATTATGTCTTGGAAGTATTTTTCATAGTCCTATTTCATGCTTTACCACCAGAGGGCACTAGTGATTTCGTAATACCATTGCCTTGCTTTAGCATAACTACTAAGGTGCAACTTTAGGGCTTAGAACACAGAGTAATGAACTATTTTGGAACCAAAGCCCAAGGTAGTAATGGCACAAACGAGGCAAATGCAGTCTTAGCGCTTTCTTCCACTTTAATAAAATGTGAACTTCTTCAGAAACATGTGCCCTCCCCAACACATGTCTTTTAAATCCCACAAACAGGATATGATGTCAAAATGTAGTTCGCAATAATGAAATGTGTGAATACACATAAATACATCTGAAATTATATACATTTATAAAAAACCATATTAATTCAGTAAAATGTCTTCTATAAAAAATCTACTATCATACTTATATTGAATGATCAAATTCTCAAAAATTATTAAAACGGAATGTTGGAATGAAACATTACATTAATCATTTTTTATAAATGTATATAATTTCAGAAGTTCACATTTTATTAAAGTGGAAGAAAGCGCTAAGACTGCATTTGCCTCGTTTGTGCCATTACTACCTTGGGCTTTGGTTTCAGTTCTGTTCACTGGTTGCGGCTAGTCCGTGTTTTTTTGTGTCGAACTATTTTGGAACTTACTATGCTCAGAAGCACTTAGCAATGGACTGTTATCTGTTCTAGGATGCTATTAGATGGTGAGTCAGTAAAACTTTGTGGGTGTTTATGAGCCTCATTCTTTTTACTTGATATGTTATATAGCATCAAGCAAGATTTGTTATATGCTTTAAGCCATAGTTAGGATGGTTCACATACTTTTCTTATATCTACATGAGTCAAATTTGAAAACTCCACTTAGAAAAATGAGGAGTTCTTAATTATTTCAGCTATAAGCTTTGAATGGATTTTAGATACACTTGTGTTTGTTTAGCCAAGCAATTTTAGTGTTTCTCCACCAGATGGCACTTTTGATAATACAACTCCAGCACTTTTGAATTTTGTATAATTCATGAAAACCTTATGCCTACAACATTCATAGCTATTCATTTGTTTTGAAACACACCATGAGTCACAGTACTTTGATATGGGATGTCATTTGTCTTACGTTGTCAGATGGTGAGTTCAAAAGTATTCTTATGTTTTTATAAACATTATGTACATCTACGGTGGTGCAGCGGTAGTGTTGTTGCCTCACAGCAAGAGGTTCTCCCGTTCAATTCTCGGCTGGAGTGCGAGGGCCTGCCTTCTGTGTGGAGTCTGCATGTCCTCCCCGCGGTTGGGTGGGCATTCGAAAGACATGCGTAAATGGGTGTGCCTTCGTTGAAGGTTGAACGTCAAGCTGGCACCTTGGCATTTGTGAAAATCTACTGACAATCATTAGCGGACCGGAGTTCCGCTGTGGCGACCCCTATCCAGGAAAAGCCGAAAGACAACATTACACATTTACCATGTTTTCTGCGAGATGTGTTATATGTTTACTATCACTAGAGGATACTCTTGATTTTTAAAATATCACTGGTTTGACCTTGCATAACCATTAATGTGTAACTTCAAGGCTCATTACATTTTGAGCAACTAATTTGTTTTGGGATTTATTATGCTTTATAATTCCTTGAGATGTTGTTTCTTCTTTACCTGTCCTAGGATGATATCAGATGGTAAGTCTGATAACTTGTTCTTGTGTTTTTTTATGAGCATTATTATTTATTTTACATTTGTTAACCGGGTTAGTCTGGCTGAGCTTTTGGCTCATTTTCAGCAGAGACCTGGGGAGAAAAGCTCCTCAGGACTAGAAAACAATGCATTAAATTTTAGTAACATAGTAGTAACAAGTTGTTTCCAGGATGTAGCTGGGTTACAGTTCTAGAGAAGGCAGCATATTTTGGTTTTGGGTTTGTAGATGTCTAATAATTCTTGATTTGAGCTGCGTAGCATCCTAGCAGGGGAATATTTGGATATGATAGTGGAGAGGCTGGGGCAGAACGAGGGTAGATAGAGTGGATGATTTGTAGTTGGTATAGTTGGAGCAGCTGAGGGAATTCTAGCCAGTCTAGTTGCTGTAGTGCTAAGCAGTGGTGTGACTCGTAGGTTTGTTTAGCTGCAAATCCGGCGATCTTATTATAGGTAGTTTCAAGCCTGGAAATAAGTGTAGAATTTAGATTTGTGAATATGTGGCAGCTGTACAGGAGTGTTGGGAGTAATAAAACCTGGGAGAGAGTTATTCTTTTATATACTTTCTATATTATTTTATTTGTAATGCATTTTAGTGCTTTGTGAAGACAGTTATGTTTTACATGTCATCTGATGGTGTGCTTGTAAACATTTGTTTGTTTGAATATAATCTGAGTAATTTAACGGAAAAAGTGAAGAACTATTTTATTATTAATGTAGTGGGATTTGGTTGCGGTTTTGCTCACTTACATCAAGTATTTCAGTTTATGCTTAGATAAACTTTTGAAATACATAAGTTCAGTATGTAAGCACTTGAGTTGCTAAGTCATGTGACAAAATATCACGATTATGGTCTTGCGTAATTGATTGGCTCTCAATGTTTTTTAAAAATGATGGCGGAGGATTGTCTTAAATGACTTGTATCTGAAGAAGTGTGGAAGCAACATGAAAGCATTCATACTCTATTAAACTTCCTTTGCCTTTATCCTGCTGTGTTTACCATCTCCTTGGTTTTGATTTTATTTATGATTTATTTACAAGGAGCTGGTTTTATTCATTTTATGTGGCTTATTTTTATTTTTCATTTTTCTAAACCTATTCATATTTAGAATGGGCTGAGACAGGGTTGTTCCCTTTCTCCATACCACTTTCATCTTTACTTGGATCCCCTGATTACTATTCTTGCACAAAATGCATATTAGAATTTTTCCCAGATGTTCAAATTTAATCTTCTACTAACAGTGTCTGCTGATAATTTAAACATTTATTTCCAGTTTTGTTAATCTGTACTCAAACTTCTCCAATTTTAAATTAAACCTCTAAAAATATCTCCATTATTTCTGTTATCAAAGTCCCATTGTCTTAAAATTTTTAACAATTATTTCAACCTAAATATACATTTTTCTTTTAAATACTTGGCATTGAGTTCCATCATGATCCCACTTTAAAATATCAGGCCAATACTGGGAATGTTTTGCTCCAAATTAATAATGATATTGATAGGTGGACAAAACTGAACTTTTCTTCCTTTTTATCTAAAATAGCCATTACAAAAATAAGTGTTTCCTAAACTTCTGCTTTGTGTGTTCTCTTCTTGTTATTGGGTGTTCAAAAAAATTCTTCTGGTCACCCACACTTTGGCTAAATTAATTTGGACTCCTAAGTCAATAAATATCTCCTATGATAAGTAGTCAGCACCAAAATTATCGGGGGGGGGGGTAGTATACTGGACTTCTATTTATATTACTTAATCATAAGGTCTAGAAGATTATTGAAAATCATTCCATATACTCACATAAAGTAAAAATGGGTTACGCTTTGGGCTAATAAAATTAAAATGTATAAGTGCTATAAATGAGCCTTTCCTCAATTGCTATAAATGAGTGCCCTTTCTTTTTTATACATATAGTTGCTGAAAAATCTGGAGGGACATGCTTTTTTAATAAATCTCATTGTGGATTTCAATACACTTCTTAAACTTCTAAACCTATTGGACATTGTTTTCTCTTTTCCAACCAATACATCCAGATTCTAACGTCATGATGAATGATAAAATGCTTGATTTATCAGATTATCCTTTTATAAAGGAAAATATAGGCCTGGATTTTTTTTTTAATTCTGCTTCACCATACATACTAGAACAACTTAAATATCATTTAAACTTCCCTAGGGGTTATATACCTGTAATCAATAGTAAATTCAAATGCAATTTATCATTGAAGCAAATTTTTGACTTCATTAAATGTCTTCGGTCTACTTTAGCTTTGAAAACAATCATATCCAATTTGTTCAAGATGATTACTAACTCTGAATTTCAAGATGCCTATCTTTTCCCCACTTATTGTTTAAGGCAGGACTCTATGACTAATAAGTTAGATTTGCACTTGTCAATTTAAACTAACTTGAAATCTTCCCTCTGAAGAAATTATTTTACACCCAATCTATGTTTCTGAATAAAGCTTATTTTACTCCAGATAAGAAAGCAAAATTCTTTTCAGATTATTTCCCTAAATGTTCCACCTGTAAGACAAATGTAGCTGTCCTGCTTCATATATTTTGGGATTGTGTATTCCCCAAGAAATTATAGCAAATTCTTCAGTTCAAACTGATTAATGCCGGACTCATTAATGATGCATTAACTTGGCAAGAAGTTTTATTGCATACCCCTCCTAAAAATAAACCCCAACAAATTAATAACCTTAAGAATCTTTATTGTTATGCTTTTAGAACTTTGAATTACAAAAACTGTGAGGACCTTACAGCTTTAAGTTGGTCATATTTCACAACTCATGGCCTGGGATCATATCAAATGTCTGAGATTTTTGCCTAGAATTTCTTAGAGAAATATATGGTTGCCATGATCTACAAACCCTAGAAGTTATTTTTTAATATTATCAGTTTGCTTCCCTACATTGTATATGTTGATGGTGTTGTCATATTTCTTGCTTGTCATCAATCTTATGATTACTGCTGATATATTTTCTCTCAACAGTACTTGGATTTTAATGGAAAATGTTAATAATGCATCTAGAAAAATATTACTGATATCACTAGTACTAATATGAAAGACATTGCATTCACTGCTGTTATTGCTTACTATGCATTTGTTTAAATATTTATTACTACCTGACTTTTCATATTGTGTCAATTTTTAAATTATAGATAATGTATTACACTTTTATAGGTACAATTAACAATCTGCATTCAAACTGGAATCTTAGTTTGAGAGACGGCCTTACAGAACTATCTGCAAATATATAGAGCTGAGTATATTTTCTGTATTATTCTGTATTATAGAGCTAAATTGTTTGCTTAGATATCTGTTGTCTTACTGCTCTGCAAATATATAGAGAACAGTATATATTTTTTGGCTTTATAATTTGCACATTCCTCACATCTGTGTTGAAACTGTTTTTCCCCACCGCCCCCCTCATTTCCTGCCTTGTTTTCAGCTGATATAATTGAGCTAGTGTTGTGTGTCCTGTTAATTAACAATCTGCATTCAAACTAGAACCTTAGTTTGATATACAGCCTTACAGAACTATCTGCAAATATATAGAGCTGAGTATATTTTTCTGTATTATTCTGTATTATAGAGCTAAATTGTTTGCTTAGAGATCTGTTGTCTTACTGCTCTGCAGATATATAGAGAACAGTATATATTTTTTGGCTTTATAATTTGCACATTCCTCACATCTGTGTTGAAACTGTTTTTCTCCACCCCCCCCCCTCCCTGTTCTTGGCTGTAGTTTAAATTTGGTGGCTTTTGCAGTGCCCACCCCACAGTAGATTTGATCTAAGACACTCCCCCAGGCCCATCTCTTTACCGCATTCTACCTAATAAACCCTTTCTGCACTTGCTTTTAGTCCTTTTTAATTTAATTACATTTTTTCAAACTGTGTGTGGACTAATATTGCTACACATTCAAGTGTGCCAGCTTGCACTGCATGAGAATTGTATTTACTACTGCTTTTGCTACTTTTCTGAAAAAAAAAAAAAAATTCATCTGCTTTTACTGTACTTGTGTTTCTTCCTACTTTATTTTGCTTTTGCGTCATCTTAAAAGTACTCAATTGTATTTATTACTGCTTGGTGTAACTCATTCTAAGCCTTTTAGTTTAAACACTTGGGCTTCAGACCAGTTGTTTTACATTAAGAGGGTTTGTGGTCTGCACTGTAGTGGCAGAACAGGTAGCTTACATCCTTCTAAGTTGGGAACTGCTGACTGAGAACTCAGTGTCTATTATTCCTTAAAGTGTATTAGTTCTGGTTTAAGCACTTGGGCTTCAGGCCAGTTATTTTACATTAAGAAGGTTCATGGTCTGCACTCTTGTGGGAGGAGAGGCTGGGCTCTGCCCTTCTGAGCTGGGAATTTTTGGTTAAAGTTTTATAGTGCCTGCATATTTGAACTGTTTCTTACTGAAATTGGTACACCTTGTTTGCTGTAGCATAGACTAGATCCAGGCCTGCTGAATTAAGCTTTGTTTGTATGCTTGTTGTTTCTTTACTTGTTATTTCCCTGGAATGCTAATTCCACCTAAACATGGCTTCTCAGCGCTTCTGTGGATCCCTAGTGATATCTGCATTGCTTACTGTACTTATTTCCTTGTTTCACTTGAAAGAAAGTTACTGTTTGTCATTTTTGCATTTAAGTTACCTGTAACACATTGCACTTAAGTTACCTGGCACTTGCTCACTAAAGCAATTATATAAGTCAGCACTAAAAATTAAAAGCACTACACCCTCACTCCCCATTGGTCCTTGTTTTCAATTATAAAGGAATTCCCAATATTATTCTAGCATGTCCAAAGGTCAGTTGTCTATCTCCTCTCTGGTCCCGCTGGTGAATCTGGGAATCTTGAGGCAATGTTACAACTGCCTCATGTACACAGACAACCCTCTCCTCATCCCAATAAATTCCAACACATATGAGAGATGCAACCATATAGCCAAAGTGGAGGCTAAGCTCTCTCAACTCAGTACTGGCATAACCAGTCAGGAGGAGAAGGAAACCACACTCACTACAATTCCAGTCTCACATAGACCTACCATGACAGCAAACCAAACACATAATCACACAAAAACATACTCGGAGGCTCTAAATAAAGATTTTCCTAAGCAGCAGAGACCTCCAAAGCAGACACCCAAGCAACCGCTACCCCAAAACAAAACACATGCAACACATATCTCACAAAGCCAGTGTGCCGAACAGTTACAGCCCTTAAGGCTAAACAACACACCTGATAAACTTGTAATAGGTGACTCTATCATCAGGCACACTGACGTCCCGCTCACCAGGCTGAACAAGGAGAAGGTCACGGTGAGCAGCCTGTCGGGCGCTAGGATCCACCACATAACACAAGCACTCAGGTCACTCCAAGGCAAGTACAAATATGACTCAGTCATTGTCCATGCTGGTGTGAATGACCTGAGATGTACCTCCCTGGACTACATGAAAAGAGACATAGAGGAGCTCTCTGAGCATGTAGCCCAGGCCGGTATGACCCTGACCTTGAGTAGCATCTTACCCTCACCAAGAATGATGCCACAATATGAAGACAAGATGATCAATTTCAACAATTGGCTTAAGTATTGGTGTCATTCAAAGGGGATCCAATGCCTGTCAGCCTGGGATGATATGCTCAGCAAGCCACGATGCTTCGCTAGGGACGGCTTGCACCTGTCACCCCTGGGCTTTCGGATATTGGCAAAGGCCCTTGCTACCCCCATAGTGCCTTTTTTAGGCATGGCTCAAAAGACAAAACCCACCTCCATAGGTATCACAAGGGATAAGAAACTAAGAGTAATGCTACTCAACGCCAGAAGTCTAAATCTCAAGATACATGCACTCGAAACTCTCCTTAGCATGGAGAACATCAATATCTGTGCAGTAACAGAAACCTGGTTCAGGGCTCCCAAGAGCACCCCAGCACTACCAGGTTATACCTCATACCATGCTTTTTGGCCCCAAAATTTGGACGGAACCACAAAAGGAGGAAGAGTATCGATATTCATCAAAGATACCCACACCTCCAGGTTGGTGGCACAGCACGAAGCATCAGAGACTATCCATGTGCAACTAACAGTGGGTAAAACTGCCTTCCAGTTTATAGCCTGCTACAGACCACCCTCCCAAACCCAGGAACCCCACTCGGCCTTCCTGAGAACACCGGAAAATATGAAGGTCTCTCCAAACACCATTATATTGGGCGACTTCAACTACCCAAACATAGACTGGGAGCATTACTCTAGCTCCAACACCCTAGCCCAAAAGTTCCTAGAATTCATAAACTCAAATGCTATGGAACAACTTGTTACCACTCCCACAAGAGGGGAAAACATACAGGACCTGATCATCACCAACATGGGGACTCTATGCTCCAGACCAGAAGTGTAACCCTCACTGGTAAGATCAGACCATAAACTGATTTCACTGGATATTCACATCCCGAACCCATCCCCTGCCCAGAAAACCACAGTAAAAAACTTCTCTAAAGCAAATTTCACACTCCTCAAAACCGAGGTGGAATCCTTCAAAGCCCCCGTGCCTGTGGAAAATACGGCCCAGACAGCAGAATCCTTTATAAATGCATTCTATGAACACCTTCAGGAATGCATGTATCATGCAATCCCAAATAAAACCAAGACCCAATCCTCCAAAGGCAGACGTCCTGTCTGGTGGACCCCAGCCATAAACAAACTATACAATAGAAAGAGGAAGCTACTACATGATAGAGCAAAATCCCAAAAAGGGAAGGCATCTCTGATCAGTAATAGCAAAAAACTAAGGGCACTCATAAAATCTAAGGCCAGCTTCGAGAGAGAAATTGCACAGGACACTAAGGATAATCACAAGGCTTTCTTTAGTTGTGTTAGGAACCTGGGTGGGAATTCCCAGATATGCTTAGAATTAGTCCAAAATGACAAAAAATACACCGAATCAACAGACATTGCCAACATCCTAGCTGACAGATTCAGCGCAAATGTCTCCCCCCCTCCCCACCAAAAGGGCAAATATCTATCCCAGCAGAGTGCTGCCGCCCTGACATCTCAGATGCTCAGGTAAGAGCCGCCCTCTCCAAAACAAAAAACACAGCATCACTGGGACCAGACGGTGTCCTGGGCTGCATCCTACATGAACTCCAAGAAGAGCTAAACCCAAACATAAAACTACTGTTCAATCTCAGCCTTACTACAGGATATGTACCCAAAGAGTGGCGTACAGCAACAGTGGTCCCTCTCCACAAAGGTGGTGCCTCAACGGACCCTGGAAACTATCACCCCATAAGCCTAACTAGCTTGGTCTGCAAAGCTATGGAAAGGATCATCATGGACCTCATAAATAAAGATATTGGGGACCTACAGACACTGGATCCTACCCAGTTCGGCTTTGTTAAGGGCAGATCCTGCCTCTTAAACCTGGTCAACTTCTTTGAAACAGTCACCAAGGCCATTAACGAAGGGAAGGTGGTCCACACAGCCTACCTGGACCTCGCAAAAGCCTTCAATACAATACCCCACTTGGGCATTATAGATAAGCTCACCAGCTTAAATATAAACCCCTATGTCACTAGATGGGTTGCAAACTGGCTCAAGGACAGACCCCACATGGTTAGAATTGCTGGAGCCATGTCAGACTCCAAACCAGTTACAAGTGGCGTCCCACAAGGCTCAGTCCTGGGACCTCTCTTGTTCGGTATATATTTCTCGGAGGTACAGGCCAACACGGAAGGACTGTGGCTGACCAAGTTCACAGATGACTGCAAACTGGGTGCCATAATCGACTCCCCAGCTGACACAAGCATCCTCCAAAAGGGCCTCATAGAAACAGACAACTGGTGCCAGAGCCATGGCCTCAAACTAAATGCCAAAAAGTGTATAGTCATCCCCTTTGGCAAAAACAAAGTGCCCACAAATTACCACATAGGTGGTAATCCATTAAGTACAGAAGAACTAATTAGGGACCTGGGGACCCAAGTTGATAGCAATCTCTCATTTGACAGCCACGTGGCCAAAGTGGTTAGAAAAACATTTTATATAGCCCACCTAATCATGAAGGGATTCACATCTAGATTAGGGGAGGTCATCGTGCCTCTTTACTCATCCCTAATCAGGCCCATAATCGAGTACAATGCCCCTTTTGGGATGTACCTTACCAAACACCTGCAGCAACTGGAAAGACCCCAAAAGTACCTCACCAAGAGGCTCAAAGGGCTCAAACAGATGCCCTATGCTGCCCGGTTAAAGAAGCTCCAACTCTACTCAGTGGCATACCGCCTGCTCAGAGGCGACCTGTGCCTGATGTATAAAGCCATGTCCAACTCGGAATGAAGAGACATGCTGCACCTCAAAAAATCCAAATCCCATCGAGCTACACGCTCGAGACTTGAACCTCAGTACTGAAATAAATAGGACATGCTGGAGGGACAGATTCATAACCCAGAGGCTCCCTTCACTCTGGAATAAAATCCCAGTCCAGGTTAGGCAGAGTCCCTCACTGACTCTCTTCAAGAGGAATCTTGATGAGTGGATGGGAGATCGTAGGTTTACCCCGGATATCACTTCTGTGTCACTATTAGACAGAGGCACAGTATACTAACCTCGAAAAAGGGCATAGCAAAATTAATTTAAAATGGGTGGCGAAAGCCAAACATACTCTGGCTAGGCTTATAAATGCCCTAGGGCAGATAGCTTAGTATGAACCTATGAACCTATGAACAGTTTGTCTGTTTGGAGGAATGGCGTTTACAAATTTATGCTTTGCATATAATAACCTCTGAACTGTGTTCAGGCAGTAGGTATACATGCACAGAAAAATGTAGCAATTCAAATAAGTTTTCAGTTCCTTAGCTGTATAAAATGTGTATTTTCATAGTTTTCTGCCTAATAATTCAAAGCATATAAGGGGATGGTTTAAAATACATACAGAAGTAATACAACTGTTCATTTCTCACTAAAGTATGTGCTGGTCATTCACTTAACACTGCAACCCTACCCCCTTCCCCAAACTCTACTCTGACTAAGGTATGGTGCCTGACTGAGTTCAGCCATCTTGTACATGCAGTTATTATTGTGGAAGAAATAAATGTCTTATACAACTACTATACTAATAAATATTTTTGGCCTACACAAACAAAATCCTTTCATTACAAAAACTGTCTGCATGTACTTTAATTACTAGCTAAGATAATGTAATACTAAATACAATTATGTGGCATTGCAAACGTTTTTGATTGTATATAAATACATACATTTATATAAATGAAAAAACAGTTTGTGTACTCATTCAGATGTATAGCTGTGATTTACAGATACAGACGAGTGTGTGTGTGTGTGTGTGTGTGTGTGTGTGTGTGTGTGTGTGTGTGTGTGTGTATATATATATTATATATATATGTATATGCATGTACATTATTTTTCTCATATATATATATATATATATATATATATATATATATATATGACATTTGTATTTATACAATTATGTTATTACTTAAACATTCTGTATATTTATATAAAGATGCAGTTCAGTGTAAAGATATGTTTATGCATTCTTAATATAACATTATATATACATATTTGCAGTTATGCTACCTTCTCACAGTTTATTTTTATCATTAATATGACCAAAACATGAGAATAAAAAGTTGTACTTACTATAGAACTGTGGCCTTCTTACTCCTAACTGGTCAACCCACTTAGCCAGCTGGTCAGATCTACATTTCTGTAAGTCATCATTCTGTTGCGGCTTGGTTGGCTGGAGTGGGTGATCCCCATCAGGGATGAGCGGTGTTCACCCACCTCCTGCCAGATATCAATCTTCTTCCACTCACTCCCCCTTAAGCATGCCTGGCTCTTAAACCTGGTACAGCTCCCTAAGACGGTAGACCATAATTTTGATCTCCTTATCTGACCAGCTTAGAGTGCAGCCTTGTGCCTTCACTGATGCTGCCATCATTTGATGTGTCAGAACCAGAATGAAGAAAGTATGAGCAGGGGTGTGATTCACAGGTTTAGGACCACTTTCTCTGGGGTGTTGCATCACCTTCAAACCCAGTTAACCAGCTGGGTAATTGGTCCAGGTACTGTTATTATTGGCAAGTTTGGTTTAACTTGCCAATAATGCTTTGCCACATTCATGTTTTTCTAAAAGGAATACATTCACATTTTATTTATATGGTGGATAGAAACAGAAAGAAATATTTTTTTTCCTTATATTACTTGCAATTGCTACTGCTGCTAAGCATTGCCTTAGCTAACTGTCTTGGAGTATTATACCTGAATGTCATTTATTCATACCGCATGCAGTGGGGCACCAGTATTAATTTTTTTTTGGGGGGACAGTATTTTGCAGAAATAAATGTTCCTATGTTTGTAAGTATCAACTTTTATTAAATGTTGAGTGCTTTGGGGTGATAAGGTGTGCTAGATGAAGGAAGAGGGTTCACTACGAAATTTCGAAATCCCAAAATCTCGAGTTTCATAATATCGAGTTCAGAATCTCGAAATTGTGAATACCCCAAAAACACCACCCAACACACGAAAACATGTGTATTCAGGGGGGCTGTGCCCTCCACCCCCCCCCCCACAACTTAAATATACCATCTTTGAGATCGCACTACAGCGATGACAAGGGAAATCTACCGGTCCAAGTTGTATGCCAATCTCCATTCAGGATTTCAAAGTTTTGAAACTTCGAACATATGATCTTTGATCATATGAAATTCAAAGTTTTGAGCTTTGAAATTCTGAAGGGAACCTAAGTAAGATGGGCAGGGATTGTACTTCATGGCTGTGCAAACTCACATGCATATTACACCATTTTCCCTTTTCTAAACATATTCATCTTTGAGCATACTTGAGGCTGTGTGTTCCTGAGGCATTATGAGGACTGCTGGAGACTTTGCTGCTGCCCCCATTGCATTCATGTGAACCTGAGATTGGGGTAATGAGTGGCCAAGAGTGATTTACATGCAATAATTGACTGTACAAAGTATCATAGGAAGTAACTAGGCTAATGGCCCTAGGGCCCTTACAAGCCTAGCCAAGTTCTTACCCTTATTTCAATGATCAGCAAATATTGCTTTTGTATAAGAGGGACACAGGTGGAACCCCCCCCCCTTGGATGAACTGACAGTCACCCATCCAATTGTCCAGATTATGTTTGAAGAGAGCCAAAGAGGTGCTCTGTTTGACATAAAGTGGGAGTCTGTTCCAAAGGTGTGGTCGCCTCTGGTAGACAAATCTGTTTCTCCACAGGTTTTATTAAAGTCAAATACCAGGTTAAGGTCTTTAGAGTGAGTAACCCATGTACCATTTGACTTACGGATATGCAGGATGCCCAATAAAGTGGGGTCAGAGACTGCCTTCAATACAAGGCAGAGATCACTTCTGAGTAGTCTGTATGAAACAGAATAACGTGACAGTGATTTCAGATGATCCCCATAGGACAAATTCTGAAGACCTTGAATTTTCTTTGTGAGAAAGCTTTGTGGTTTTTCCAACTGCTGCAGGTGCTTGGAAAGGTACATACCAAAAGGGGTGTTGTACTCAATTACTGGCCTGATGAGGAAAGAATACAGGGAGGTTAAAAACTTCTTTTTTCTGGAGGCAATGCCCTTACTTATGAGATGAGCAATATAAAATGCCTTTCTTACCACTGTGGAGACATGGTGGTCAAAGATAAGGTTGCTGTCAACCTGTGTTCCTAGGTCTGTCACCATTGAATGCGTACTTAAGATGTAGCTATTGATGTGGTATTTAGCAGGACCATTGCTTTTACTGAAAGGAATGATAATACATTTTTTTTGGATTGAGTTTAAGGCCATGACTTTGACACCAATCATTTGTTTAAGACCCTCTTGTGGGATGGTGACATCATTTGGAGATTCTATGACCGCTTCCAGTTTGCAGTCATTAGCAAACTTTGTCAGCCACAGACCTTTAGTTTTTGTTTGTACTTTGGAGAAATTATTCCAAACAGTCGAGGTCCCAGAACTGATTATGTTTGCGTATTACTGCAATTCACAGAGATAAACATAAAATGGCCTAATTTGCATACAAAATGCATGTATGTGCCTGAATTTGCACAAAATAGTTCAACTCTACCACATTAACTTATGATAACTTCAGTTAGGTGGAAAATGTCTTGGGAAACCACAGACTTTCTAAAGTAAGTAAAATAATAATAATAATGTAAATTAATATGAAACGCTTCAGAATGATGGAAAGTTAGTAAGTTCACTTCAAGAAATTTGTTTTAATCATATGATGGTTTTAGTGAATAATGTAATGCTGTCATTTGTAAATGGAACATTATGAGAGGAGCGGAAATGATTAGTAATCACTGAGAAAATCATTTACTTTTATGTCATTTAGTGATTGTGCATATATGCTGTTGAAATGCAATGTTTTAATTGTGAAGTACCAAAGTGATAAGTATGTGTTGCTGGTTGAACATACATGTGACTTTACTGGGAGACTTCCGAGTGTCACTGAAGAATGAAAAATGTACTATGAATACATGACAATGTCAGGGGCTAAGGGAAGGATGAATTTGTTAAAGTGACTTTATTACTCTTCTAAATGTATTTATATATTTTAGACATTAATATAGCACAACTTTACATGCCTGGATTGAGATTTTGCATCTGTATATACTTTTGGGTGTATGTTATCTAACTTTTTATAGGAGGATGGCAGGCACACTTTCATTGCTGTGTTGTATGATAATGTCATATTTTTATATGTGCAGTAATGTTGCAAAACAAGGGATCAAGGCAGAGAATGGACACCTCCAGCCATGAGGAAAACCCTATCTTCATAGCAATCCTTAGGTCATATGGCAAACATCTGTTTTGTAAAGAGGGCCCCAAACAAACAGAGAGGACAAACATCTGGAATCAAGTTGCCCTGGACATTAATGCAGTTGGTGAAAGAAACCACATATTAACACAGTGCAAGAAGAGGGCAAAGGACACAGTAGGCCATGCTAGAAGCAAGATGAGGCAGAATGCAATTGCCCATGCCAGTACTAGGTGGGGGACTCCAGCAATCATCCCTTTAACACCAAATGAGGAATATCTCCTCTCCATCCATGGGACTGACCATGACACAGAAGATGA
This sequence comes from Protopterus annectens, assembly GCF_019279795.1. Taxonomy (NCBI): domain Eukaryota; kingdom Metazoa; phylum Chordata; order Ceratodontiformes; family Protopteridae; genus Protopterus; species Protopterus annectens. The sequence continues at coordinate 819,120,329 of NC_056745.1, forward strand.
TGTGACTGGAATCATAGGTGATGTAAACAGTGTTTGTTAACAATGGCTGCAGCAGCAGCACGGCTCATCTGTTCAAGGTTAGTTTTAAAAACAGTTACACATACATGTATAGAGAATTGAATGTTGACATGGAATGATTGCATTAATCAATGGTATTGCTATTAATAAGTGAACCTTCCACATCTATACAGAATGACAATTAAGGCAATGTGCATGATAAGTGATCCCACACCTTCTTAAGAAGCATACACCAGTGTATGTTATTTCGTTATTAGTAATGTTTTAAAATTATTTTTTACAGGGCAATCAACAGAAACAATTCCAGTATACCGATAAATTTGGAGGATATCAGCAGCAGAATGGCTATTGAAGATGATGACGATGATGTTGATAACATAGTTATATTTATGATGCAGCCTGGGGAAAGTGACACACAGTCCACAAGCTTAATGGCAGGATCTTACAGCCCACAACATGTTAGTAACTCTGCAGGAAGTGACAATGCACTACAAAGTTAAGCACATGCTGACATTACTGTCATTCCAGTACAGAGAGAAACCCAAGCACTTCATCACCAGTATCTCCAAATCCAGATGAACACTTTCAGCGTGATGACAGACATTCAGAGCTAACAGTGTCCACAGTGACATCTTTAAAAGAGGAGCCAAGTGCATCAATTTTTTGTAGCTACCCCAGGAAACACAAAGAATTGGCTACCCAGCTGCAAATGTGCTTTGACATTGTTAGGGCCTAGAACAGTGCCACAGACAGTCAACTGGAAATGGTCAGAGGCATACATGAAGATTTCCAGCACTACATGGAAATGGTAGAGAGTAAGGATAATGCCATGATCACACTGATGCATAGTATGGTGGCACATCAAGCTTCCATGGCCACCACCATTTTACAACAGTTACAACTTACCAGACCCCAGTTGGAGCCAGTCTTGGAAGGGAAAGAGGACAAGATACTGTCCAGATACACGGGAGCAGATCAAATAAGACTAGAAGTGCTTCTCAAGAAAGTACTGCAATTAGATGGGTGGTAGGATTAAACGCAACATTTTTCATACAGGCCATGTCAGTGTTCATCTATAGCTAGCAGAACCTCTCATTTGAGGTGCCAATCACAGTCCTGCATCACTGTTAGATCACTGTCTGCATCAGGTAGTCATTAACTCACCAAACAGCTCTCATGACAGCCTGTCTTCAAAATCACTTGCACTATTAGCTACATTTTCATTCAGATACAAGCTATGAACTCATGTCAAAGACTTAACACTTTTTACTAAATGAACCACTTGAGGACATTCAGTATTTGTATATTTAGGTAAGCCACCTTCCTAGAATTTATTGTGTAAGTCAGTTAAACACTGTGATTATTACTTATATGATGCCTTAAGACATCACTGAAGAGGAGTCCATGAGGGCTCAGGCATGGCATTTACAAACAATAATATGAGTAACTGTCTGAAATAAGAAAATGTATATTATTTAAAGTTAAGATGACAGCAGATCATGCACCACACAGCATAGCCCACAGATATCACTGCATGCATAACAAAAAAGGAAACACTAACTCGAATGTCATGTTCCATATTTGTTAACTAGATACTGTCTCTTTATCTGTGCAGTCATATGCCATGCACAAGCCTGCTGCATGGGGTCCCTTACTACTGCTACTGGCTGGTCATCATTAGTCATAGTGAGACTGAAACTGGGAGCTGCAGTAACAGCATGGGTCACTTCACCACCAGACCACAGCATGATTATGTTGTGCAGGCTTAATATCAGAGCTTTGGCCGGGTAACATCTACCTGAAGTCAGCTGGATGTATAAGTAAATTTAAGTATACTTTTATCTGCTCTTTTGCATATAGTACTGTATTTAATTTATTTGTGTTTTTCACTGAATATTAGCTCAAATGAAGTTGTGGCTGTCTGTCTCTCTACAGAGTACTTTTTAGAATTTCTTTGTAGCCAGTGATAGCAGTGGGGAGTAGTTTCAGCTCATCACTGACATTCTGTCTTGCCTTATATAAGTGGTACATTTTGAGTTATCTCTGCTTAATATCAGAGCTTTGGCCGGTTAACGTGTACCTGAAATCGGCTGGATGTATAAGTGAATTTAAGTACACTTTTATCTGCTCGTTTGCATATAGCACTGTATTTAATTTATTTATTTGTGTTTTTCACTGAATATTAACTCAACTGAAGTTGTGGCTGTCTCTCTACAGAGTACTTTTTAGAATATCTGTGTAGCCATTGATAGCAGTGGGGGGTAGTTTCAGCTCATTACGGACATTCTGTCTTGCCTTATATAAGTGGTACATTTTGAGTTATCTCTGCTTAATATCAGAGCTTTGGCTGGCTAACATCTATCTGACATCAGTTGGACGTGTAAGTGAATGTAAGTACACTTTTATCTGCTCTTTTGCATATAGTTTGTTTGTCTTTTCGGCTTTTTCCCGGTTAGGGGTCGTCACAGCGGAACTCTGGTCCACTAATGATTGGCAGTAGATTTTTATGGTGCCGAGTTGCCAGCCCGACTCCTAACCTTCAGCGAAGGCATGCCCATTTACGCATGTCTTTGGAGGCCACTCGACCGCAAGGAGGACATGCAGACTCCACACAGAAGGCACTCCAGCCGAGAATCGAACAGGAGAACCTCTTGCTGTGAGGCAACAACGCTACCGCTGTACCACTGCGGCTTTGCTCTTTTGCATATAGTACTGTATTTAATTTATTTGTGTTTTTCACTGAATATTAACTCATCTGAAGTTGTGGCTGTCTCTCTACAGTTAGTTTGCCACCCACCCTCCCTGTTCTTTTTTTGGTGTTAATGTAGGTGGCTTTGAAATTGCCCGCCCCTCTTGTATATTTGTATTTAGATACTCCTTCTGGGCCCATCTCATTTGCTCACTCAACTGAGTCCAGTGAGATCATATTCTGATTTCAGGCACTCCTACTGTGTACAAAGAGAGCATTTGGGAAGGACAACCCCTGTAGTCTCTTAATCCTGCTCTGTTCCCTCCCTCAAAAAAAAAAATATATATATATATATATATATATATATATATATATATATATATATATTTTTTTTTTTTTCATTCAGCTGCTCTTACTGTAACTGTCTTAGTTGCTCTTCTGTGTGCTATCTATTCAGTCACTCTTACTCTGCATTTATTACTGCTTGTCAGTAGCCTTCTAATTTACTGCCTTCTGCACTTGTTTTTTAGTCATTTGTTAATTTAATTGCATTAATTTGAACTGTATTTGCCGTAGTGTTGCTATACGCTCGGGTGTGTTGGCCTGCACTACAATTTGAATTGTATTTACTGCTGTTTTAGCTGCTTTTCTGTAACAAAAAAAAAAATAAAAAATTCTAAGCTTGTTTCCTGCCTTTCCTGTAAATAGTCAAGTCCAGATACAGACTTGCTGTATCCAGGACTGCTGATAAGCTTCTGAGCCCCCAAGCCTTTCTGTGTTGGAGGGATGCCTTCTAGCTTATCAGTGGGAGTGGTAATCATTAGGTAGCCTATCTACCATGGGAAGAGTGAGTTTTGGCCCTGAAATTGTAGTTCATTGGCTGTTTGGGCAGTTTTTCCATCTCTTTCTACTTTCTGGTTAAAAGCCCATTTTGCGTTTGGTCCCTGCCTTTCCTATAACTATTGTAGTCCAGGTACAGATTTGCTGTATCCAGGACTGTTGGTAAGCTTATGAGCCCCCCTAGCCCTTCTGTGTTGGAGAGAAGCCTTTTAGCTTATCAGTGGGAGTGGTAAGCACTAGGTAACCTATCTACCACAGGAGTAGTGGTTTCTGGCCCAGAAATTATAGTTTATTGACCATTTGGGAAGCTACTCCATCTCTTTCAACCTTTTGATTTAAAAGTCTGTGTTTGCGATTGTTTCCTGCCTTTCCTGCTACTAGTCTAGTCCAGGTACAGATTTGCTGTATCCAGGACTCTCTGTATGCTTCTGAGCCCCTAAGCCTTTCTGTGTTGGAGGGAAGCCTTCTAGCTTATCAGTGGGAGTGTTAAGCATCAGGTAGCCTATCTACTACAAGAGGAGTGGTCCCTGGCTCAGAAATTGCAGCTATTGGCTGTTTGAGCAGTTTTTTTCCATCTCTTTCAACTTTCTAGATTGAAAGCCGCACTTGTCTCAGTTTCCAGCCTTTCCTATAACTAGCCTAGTCCAGTTACAGAGTTGATGTATCCAGGATTGTTAGTATGCTTCTGAGCCCCCAAGCCTTTCTGTGTTGGAGGGAAGCCTTGTAGCTTATCAGTGGAAGTGGTAAGCACTAGGTAGCCTATCCTCCACAGGAAGAGTGAGTTTTGGCCCAGAAATTGTAGTTTATTTGGCCATTTGGGCAGTTTTCCATCTCTTTCAACTTGCTGGCTTAAAAGCCTACATTTGTACTTGGTCCCCACCTTTCCAGTAACTAGTCTAGTCCAGGTACAGATTTGCTGTATCCAGGACTGTATGTAAGCTTCTGAGCTTCCCAAGCCTTTCTGTGTTGGAGGGAAGCCTTCTAGCTTATCAGTGTGAGTGGTAAGCATTAGGTAGCTTATCTACCACAAGAGGAGTAGTTCCTGGCCCAGAAATTGTAGCTATCGGCCGTTTGGGCAGTTTTTTTTTTCCATCTCTTTCAACGTTCTGGTTTAAAAGCCGCACTTGTGCTTGTTTCCCACCTTTCCTGTAACTAGCCTAGTCCAGATACAGAGTTGCTGTATCCAGGACTGTTGGTAAGCTTCTGAGCCCTGCAAGCCATTCTATGTTGGAAGAAAGCCTTCTAGCTTATCAGTGGAAGTGGTAAGTACTAGGTACCCTATCTACCACGAGAGGAGAGGTTCTTGGCCCATAAATTGTAGTTTATTGACCATTTGGACAGTTTGTCCGTCTCTTTCAACTTTCTGGTTTAAAAGACCACATCTCTGCTTGTTTCCCATCTTTCCTGTAACTAACCTACTGGGTAACACTAGAAAGCCTTAAACTGATACAAGCCTTCTAGCTTAGAAGAGAGACTTTGGAGTGATTAAGTATCAGTTTTCTGTACTTTCTTGCTGTACTTAACTGTTTTCCGCCTAAACGCAGATTTTACAGCATTTATTGCAATTTAAAAGCTTGGTTTTTTTCACATATTGTACTTATTTGACTGCCTGCACTTTTAAAAAGTTGTTTTTTGGTTTAAATAATTTGTTTAACTGTTGTAGGCTACACACTAAAGTGTGATAGCCTTTTCTGATTGTTTGTAGTCGTTTAAAGCTGTTTTAAGTGTATTTTTTACTGTTTTTGCCTTATCTTTTCAAAAAAACAAAAAAACAAAAAATTCCTTGTTTCCCACCTTTCTAAGCTAGTATAGTCCAGTTTTCAGGCTAGCGCTGAATTCAGGGCTGTGATACTAGTTTCTGAGTTGCCCATACCTTACTTGGATAGAAGGAAGTTTCTCTGTTCACCTGTGAGAGAGGGGAGCTTTGAGCAACCTATCTGTCCCTGGAGGAGTGGTTCCAGCCCAGAAGTTAGTAGTTTATTGGCCATTTTGGGCTAATTTCTCTCTCTTTCATTTCCCTACTATAAAAACCACATTTGCCCGGTTTTGTGAACCGGGCAGTGCTGGCTAGCTACGGTTAAATTATTCCTGGCTCCACTAAGTCTCATCTTCAGTTTTTCCCTTGAAACTAGTCTAACTGTCAATCTAAGCACTCAAAAAGCATCTTACATACCAGCACTTGCTCAGACTTAATAGCAAGCACTAATATACCCTGACACTGATTGCCCAGCAGGGCAAGGCTCTTTATTCACCCCTCACCAACCAAGCAACTAAGCAGCTCACCCTACTATTCAGGCATGACCGAAGGGCAACTTCAGGTGCTCTCTCCAGTCCAGCTGGAGAATCTGGGTATCCTGAGACAATGTTACAACTGCCTCATGTACACAGACAACCCTCTCCTCCTACCACAAAACACTAACATATGAGAGAGATGCAATTATACGGCCAAACTGGAAGCTAAGCTGTCTCCAACCAAGACTGGAACAGACAGTCAAGAGGAGAAGGTTAACACTTGCAACACAGCTCCAGCTGCACAGAGACCTACTAAAACAGCACTGGCAAAAAATACACATAAATACACAAAGTCATACTCAGAGGCTCTAAATAAAAACCTGCAAAAGCATCAGAGACCTCCAAAGCAGACACCCAAACAACCTGCACTTCCCGTTACAAACCAGACAACACATAAAACACAAAATCAGTGTGCCACACAATCACAGTCCTTAAGGCGAAATAACATACCTAACACACTAATAATAGGTGGCTCTATAGTCAGGCACACTGAAGTCCCACTCACTAGGCTGGACAAGCAGAAGGTTACTGTTAGCTGCCTGTCAAGAGCCAGAATCCGCCACATAACACAAGCACTCAGGTCACTCCAGAACAAGTACAAATATGACTCTGTCATTTTTCATGTTGGTGTAAGTGACCTGAGATGTACCTCCCTGGACTACATGAAAAGAGACATGGAAGAGCTCTCTGATCATGCAGCCCAGGCTGGTATGACCCTGACGCTGAGTAGCATCCTGCCCTCACCAAGAATGATACCTCAGTATAAAGAAAAAATTATCAATTTCAACAATTGGCTAAGCTTCTGGTGTCATTCAAAGGAGATCCAGTGTCTGTCAGCTTGGGATGACATGCTTGACAAGCCACGTTGCTTCGCAACAGATGACTTGCACATGTCACCCTTAGGCTTTCAAATACTGGTCAAGGTTCTTGCTGCCCCCATAGTGACTTTTTTAGGCAAGGCTCAAAAGTCTAACCCACCTCCGTAAACAGCACAATTAACAAAAAACTGAGGGTTATGCTACTCAACTCCAGGAGTTTAAAGCTCAAAATGCATGCACTCAAAGCACTCCTCAGTATGGAGAACGTCAACATCTGTGCAGTAACTGAAACCTGGTTCAAGGCTCCAGAGAGCACCCCAGCACTACTGGGCTACAACTCATATCACACATTTCGGCCACAGAACATGGACCGAAACACAAAAGGAGGGGGTGTATCCATATTCATCAAGGATACCTACACCTCCAGGTTAGTGGTGCAGCATGATACCTCTGAGATCATCCATGTGCAACTAACATCGGGTAAATCTGCAATGCAAATTGTGGCCTGCTACAGATCACCCTCCATGACCCAGGACCACCACTTCACCTTTCTGGAGACACTGGAAAACATGAAGGTCCTACCAAACACCCTGATATTGGGCGATTTCAAATACCCTACCATTCACTGGGAAAACTACTCGAGTACAAATTCCCAGGCCCAGCACTTCCTGAAATTCATCAACTCAAATGCCCTGGATCAGCTGGTAAACTCCTCTACCAGAGGTGAAAACATATTGGACCTGGTCATCACCAGCATGGGCGACAGGTGTTCCACACCAGAGGTCAACCCGTCACTGGTTAGATCAGACCATAAACTAATCACTCTGGATGTCCACACCCCACCACCACCCCCAACTAAGGAAACCACAGTAAAAAACTTTTCTAAAGCAAACTTCACCTTACTTAAGACAGAGGTGGTACATTTCACAGCCCCCACACTAAAGGATAACGCTGCCCAAGATGCAGAAACCTTTACAAATGCTCTCTATGAGCATCTACAAGGATGCATGGATCGTGCCATTCCTAGCAAAACCAAGACTCACTCCTCTAAGAAATGGAAACCAGTTTGGTGGACCCCTGCAATAAATAGGCTATACAAGGAGGAGACTAGTTCAGAAAAAAAGCAAATCCCAAGAAGGAAAGACATCCCTGATCAGTATCAGTAAGAAACTAAGGTCCCTCATGAAATCATCCAAGGCTAACTTCGAAAGAAAAATAGCCAAGGATTCAAAAGATAACCACAAAGCCTTCTTTAGCTATGTTAAAAATCTAAGTGGCAACTCGCAGATATGCACTGAACTAGTGCAAAATAGCACAAAATATACTGAACCTACTGAAATTGCCAACATCCTGGCAGATAGATTCTGTGCAAACTTCACCCCTCTCTCACCTCCAAAAGGGCCCACAACAATACCGGAAAAGTGTAGTGACCCAAAAATCACAGATGCATAAGTGAAAACAGCCCTTTCAAAATCCAAAAACACAGCATCAATGTGACCAGATGATGTCCCAGACTGCGTCTTGCACGAACTACAGAATGAACTAACCTCCCACCTAAACAAGCTGTTCAACCTCAGCCTCTCCACAGGCTACGTGCCCATAGAATGGCGCACAGCAATGGTTATTTCTCTCCACAAAGGAGGGGCCACAACTGACCCTGGTAACTATTGCCCCATAAGCCTGACTAGCCTGGTCTGCAAGGCTACGGAGCGCATCATCATGGTACTCATAAACAAAGATATTGGGAACCTCCAAACACTTGACCCAACCCAGTTTGGCTTTGTTAAGGGCAGATCATGCCTACTAAATCTGGTTGACATCTTCGAGACAGTCACCAAGGCCATAGACGAGGGAAAGGTGGTTCACACAGCCTATCTTCACCTCAACAAGGCTTTTGACACCATTCCCCACTCGGGTATTACAGAAAAACTCACCAGCCTGAACATAAACCCGTACATCATGAGATGGGTTGCCAACTGGCTTACAGACAGAACTCACATGGTAAGAATAGCTGGCTCCAGGTCTGACTCTAAACCAGTCACCAGTGGTGCCCCGCAAGGCTCGGTCCTGGGACCCCTACTGTTTGGCATATACTTCTCAGAAGTACAGTTAAACACAGGAGGACTATGGCTAACCAAGTTCGCAGATGACTGCAAACTAGGGGCCATAATTGACTCTCCGGATGACACAGACATCCTCCAAAAGGGCCTTTCTGAGACAGACATCTGGTGTCAAAGTCATGGCCTCAAGCTAAATGCCAAAAAATGCATAGTCATCCCATTTGGGGAAAAACAAAACACCCAGGAATTACCACATAGGTGGCAGCCCCCTTAATACAGAAGAGGTAATAAGAGATCTGGGGACCCAGGTAGATAGTAATTTCTCCTTTGACAATCATATTGCCAAAGTAGTTAGGAAATCCTACTATGTGGCCCATCTAATTACTAAAGGGTTTGCATCTAGAATAAAAGAGTAATGAAAGAAAAACCTCGGACTCACCACGAAATGAACTAAAATAAACTTTAATTGGTAAGCGCTTTCACGTATCAATGATACGCTTCCTCAGACCATGACAAAATGTTAAAAACAGCAAGCTTAAATAGTAATACATCCTGACTACTTGAGCATCATTAGTCAATCAATTATCCAATTAAGCTTGAAAAAGAAGCAACATTCTTAAAAGAAAATTGAAGTTTAAAATTCAGCAGGGGTGTGCCCAGAGTAACTTAGTAAATGATAAAAATGATGAAAAATACATGTTGAATCACAATACATCTAAGACTAGCAGCAAAACCTTCTTCAAAACAAACTTGGTAAAGGCATTTACCTAGTTAAGACTCATTTATAGAGCTGTACTAATCTAATAATAATAAAAAATACTTCATTATACACAATGAAGCTAAAATTTTGTAAAATTGTGCAACATTATTAAAGCATATAAAATATATATACATAGATATGTACTTAGACTTCAGAGATGTAACCAAGCTTATATCAATAAATATGCATATAATACCAAGTAAACATTATAACCAAGGACAAGCTGTAAAATGTAAATGCACCCTGAAATAAAATAAAATAAACGGAACAAAAAACATGGATACAGATCATTTTCTCAATGCTAAATGTGATCGTAAAGAGACATAGGAATTCAGTCCAGGGGATAGTGTGCTTTCAGTTTAAAAATCCAACGTAACTCTTTAGTCTCTAACAAATTCATAAAATCCCCACTTTTCTCATTCTTTTCAACTATTTGCAATACTCTAAAATCAAAAGAATGGTTAGGAAAAAGAATAACATGTTTGGCCAGTGCATTCAGTTCATTTTATTCTTAATGTCATAATAATGATTGTATATTCTGTTCTTAAGCTTCCTCTTGGTCAAGCCAATGTAGAAAGCTGAACAGGAGACACACGTTGCTAGGTATATTAAGCCCATGGTCTCACACGTGGCCTCAAACCTAGGTTCAAAGGAATAATTAACAGTGGGGTGTCTAAAAGGTTGTTCCTTAGAGATGAATTTGCAATAATTGCAACTATTACATGGATAGGTGCCATGTCTGGTGTAACAGGACGGTTTCAAACGTGACGGTTCTGGCAGCTTATCACACAACAACATTTTTAGATTGCTGTTATTCCTATAGGTAAAAATGGGTTTTTTCCCCACCAATTCAAGAGTCGGTTGATCAATGGTTAGAATCTTCCAATTATTGGAGACAATATTTCTCAAAAAAAGAAAATCATTAGTATAAGTAGTTAAAAAATGTAATCTATCCTTTGATGTTCCATATGACCTTTTAAAGTTATTGTGCATAGAGGTGACAACTCTATTCTCCTTGTTCAATGGAGGGGCATCCCCCAAAACCTCCCTTCTAACATCCTGAACCAGACGTTTATCATAACTCCTGTCAATAAAGATCTTTTCCAGTCTATCCGCTTCTAAGGCTAAATCATTCTCATCTTTACATAACCTGGAAATTCTGAGGAATTGACTTTTAACAATACCCCTAAACATGTGACGTGGGTGCATACTATTGTAGGACAGGATCGTGTTCTTCCAACAGGCCTTCCTATGAAGATTGGATACCAGCCTTCCCCTTCTAATGTCTAGAGTAATATCTAAAAAGTTTACTGAGACATACGATGCTTCTATAGTGAACTTTACCAAGTTTGTTTTGAAGAAGGTTTTGCTGCTAGTCTTAGATGTATTGTGATTCAACATGTATTTTTTCATCATTTTTTATCATTTACTAAGTTACTCTGGGCACACCCCTGCTGAATTTTAAACTTCAATTTTCTTTTAAGAATGTTGCTTCTTTTTCAAGCTTAATTGGATAATTGATTGACTAATGATGCTCAAGTAGTCAGGATGTATTACTATTTAAGCTTGCTGTTTTTAACATTTTGTCATGGTCTGAGGAAGCGTATCATTGATACGTGAAAGCGCTTACCAATTAAAGTTTATTTTAGTTCATTTCGTGGTGAGTCCGAGGTTTTTCTTTCATTATTCCTTTTCATTATTTACTGAGGACTCCTTGGCTGGTGCAGTGTTTTCGTTTGAAACTTTGTCTTGCTTATTTAATTTCTGCTCCAGCACACGATTATGGCCAACCTTAATATAGAGTTGGACTACAATCCAGAACCAAGGACTGCTTCTCGAGAGCAACAATGGACAGCTATAACGGGTAACTCTCAGAATCCTTTATTGGAACTGGATTTTAATGTATCTGCTCCAGTATCAGCAGAAACTACAGCTAATATTCAACTTTTTACTGAAAAAATAAAACTACTTGAGAATGATTTGTTTAAATTTCAACGCGTTTAGCCTGGCAACGCAGACATATGGAGGCTTGCCTTCATTTTAAACTAATCCCCAGAGGCATGCATATTATGTATGCCAACTTATGGGGAGAGTCACCCTGCCTTACTAAAGAAGTGGCAGGAAATTAACCTTGAGGCTGGCTATAAATATATGCAACTTTTGTTAGACTATTTTGGCCCCATTGAGCATCAACTGCTATCACAAGTTAATTTGCTTAATGAAGAGATTAAAGATATGTTTCAAGATGACTTCTGCCAAAAAAGACTTGAATCATTATATAGACAAGTCAATAATTATGCCGTGAAGTTGCAGCAGATTAAACATCGCAAACTGCAACGTGACTATACAGACTTTTCCACTGGTAATGTCTTCGTTTGGCCGAGAGGAGCCGATCATGGTATACGAACTGAGAACCCATTTTCAAACTCAGCGCCTTCGGAACGCACACTTGTAGCGTCCAATTCGATTGGATCCTCATCTACAGTCCCAGTGGTAGCTCCTGTTAGTGAAACTTCGGATGAAGCATTCGTAACACCTCCCGAACTGCCTACCGTTGCAGATCCAGCTATGGTTTTTTCTACGCCTCTGCCGAACCAAGAAGCGAATCGCAATTTAGGGGCCATAAGGAAAGCGGGTGCTATACGTAGTGCTGCGGTCATGGATGACCCTCATTTTTTATCACTCCCTATCAGAAAAACTGTTTTCCAACGCAATCGAGCAGAGAGCTGGGAAACGAAGAAACGGAAGCTCTCTGGAGAAACTTTTGCACAACCAAGAAGAAGGCAGAGACCTTAGAGCCACTTTATTTCAACCTGTCTAGGTATGAACTAACTTTTAATGATATAAGCCTTCTGAACAGAGGACTTTCTTTTGTTCCCTCACAGGGAAGTAATTTACCTGACATTCTAACTGATGTTCGTATGTTTGGTAGAACTGTTGCTTTAAAACTGTATTTCAAGACTGGCTCAACTGATGCAATTAATTAGAAGCGGCTCAGTGTTCCAAAGCATAGGAAGAAAAGTGTTTTTCACCTATTCTACCAACTCATAATGACTGTTTTGTTAAAACTTGTGAACAAGACTTCTGTGGATACTTTTATGGAGGCCCAAGAAAATGTGCTTATTTTAACATGTCAGCTGATGAAAAAGATCTTTGCGTTTTTATGAATGAATCTTCTCTAATGTTAAGACCTGCAGATAAGGGAGGGTATCGTTATATTTGATACAGAACAGTATGTGAATCTTATGCTTTCTCTCTTATCTGATACCTCTACCTACTGTAAGATAGATGAGGTAAGGCTGAATATAATAATTAAACAAGTCCAAGACTCTCTTTACGACCTATTGATGTGTCGTCAGATCACAAAGGAACTTTATGACTATTTCCACAATGAATGGCCCCTTATACCCACAATAAAGGGTTTACCTAAAATGCACAAACATGTCCTCCCACCTCCATTACGACCTATAGTGTCAGGCAGTAAATGGTGTACTGAGAATATTTCAGTCTATTTAGAAGACACACTTAGACCTGTTATATCAGAAATTCCCAGTATCTTGAAGGATACATATGAATTGTTAGCTTTCATTGATAACATGGATATAGAACTAGTGAGGGACAAGCACCTACTCATTACCATGGATGTTCAAAGTCTTTTCACTAGCATACCCAATGAAGAAGGCATACAATCAGTCAGGGAATTATTACAAATATTTCCAGTCTTTGACAATAGTCAAGTAATACTCATTTGCCAACTGTTAGACTTGATATTGTATAACAACGTTTTTAGCTTCAGGGGGTGCTTATTTTTGCAAGAGATGGGTGTAGCTATGGGCACCCCCTGTGCTAATACGTACGCCAACTTGGTGGTCTATCAGTGGGAGAGACAGTTCGTTTTTAATCATCCCAGTTTTAGTAAGATTTTGTTGTACAAACGATTTGTGGAAGATATTTTAATTGTGTGGGATGGGACGTTAGATGAGTTCATTCAGTTCAAAGAATATCTTGAGTCTACTACACATTTTCTCAGGTTCACTATAGAAGCATCGTATGTCTCAGTAAACTTTTTAGATATTACTCTAGACATTAGAAGGGGAAGGCTGGTATCCAATCTTCATAGGAAGGCCTGTTGGAAGAACACGATCCTGTCCTACAATAGTATGCACCCACGTCACATGTTTAGGGGTATTGTTAAAAGTCAATTCCTCAGAATTTCCAGGTTATGTAAAGATGAGAATGATTTAGCCTTAGAAGCGGATAGACTGGAAAAGATCTTTATTGACAGGAGTTATGATAAACGTCTGGTTCAGGATGTTAGAAGGGAGGTTTTGGGGGATGCCCCTCCATTGAACAAGGAGAATAGAGTTGTCACCTCTATGCACAATAACTTTAAAAGGTCATATGGAACATCAAAGGATAGATTACATTTTTTAACTACTTATACTAATGATTTTCTTTTTTGAGAAATATTGTCTCCAATAATTGGAAGATTCTAACCATTGATCAACCGACTCTTGAATTGGTGGGGAAAAAACCCATTTTTACCTATAGGAATAACAGCAATCTAAAAATGTTGTTGTGTGATAAGCTGCCAGAACCGTCACGTTTGAAACCGTCCTGTTACACCAGACATGGCACCTATCCATGTAATAGTTGCAATTATTGCAAATTCATCTCTAAGGAACAACCTTTTAGACACCCCACTGTTAATTATTCCTTTGAACCTAGGTTTGAGGCCACGTGTGAGACCATGGGCTTAATATACCTAGCAACGTGTGTCTCCTGTTCAGCTTTCTACATTGGCTTGACCAAGAGGAAGCTTAAGAACAGAATATACAATCATTATTATGACATTAAGAATAAAAATGAACTGAATGCACTGGCCAAACATGTTATTCTTTTTCCTAACCATTCTTTTGTTTTTAGAGTATTGCAAATAGTTGAAAAGAATGAGAAAAGTGGGGATTTTATGAATTTGTTAGAGACTAAAGAGTTACGTTGGATTTTTAAACTGAAAGCACACTATCCCCCTGGACTGAATTCCTATGTCTCTTTACGATCACATTTAGCATTGAGAAAATGATCTGTATCCATGTTTTTTGTTCCGTTTATTTTATTTTATTTCAGGGTGCATTTACATTTTACAGCTTGTCCTTGGTTATAATGTTTACTTGGTATTATATGCATATTTATTGATATAAGCTTGGTTACATCTCTGAAGTCTAAGTACATATCTATGTATATATATTTTATATGCTTTAATAATGTTGCACAATTTTACAAAAATTTTAGCTTCATTGTGTATAATGAAGTATTTTTTATTATTATTAGATTAGTACAGCTCTATAAATGAGTCTTAACTAGGTAAATGCCTTTACCAAGTTTGTTTTGAAGAAGGTTTTGCTGCTAGTCTTAGATGTATTGTGATTCAACATGTATTTTTTCATCATTTTTTATCATTTACTAAGTTACTCTGGGCACACCCCTGCTGAATTTTAAACTTCAATTTTCTTTTAAGAATGTTGCTTCTTTTTCAAGCTTAATTGGATAATTGATTGACTAATGATGCTCAAGTAGTCAGGATGTATTACTATTTAAGCTTGCTGTTTTTAACATTTTGTCATGGTCTGAGGAAGCGTATCATTGATACGTGAAAGCGCTTACCAATTAAAGTTTATTTTAGTTCATTTCGTGGTGAGTCCGAGGTTTTTCTTTCATTATTCCTTTTCATTATTTACTGAGGACTCCTTGGCTGGTGCAGTGTTTTCGCTAGAATAAAAGAGGTTACAGTGCTGCTCTACTCATCACTCATTAGACCCATCATAAGAGTACAATATCCCATTTGGGATGTACCTCACAAGACACTTCCAACAGCTGGAAAGACCACAAAAGTACCTCACCAAGAGGATTACTGGCCTCAAACATATGTCCTATGCAGCCCAACTGAAAAAACTCCAGCTGTACTCAGTGGCATATTGCTTACTCAGAGGTGATCTCTGCCTGACTTACAAAGCCATGTCCAACTCAGAATTGATGGACATGCTCCACCTGAAGAAATCCAAGTCACTGCGAGCCATGCATTCTAATGAGGTAAACCTCGCCACAACAATAAATAGAACATGCTGGAGGGATAGATTCCTGTCACAAAGACTCCCCATGCTTTGGAACAAAATTCCTAACTATATTAGGCAAAGCCCCTCCCTAACACTCTTCAAGAGAAACCCTGACGAGTGGATGGTTAACAGAAAATACACTCCTGGGATCACTTCATTGGCTTTGCTTGACAGAAGATAAGTTAATTAATCAATGGGGCGACGAAAGCCGACACACTCTGGCTAGGCTTATAAATGCCCTTGGGCAGATAGCCTAGTACCTACCTATGAACCTATAGAATGCAACATGCAGTAAGTACCCCTCACTCAGTAGCTGGGTCATACTAATAGGCATTATATGAAGAGACAAATCCACCATCAGACTTTAATGCAGCAAAACTTTCGGTTAAACAACCTTCCTCAATACTAAAACAGTACATATCACATTACAATACTTTTAAATAGGAGCCAAAAGGTAACATGTCCACAGCCAACAAACCACACTGTACCATCGATTAAAACTTTTCTAAAACATCTTTAAAGGTACGCATTACAAATTTTGCTGTTGTATTTTAACAAGTATAGGTTTAATACTGACTGCATTGTTTAACAGGTTATAAATCTGCATGGATCCTGACAATCCACTCATATTCTTTATTCTCTAAAAGATTATTAAAATCACCACCTCTGGGTCCTTTTTGTACACTGTCTCTCACTCTGAATTTAAAAATATTATCCACAACATTATGCAAGATGTGCTTAAACAGTGCATTATTCTCATTATTTCTTCTTATTTCTGACTTATGCTCTGTTATACGCTCTTTTAATTTCCTTGTGGTCTTTCCTAGGTAACATGAATCACATTTTTCACAGGTAGCAAGATAAACCACATAAACACCATTACAGGTAGCAACACGGTTAAATTTAAACTGCTTATTGGACACTGGGTGGACAAATTTGTCACTATTGTGCTTAATAATGTCTTCTCAGTGACTACAGCACATACACCCATATGTACCAGGTTTATTGACCAGCCTTACTTTTGTTATATCCTTAAAATCTTTATAGCATAACCTGCTCTTTAAACTCTTAAGATTCCTATATGAAAAAAGGGTCTAGCCTGTAATATAGTATGTAGTTCAGGTGCTGCCATAAGTATAGGCCAATTCTTATGTATAATTTTCTTTATTTGTTCTGTTTTTAAACTGTAGGCAGTTACATATCTAATTTTACTGTTCTTTTCATTTGCATCAGCTGTGGCTACTTCCCCTTCTTTAAAAATCGGTTTCATAGCATTACTTCTACTTTGTTTCACATCATTCACTATTTTTAATACCTCCATACGGCTATAGCCACTACTCACAAACTCACCTACCATCTCATCCATTTTCTCACTAAACCGTATATCATCTGTATTCAGCCTACTAACCCTGTACATTTGTGCTTTGACTATTCCATGAAAAATACGTGGGGCATTTAAACTCTGCCTATGTACATATCTATTCACACGTACATTTTTCTTATGTATACTTCTCTATTTTATCCATTTTCTTTTCTAAATGCGCATCTAGAAAAACTATTTCACTATAAGAGTTGTTCATTTTAAATTCAAGGAATTCGGTGTTATTTAAATAAGCAACGTAGTCTAGTAACTCTTCAACTGTGCCATTCCACAAAAAAAAAAAAAAAAAATCTACACATCTTAAATACAGTTCTACTTTCTGACATAGTGCATTCTCATTATTAAAAACTTACTTTTTCTCTCATTGATAAGAGCTTCAGTAACAGCATGGGTCACTTCACCACCAGACCACAGCATGATTATGTTGTGCAGAATGCAACATGCAGTAAGTACCCCGCACTCAGTAGCTGGGTCATACAGATAGGTACCGCAAACTCATCCAGGTACCTAAAATGACACTTCAGGAGGCTAGAGACACCTGTTGATGACAGTATGGGTCTGGGACAAGCAGTGCTATAGGTCTCCTCTGCAGCTTCTCTTGGATTTCTCACTGGTGTCATGAGCCATAGAACCAGTTGTTATCCAGCATCACATGAAAGACAAAAAAGAGAGACAGAGATAAAGGGAGAGAAGACAAAATAAAGAAAAAAGTGGTTAAGTATTCAGCAATAAATATTACTGTGAATAACTGCTACATGAACACCGGGCATCCTACCAAGCAGAAAAATGCAGTAGTGTGAGTTAGTGTGCCAAGATGAGGGGAATGTGCATACTGCTAGGATGTTAGGCAGAGACTTTGGTGATACACCATGCATCACATGCTACCTTGCACCACTTGGAGCAGAAGGGGCCCTAATTGCAACATGAATGCAATATATTACATTGAGTACCTCACGGGAATGTGCCACCCCATAAAAAGCACACACAGTACTAGCGTGGTCCTAAGGTGACATTGGGAAATTGATGTACTGATCCACATGTGCCAAGGGTACATCCAAGAACTGCTGCAGTATCCTCAAGGTAGAGGCCTGGGAGATACCAAAAGTGTCCCCCAGTCTGTCTTTTTAAGGTCCCCATAGCAAGTATAGTGAGAGTTATACATATACCATAGTATCCACAAGGATAGGAAGTCCACACATTCCTTCAGTACCAGTAAGGGGCTCATGCATACTCACTAAGACCCTTATAATATCCCCAAAGATGTAGGCTGGCTCAACCAGTGCTCTGTGCCACTACCACAGGTGTATCTCCCCCTCAACTCTTCAAGTGAAGAGCAAATAAAACAGTCCATTCTTTCTAGTGGCACACCAAACAGGTGGTCGTATACATGACACACACACAAACACCCAATTAAGTCTTGTTTCTACACCCTTCCCCAATACTCCTTCCTCTCATTTTAGTTAAAAAAAAGAAAAACATCTTTATTTCATTTAAACTGTAGCAAGTTTCTAAAGTTTATACTCTGCACAGAGCATTACGGCATTCAGGTTTTAGTCAAAAGAAAAATAAACCTCTCTTTTAAACTGTAGTACACTGCTTATTACGAATGTAGCAAGCAGTTGATACAGTTTCTACTCCACATGGACTCAGGATTCAGCAAAAAAAAAAAAAAAATATATATATATATATATATATATATATATATATATATATATATATATATATATTGGATATAAAAAGTTTACACACTCCTATTAAAATGCCAGTCCCCTAACAGATTTGTTTTTCAATTGACTTGTACAGGTTATAGGTCACATTAAAGGTGGGAAAAGTTTTGAAATTATTTATTGTGGTCTCATTTTTTTATATCAGAAAAACATGGCATTTTAACAGGTGTGTGTAAACTTTTTATATAAAACATATTACTTTTAAACTGTAGCAAACTGCACAATGAATGTTTGACATTTTAAAAGCCAGTATTTATTAGAGTGATTCAGCCAGTTGTGCCCCTCAACACTCTCCACCTGGGGCAGTTGCCCTCTTTGCCCTGCCCAAGCTATGCTACTGAATATTTCTGCCCATGCCAAACCTATCTCATATTTCCTGTTGTCAAACTATAATGAGTTATTCTCTGCTTATATTCCCTCCTTCTTGGCCATCAAGTACCACTGTGTGCAAGCAAGACAAGCAGCTCACAATGGGAAATAGCAAGGCTAGCAAAAAGTGACAACATCTTTGTAGACTGAAAAGCAGATAGCATAGGTGAGACTCCTTTTATATAACATATCTGCTGACTGCGCAGAAATTGGGAAAATGTCACTATCACAAGTAGGCAAGAGAATGCTTCATTAGCATATTCTGTTTTATATCATTTCTCATTTACATCTCACCATGACTTTGTTTGCTTATGCTTATTCATGGCCATCGTGCATTAGTGCAAGTGTCCTCTATGAATCGAGGCTTTGTTGTGCTCATTTGCAGAGTGGACAGCCTTAACGCATTTAAATAATAACTATGAATACCACCCATCGTCTAATCTATTTTCTAATTGATAAAACATAAAACAACATGGCTAACACAGCACTAAGGTATAAAATAAACTTTAATAAAACAAAACAGATGAATGCTTTCATGTTAAGGGTAATGCTTCTTCAGATCTAACTACAATTAAAACAATGTATCTTTTGAACTAATCCTAACCAATCAACATTCATTAAAACTCATTCAATAAAATAAAATTAGAAGTTAATATCTCAACCTCTGCCACCTAAGGCCGGTCTTAAAGATATACAGCCATTCAAACCTGGATATTTATCGGCTTGCAACCTAAGTATCTATTGCACTTCAGCTGTCTCCATTAAATTTACTACTAAGTCCCCACCTTGATTACTTAAATACACTGCAACACTGTAAAAGAAAAAATATGCCCATTATTCTCAGAAACATGTTTGGCCAAATCATTACTTACATTTTCAGTTCTTATAATCCCACAAAATTGTCTCATTATCCTATCTTTCAGCATTTTGTTGGTTTTTCCAATACAGAAACAAGTGCATGCATTGCAGGTGGCCAAATAAACCACGTGTTCTGTCTTTCAATCTGCATATTTCTTCAGTTTAAATATAAAATTATAAGTGGGGTGCTGAAAAGTCTGTTCTTTGGAGATGGTTGAACAAGTTTGACAAGAACGACAACCATTAAGTACCTATTTTAATCTGATCCCTTTTATTTACAATTCTCCTATCACTGTCACATAATTGTCTTCTCAAATTTAAGCTATTCTTGAATAAAAAACTGGGTATATTACGAACTATCCCAGCTATCTTACTGTCCATATTTATGATGCTCCAATGTTTCCGGATAATATTGCATATTGGACCCACATCATTAGTAAATCTAATAGTAAACCTAACTTTAGGGTCATTCTTTCTAGGGCATATAATTCTGTTATGATCTAATATATTGTTAGAGGAAAAAAACGGTTTACCAAAGGTATTCCTTCTTTTGAGTACCTTTTCCTTTTCTTTAATCAACATTGCTTTATCATAATCTCTCTGTAAAAAATGTTCTTGCAGAGAATCTATAGTGGTATAAAATGCATCTTCTTGTGTACAGAGCCTGGATGCTCTCATATATTGACTTCTAACAATATTTGGATATATATCTCTAGGATGAATGCGGTCTTGTGCTAGTAGACTATTCCTCCAGCATTGTTTACAATGCAGGGAAATATTAATTTTATCTGTTTCATCTGCTTGGAGGTATACATCCAGAAAGTCTATATTCTCATAAGACGTGTGCACTGTAAGCTTCACAAAGGTGGTCATGGTCTCTACATAGTCAATAAAGCCATATAAATCCTGTGGTGTTCCTAATCATAACATAAAAACATCAACAAAATGACAATAAAACTTAATATTTTCAGGATATTGCCTAGCTTCCAAGAAAAATTTCTCCTCCCACCTGACCATCACTAAATTCGCATATGAATTGATGCACCATAGTTACACCCTAACATTGTAAATAGATATCATTCCCATATACAAACAAGTTGTTTTCCAAGATGAGTTCATCCCTTACCATGATCACTGAGAGTGGTCATACACAAATTTTTTACATCCAGTGTAACTAATAAACATCCATTTAAACCACCTGCTGAGCCCACATAACTATACAGTTCTCATAAAAAATGTGCAGTATCCCTAAAAACATTAGGAATAGTACTTAGGATGGTTTTCAATTTATGTTCAACAAAAATAGATGATGGTTCAGTAACCCATCCTGCCCCTGCAACGATGTGGCGTAGAGGAGGATTTAATGAATCTTTGTGGATGTTGGGTAGCCCTTTAATGACTGGCAAGGTCGGATGCACAACATATAAAAAGTGATAAGTACCTTTTTTATGGTTCCAGTCATTAATAGATCATATATAGCATCATGTATCAATCTAATCATAGATTCATAGATTCATAGATTAGTACTAAGCTAACTGCCCTTGTGAGCCATTTTAAGCCTAGCCAATTATCCCTTGTGAGACTCAAACCCTGCACCTTGTGTTTGTAAGGCAAACACCTTAATCATTAGGCCACCCTCCCAATTCATTAGGCCACCCTCCCAACAATAATCACTTGTTTAACCATGGATTTAGTTACCTTTTCGTTTGTATTCTCATCTTTAAGCATGTGCATCATGCATTGACAGTAATCATCAATATTCATCACCACAGTAGCGCCACCTTTATCAGCAGGGTTTATACAAATGGCACTTTTACTCTATTATAACATATATTAATGCTCATTTTTCTTCATTAGTCAAATTGTAGAACCATTTCAGATGTTCTGTATTCAAATGATTACATATTTCATCCTCACATATCTTAACAAACATGTCTATGTTAGGAGTAGTTGGAGATATGAAGGAACAAGGTTTTCTGGGACAATGTTTTGAGTTAGTAGGAGCAGAGGAATCACTTCCAAAAAACACTTTGAGGTTTACGTTTCTTGCAAACATTTTTACATCTAATAAAAAATCATTTACTTCAGAAGACACAGCTGGAATGTACTGAAGGACTCTTATTTAAAACAGAAGGTTTGACTGGTTTCAACAAATAATCTGAAAGATTAACCACCAAACCAACTAAAGGTGAACCCTCCTGATGTGCTGTTGACATTCGGTGGAATGTTTCCTTTTCACACTCCCTCTGCTGGTCGATCTGTCCAACTGCACCTGCTTAATAGGAACAGATAGCTGTGAAAAAAAAAACAAAGATTGAAGAGAACTGCTTTTCGGTCTAGTACCAGTGATATTATGATCGATTCCATCAGCCAGAGATGTAGAGTCTGTAACCAATGCATATCCCCCATTTGAACTGTTTTCCTTCCTAGAAATGGAGGCACTGACTACAGATGATACAGAATTTATAGTATTCCAATTCAGCAGTAGTCCATTCATTTTATCACCTTTGTTCTCCCTAGGTTCAAAATCTGCAGAAGCAATGTCAGCTGATTCACCCACCAACATTCCATGTCTCGGCCATGTAAAGATATGGCCTGTTCTAAAACTTTATGGTCCCTTTCAATCTTTTTACATTTGACTTGCTGTAGTTTCAGATCATATGAAATAACACTGATATATACACACGCACACAGTCTAGGACTCGTGCATACTTTGCAAACTTATCACCCCTAAAGCGTTGCTCTAAGTCTTTACGCATCCTCTCAACTGTTTCCAATAACTCCTCCTCTAAGCATCTAAAATAGTCTAATAACAATCTGATATAATTAAAACTTAGGTCTAAATTCAACTGTTGCCATCTCTTAAGTAATTCCGAATGAGTTTCTCCATATGTAGGCATGCATAAAATATGCATACCTCTAGGAACACTCTTATAGTGAAGGCAAGCCTCCAAATGGAGGAGCTGCCATTGTCATCTCTTCAACTTACATAATTTATCTTCCAGTTCTCTAGTCATTCTCAAAAAGGTGTTATAGTCCTGAGAATCTGTATGTATTTAAGCAGTAGGTGTGTCAAAGGAAAAGTCCAAAAGCAGATTACTGGAAAGATGAATTATCTTCTTCCATTTTTGTTGTAAAGTAGGATTAGGTAGACTATAATCCAACTCAATAGATGCTTCCTCAGCCATGTGATGCCCAAGTCCGTACAAAATATACCAGTGCTACCACGGCACTGAGGTTTGAAATAAACTTTAATAAAAGACAACAGATGTGTGTGCTTTCACGTTAGGTAATGCTTCATCAGATCTAACTACAATTAAAACAATGTAGATTGGTTAGGATGAGTTCAAAAGCTACATTGTGTTTTATTAAAGCTTATTTTATACCCCAGTGCTGTGGTAGCCGTATTGTTTTGTGTTTTATCATACATTTGTACAATTATGGCTTTTATTTGCTCTTTAACCATTGGTTTTCTCCTAATCTATTTTCTTACAAGCTTTCCAACAACAAACAACAAACTTTCAATATACTTTTTTTTATATCGCCTTATTAAGAAAAGCTGTATTAAAACTCTAGCTTCTTTAAAAAAAATAATACAAACTTCCATTCACTGCAATTACACCTGGTTCAGAAAAATTCTCTATATGGCATGGATGAGAGTAAACTTTCTGGTTGATGGCTTTTATCATGTAAAAAAAAGTAAAAGCATTTGATTCCTTTCTACACATTTTAGTTACTACTTTATGGCCAATCATCCCTTTCAGTATTAAATTTAAATAATGAATCTCTTTTTGTGTTAATACTATTTTTATTTATTTATTTTTATTTTATTTTACATTTGTTGACCGGGCTAGTCTAGCTGGATACATGTCCATTTTCAGTAGAGGCCGGGGAGAAAAGCTCCACAATAAAGAGGTAGTTAAACATAACATTCAAGTATAGAGTTATAGTTATTACATTCAAAGAGGAATCAGACATATATGTTATACAATTATTTAAAAGAAGTACAATACCTATAATGAACAAGCATTAGAATTAGTTGAGACCTTAGGTTAGTGGGTTTTGTAGGGACTTTAGTGGGCCAGGAAAGTTTTAGTATTAGTCAGGATTAGAGCAGGGGCAGAGCCATTGGGACTTTAATAGGTCTTTGAGGTGTTTTTTGAATTGGTAGAGAGAGGTCATGTGTCTTAGGTTATTTGGGAGGGCATTCTAGGATTTGCCAATGGAATTTGCATAGAGTGCTTCGCCTCCCAAGTTTTTAGACTTGATGGTTTGAACTAGTAGGCTTTTGGATGACCTAAGGGATGTGAGGTTGGAGTAAGGGGTAAGTATTTTGTTCAGTGAGGAGTTTATCTGGATGATTAATTATTTTGAATGCCTCAGAGAGTTGGTTAAGTTTGAGAGTATTGGAGAGTTCTAACCACTCGAGGGTCCTTAGATTTTGGCAGTGATGGGTCCGATAGGGCATCCCTGTTATAAATCTGGCTATGTGGTTATAGCTAGTAGACAGTTTGTTGAGTTCCTTCTTGTTGAGGAAGGAGAATACCGGCGAAGCGTAGAGGAGTGTAGACAGAAGGTGGGTCCTAGCAATGGTTAGTTTGGTGTGCGGAGTTAAGAAAGTTTTTAATCTATACAAAGACCGAGTTTTTGTTTACAGACTTAATGGTCAGACTGACATGTGTATCAAATTTAAGTTTGTTATCTATGGTCACCCCAAGAAGTTTGGTGTGGGAGACGGGTTTGATTATGATTCCATTGTTGGAGGACACGCAGAAGGTTGGGGTAGTGGCATTAGGTGGTTCTTTTACTTGGGAGGTATTTAGTGTGGGGAAAAATAGAAGTAATTTAGTTTTGGATGGATTTAGTAGAAGCTTTAGTTCTGAGAACCATGTTTCAACTAAGGAGAAGCAATTTTGGGTAGCAACTTGGAGTTTAGCAAGAGAAACGTCCGAGCATATCAGGGTGGAGTCGTCTGCGTATTGAATGCAAGTGGCTTTAGGAATGATCGTATGTAAACTGTTAATAAATAGGGAAAAGAGAAGGGGGCCAAGTATAGATCCTTGTGGAACACCTATATTAGTGGGGAGTAGGTCTGATAGCCTGTTTTGCCACTGAACCGCCTGCTTTCTACTCGATAGGTAGTCGTTAAACCAACTTATTGTTGATTTACTAAGATGAAAGGTTTGCAGTGTTTGTATTAGTAGTTGGTGGTTCACCATGTCAAAGGCTTTTGATAGGTCAAGAAAAAGCGCAGAGGAAATAAGTTTGTTATTGCAGCTTTGGTTGATTGAATCTACAAAGGAGAGAAGAGCAGAGGTTGTGCTGTGATGGGGGCGGAATCCATGCTGGGTGTTAGACAGGAGGTTGTTTTGAGAAAGATGGGTAATGAGCTGTTTATGAACGCAGTGTTCCAGGATTTTGGCTAGAGGAGACAGTATAGCTATTGGCCTGTAGTTAGATGTGTCAGTGGAGGATCCACCTTTATGGAGAGGGATGATATAAGAGATTTTCCAGATTGAGGGGATAGAAGATTCAGATATAGATCGGTTGATCAGGATTGAAACAGGGTAAGCAATGGCGTCAGATGCTATTTGTAGGTAGTTGGCTGGGAGTAGGTCAGCCGCTAAGGTAGTTGGTTTGAGTTTTTTCAAGAGGGTACGAATGTAGGAGGTAGGTGTGGGTTGTAAGTTAAGGGAGGACTGAGTAGGGTTTTTAGTTGAGGTTGTGGAAGAGGGAGTATTGGAAAGCTGATTGGCGAGAGACTGGATGGTCTCCGTAAAAAATGTATTGAAAGTGTTAGCTATTTCACTTGGATCTTTACCGATGAGTTTACCAGGGGTGGGGGTGGTCGATTTTCCTGGACGAAGGAGATGATTGAAGCCAGCCCAGAATTTTTGGGGATTATGCTGGTGTTTGTCTTGGAGGTGGCAAAAATATTGTTTTTTGTCCATCAAGACGGCTAATTTGGTTGAGTTTCTAAGCTGAAGAAACTTGATCCGGTCCAGGGGGCTTTTGGTAGCTCTCCATTTATTCCAGGCCTGATCCCGGAGTTTAATTTTGGATTTGGTGTCTTTTGGTAGCCAAGGAGCAATACGTTCCTTGGTCCTGGTCAGTCTTTTAGGAGCGTGAGCATCAAGTATCTTAAGGAAAGTGTCATTAAAATTAGAGACACTGTCCTCTAAGGGGAGCGTTTTTAGGGAGGACCAGTTACATGCTTTGAGATCAGCAAGAAAATGTTGTGGGACAAAATTCTTACTGTTCCTGACCAGCCTGGTTTGGTGATGGTTTGATGTTGTACATTTGTGTTTTAAGATAAAGGTAATAAGGTGGTCACTAAGGTCATTGGGAAGAGTCCCTGCAGTATAGTTATTTGGGGCTTTATTAGTGAGGATCCAGTCAATGATGCTCTCCTTTTGTTGAGCATTCCCAATTCTGGTGGTAGATAGTATATTTTGAGAGAAGCCATGCAAGTTAATGGGGAGAGGATTTGAGTGATTGGAGTAGTGGGACCAATCAATATTAACGTCACCTATTATGGTTTCTTGGGGAAGGGTTGTAGCTAACCAATTAAGGATATGTTCAAGGTTTTCAACGTTATTTCCTGGTGGTATATAGACTACAATGAGATTAATACTTTTTTGTTTGTTGAGGGATAGCTTTAGGGCAAGCAGTTCAAGGTTAGGAATTTTTGGGGGTTGGAGGGGGTTCATAGTGACGCTCAGCGTATTCTTAAACATAACGTCTGTTCCCCCACCCTTTCTAGTTAGACGATCAGATCTGAGAACGTTATACCCAGGAGGGATGATTTCTTCATCCTTGGTGCTAGGTTTTAGCCATGTTTCCGTTAGACACATAATGTCTGGGGAGTGGGTTGCAAGCATGGCATGAAAGTTATGGACCTTATTATTGATACTTCTTAGGTTGAGGTGAAAGATAAGGAGGGAGCCTGCTGAGGTTCTAGCTGAATTCAGGATGTTGAGGCCTGGATCAGAGTTAGGGCCTGGGTTGGGGTGGATGTCGCCATCTTTTGTGATGGATTTTTTCAAATAGTCAAATATCTTTTGGAGTTTAATTTGTAGTTTGAGGGTGTCCTTAGAGCTAGGTGCTTTAGGGTGGCGAGGAGTAAGATGAGGTGTTTTGAAGAACTGGTTATTACCGGGGTAGTGAAAGGGGGGGATGAGATTGGAGGGTTTTTGGGAGTGAAGAGAGGTGTGACCATTTGGGAGGTGGGCTCCTACTAGGGGTAGAGTTTCGTAGCTTGTTAGATGATAAGATATAATAAGAAGAAATGATATGAAGGGGAGGATAGTAAACAATTGTCTATCCATGGTGAGAGGAGAGGTTGGTGAGTATGAACTGCTGATAGAAAACCTTTGAAAAATAGGGAATTAACAAAGCTAAGGGGGGAAAAAGGAGGGAGGATGAGTAAAGGTTGGAAGTGGGCGGTCCAAGGGAGTAGCCTTAGTTGTAAAGGCAGTACCAGGAAGTGGGAGGGAAATGAGTCAGATGGAGGGACAGTTGTGGTTGGTTAGCCGTAGAGGGGGATGGGCTAAATGACCCTATAAATGTAGAGATAGTGGGGGCGGGTGGGAATAGGGGGCAGGGTAGGGAGCGGAGTGAGCCCGAGCGAAGCGAGGGCGAAGCGGAGCGGGGACTACACCACCCAGGTTTTCCCTGGGTCCTAAAGAAACCTGCGAGTACAACGTAAGCTTGCTTATTTTACTTTCCTTTTAGTTCAATGTCCGCTAGCAGAACCAGAGGGATAAAATAGCTGGTGTGATAAACTAGTAAGACACGAATACTGCCACAGTCACTAGATACAATGTACACTTTAGGGTTTGAAAGATCCTTTACCCTGGGATTTTAAGTCTTCGATTGACTAGTTTCAATAGACCTGGGTGGAGGCTGGTCTGTGCGTTCGCATCAGGGGTTCTTGTAAGTCAGCATCGGGAAGTTAGGATCCACGCGATGGGCATCGAGTGAGGGGGGTTATCTAAAGAGACAGAAGTAAGAGAGATGGAAGGCTTATCAACAAACTACAAGTTAGCTCTAGCAGGTTATGACTAGAACACCACAGCAACATGAAAATATCAGTAAGTAACAGCAAGGGGTCATAGTGTACTCAACACTCTAAGCATTAGCAGTTAGCAGTCTACAGCCATGCGTGAGTCCCGCAAGCAGTTTAGCCAATAGTGATCTTACAGGTTGCTCAAGGACAAAATTAGGTACACATGAATATCGGTACAATGCAGCATTTTTAAGCAACGCTCCACCAAATCTTGAACATTAGTGTCAGGAGCGGGGACTACACCACCCAGGTTTTCCCTGGGTCCTAAAGAAACCTGCGAGTACAACGTAAGCTTGCTTATTTTACTTTCCTTTTAGTTCAATGTCCGCTAGCAGAACCAGAGGGATAAAATAGCTGGTGTGATAAACTAGTAAGACACGAATACTGCCACAGTCACTAGATACAATGTACACTTTAGGGTTTGAAAGATCCTTTACCCTGGGATTTTAAGTCTTCGATTGACTAGTTTCAATAGACCTGGGTGGAGGCTGGTCTGTGCGTTCGCACCAGGGTTTCTTGTAAGTCAGCATCGGGAAGTTAGGATCCACGCGATGGGCATCGAGTGAGGGGGGTTATCTAAAGAGACAGAAGTAAGAGAGATGGAAGGCTTATCAACAAACTACAAGTTAGCTCTAGCAGGTTATGACTAGAACACCACAGCAACATGAAAATATCAGTAAGTAACAGCAAGGGGTCATAGTGTACTCAACACTCTAAGCATTAGCAGTTAGCAGTCTACAGCCATGCGTGAGTCCCGCAAGCAGTTTAGCCAATAGTGATCTTACAGGTTGCTCAAGGACAAAATTAGGTACACATGAATATCGGTACAATGCAGCATTTTTAAGCAACGCTCCACCAAATCTTGAACATTAGTGTCAGCAATTTAGGCAAAAAAGAAAACAGAAAATGTCCAGTACTCATTTTATGCTTAGGCCCTTCAGCGTGGGTGCGCACAGTAACCAACAACACAAGCGTATGTTAGTGTTAAAACGCTATTATGCTGTTTGCTTCTCCTGTTTAAAGCGAGTAAAGCAAGGTACAAGAAATCACTCCCTAGGCTAGATTTACAGTATTATAAGCCTTCTAAATATCAGACAGTAGTAGTGGTAAAGGTTGCCAAACACCACGCTAGTATGCTGTTTGCTTCTCCTGTATAAAGCGATTAAAGCAAAGTACAAGAAATCGCTTACTAGGTTAGTTTTACAGTAGGTTAAGCCTTTTCAATAACAGTAGTAGTAAAGGTTGCAAAAACAGATCATTGTTCGTTAGGTCGTAAAACAAGACACAGCAATAAAACACTAACAATAGATGCACTGTAGCTTGCAGACAGTAGAAAAACCTGCCCTAACATTTGTGACCAAGCAGGGCGTTACACTTTAGGTCAAAAACACAAAACACAAAACACAGTAGTTGACGCTAAGCATGGATGCACTTTAGCTTGCATGTATTAGAGGAAACATACCCTAACTCTTGTAACCGAACAAGAGGGCCAGTCTGGATCTGTACTATTCCATTGAGGAGATAACAGTAATGGCGGAAAAGCCGTTTGTGGGTAGTGCTACCTCGCTGACGTCAGGCAGGGACTACACCACCCAGGTTTTCCCTGGGTCCTAAAGAAACCTGCGAGTACAATGTAAGCTTGCTTATTTTACTTTCCTTTTAGTTCAATGTCCGCTAGCAGAACCAGAGGGATAAAATAGCTGGTGTGATAAACTAGTAAGACACGAATACTACCACAGTCACTAGATACAATGTACACTTTAGGGTTTGAAAGATCCTTTACCCTGGGATTTTAAGTCTTCGATTGACTAGTTTCAATAGACCTGGGTGGAGGCTGGTCTGTGCGTTCGCACCAGGGGTTCTTGTAGGTCAGCGTCGGGAAGTTAGGATCCACGCGATGGGCATCGAGTGAGGGGGGTTATCTTTTGTAACTTGGGCTGAGACTGCAATTAGTCATATGTTGATCAGTGCTCTTGCATTTTCCGCTTCTTTCTCTCATCGTATACTCCTCGACCAACTCCAACTAGCGTATCTTTGCTACTCGAGAAAAGTATGCCATCGCAGTTAGGCAAATGCTGAGAACATGACTCTAAAAGCCATTACTTTTACTTGACACCATCGTGGGCATATATTTGTGTGCTACTCCTTTAATGACGATTGCCATCCTTTTCTTCTTCTTCTTTAAACCTTCAAAATATTTCTGGAATGCATGCACACTACTCTTATAAACCAATAATAAAGCATCAACATATCATACATGTGTTATATGGCACTTTATATTAAAAACTCAGAATTATAAATACAAAGTCTCATGTCAAACTATGATAACAAGGTGCACAAACTCCACCCATAGCTGTTCCATGATTTTGCTTTGCTTTTATATATCATTATCAAATATAAAAAAAAAAAGTAATACTCAAACTAAACCATGTCAACTCACAAATGTAAGTGGCAATATGGTTACAACCCAAAAAGTAGTCAAAAGCCTTGAGTACATCTTCATTTTGAATACTTTTATGTAGTGAATTAATATCAATAGTTACTCAAGAAAAAACAGTGTTATCTTATCTTTAAAAGAAATCCATCATGTCTTGTATATAAGATTCTAATTTATTGACAATATTTTAATAGTCAATTAATTAATAAACTCACTTTTTTAAGTGCCCATGACATCCACTCACTATAGGCCTACTATAACTAATTCAGGAAATAAACCACTTGAGTTTCACACTTGAGGTGAATTTCTTCAATCTATTTCTGAAACCCCGAATAATAATGATCAAAATATTCTGTTCATGGTGTCATCCAAAGTATCGAGATGACTGGTTGAGTGCCAGCTTATCCCAAACAACTTGTCAAGTGTACAGTCTCAACAGATGCCCAGACTAGAAAAGTGTACATTTAATTTGAGTGAGCATGGACCAAAAGTTAGGCTAGATGCACCATGGTGTGTTTCAGTGTTCCAGGAAGAACTTACTACAATGCAAGCGTGATCTCAGAATTGTTACATTTGAAGTGTTACAGGGGGTTTGCCTCCTCCCCCCCAGTTACTAAACATGTTTCAGATAAGTTCTGTATTTTGAACATTTTAGTATTATAGTGAAAGTAGTCTGGTCCTGAATGCAGATAGGCAGATGTGTATGCTAAGTGCTGTCCAATATGCTTGTGTTAGGTAGGAAGACAATGTAGGAAGTGTTAATTCTGATGTGTTGGGTAAGTGAGTGAAATATGGGGTCTGTTCTTTTCAAACTGTTTTTTGTGTTTACAGGATGTGTGGGGGATAGTGGAATGAATGTGTGTTTTGAGGTCTCAGTCTGCCTGCAAGTGTGTGTGTGATTTTATATATATATATATATATATATATATATATATATATATATATCTTCATGTGTGTGTGTGATTATTATTATTATTTATATATATACAGATATATGTATGTATGTAAGTATATATATTTAAATATAGATATAGTGCAGTGGGGGTGGGTGGCATTTTGCTGTGTGACTTGGCATGTGCAATGCTGTCATTGGCTATAAGACTGCTGATTCCACACTCTATCATTGTGTGTTTTGATGAGACTATTAATTCAGTCAGAGTGTTTTTTTTTTGAGAAATGATGTCATTGACTAGTCGTCCTTCAAATTTAAGACCAAATCCCTTTATCATTACTTTCAACCTTTGAGACTGAGGAGAGTTCTTCGTTAGGTCTGACAGATTTCATAAGACAAGTAGCCTTATTTAATCTAGACTCATTTTTATGACTAAACAATTTTTTTAAAAGTTAAGAAGTTAAAAGTTAAGAAGTATCTCTTTTTTTCTTTTGTATATGTTATTAATGCTGATATTCAACTGAAGCCCTTCTTTTGTTGAATTTAATGGTCTATTTGTATCTAACAGACATTTTATCTTACTCTTCAGCCTACATCCTTTCAACATGCTTTAAATGACCAATACTGCTCTGCAATAATTGTGGAGGAAATAGCTGAATTAAGATGTGGGTCTAGAGGTCACTAGGCCTCTAAGAAGCCATTGTGTTCTATATGTTCTAATGGAGCATTTCAGAGCCTTTCTTTTTAATCTTTTCTTCCAGTATAAACAAAAAAACATGACTAATGGAAGAAATTCATTCTAGTCATACTATTCAACTTTGTTTTCCCTGCAATCTTTCAGCATACTCTAACTTGACAACAGTACATTGCAATAACTTTGAGGGAAGTAATAACATTTAAGAGGGATATTTGAAGCCATTAGTTCCTCAGACACCATGGCTCTATAGATGCTCTAAAGTGAATTTTGGAACTGTTTTTCAACCATTTGAGCCAATGATAGCCTGAATAAAAAATCATGAGCAAGGGAAGAAATTCAGTCTTTTTTTTTTCCTTACAGGAAGAGACAAGTTGTGTCCAAGGTTTAATGCTCAAATCTGACAAAATAATAGTAGTTAACAATAAACTGATATGGTAAATGATTGAAAGGATACATAAATCATTCCTGGGAACAGTATCTGCCTCTCTACAACCTCCCTCTCCCCAAAAAGATAATCATCATTCTGTGTATCCCTTTAATGTTAGACTGATATGAAAGTAAAGCACAAATGGCCACAGTCATATGCTTCAAGTGGCTGTTGTTATACAGTATGCGTTCTCACCCCTACCTCCGAAAGACATTCATGTTCTGTGTACCCTTCTGATGTCAGGCTAGAATGAAAATGAAAGAATGAGAAGAACACAGTGACATATTTCAGGATGTTGCTGTCAGATGCATCTCCAAAAGCTACCCACCTGTACATGTCCGATGTTTTATTATGAAGACATTTAACAAAATGGCAATTACACTAACATCGCTAGATAATCTGTACTGACCTTCTGTGCATACCTTTGAGGTCTGATTGCAAGGAAAGTTAAATAAATAATATGCAATTGCTCACTCCCTGGGTAAAATGTAACATACCTCTATAATATACAAGAAACTATATTGATCTTACTGTGCAAGGTAACAACAGCTTTTTTCGATGGTCTGTACTTAACAATATCTGCTTTTTGTATTTACTAGAATTTGAATGTAACCTTAATACTATATGTAATGTCCTACTGCTGTATTGTATATTCCTCACAAAATATAATTTTACTTTGTATACTTATTTTATGTTTACTTGTTGTAATAGCATATAGCACCTCCTTTCTTTATTCCTACTGTACTTTAATAACTTTTTTTTTTTGCATATTCTGCGCTAACCATTGTGGAGCTTTTCTTCCCGGGCTTCCACTGAAAATGGGATTCATGCCCAGTCAGACTCTCCCGGTAAACAAATGTAAAATAAATAAATAATCATACTGTCCTCAGCCACCTCACAAGCTACTGTGTCCTTCCATTCACACCTCTGAGTAGGATCAGTTTTAGGCTAGGTAGGGTTCAGGGTGGACATCAGTACTAATCCTGTGCCAAAGTCCACTTATACAGCCAGGGGTGTGAAGGCCACTAGTCCCTCAAAATGTCTAGGCATCTAGATGTACTGTGATGCACTTTATTTCTTATTTTTGAAAGATACGTTATGTTTTTTTTTTATTGTACCCAGAAGAGTTTTGCACATGCCCACCAATACTGTGTGTGTATATCCAAAGATAAAACTCAGTAATATTATATTTCTACACACACACTTTGCATACTTACCTACAGCAAAATGACAGACATCCAAACTGCCAATGGGATGTCTTTGGGGTGTTGGGGAAACCAAGGCACATAGATAAATTTACACAGAGACAGGAAGGGTATGCAGACAACACACAGAAGGTGCCACAGCCAAGAACTCAACCAAAACCAAGCACAGTGAAATAGCAATACTACTCATGTGCCAGTGATTCATTTTTTTCACACACATCTTGCCCAGACTACCAAATATAACCACATATCATATGCAATGCTGATGTTTGACTGTATTGGAAAGTGAAAGACATTATGCCCTACTTCTTATTCTTAAATACACTGCAAACCCTCTCCACACTCACATACATACAAGCATAAACCATAGCTTTACAATTATTTTAGTAAATACAATGCATTGCTTGATACTACTCCTGCCATGCTAGATCAGTGACTGTTGTTTAACAGTGATCAAACAACATCAACAGTAGGAGGAAGTCACTTTTATTCACAGATGGCCCCCATACCCACAAAGTCTGGACACTTTTTTTACTGTGTATACTTCAAATGTCTGATTATTAACTACTTAAGCATAATAATAATAACATTGGCCTCATTAATGTATTTCTCTTTTGTTTCACAGAAACACACATTAACCACAGTAAAGCAGTCCATTTCAGTTCATATAAATGCAAACAAGTCTTACAATGCCAGATTAATGACTGTTCAAACTGGCAGCAAACAAAAGGTTCCATTACTTTCAACCAAAGGCACCCCCGTACAGACACACACACACACGTTATAGTTGCTTTACTGAATGTCATACTTTATACCTCCGATTCTGATAAAAATAATACATTCAAACACAGTAGTTACACAGTCACAAATTCTGTGTTGCTTCACACAGATCACATTATCCCTGCATAACCAGAATAATGAGCAAACAATAATCATGCATTTTCCTCCACAGATAACCTCAGCAATTATAGCTCCTTTGCTTTCTGTGGATATTTCAGATGTACAACTCTCATAACAGTTAAAAAAATAAATTAATTAATTAAACAAGGGCCAAACAGTTGTGCAAAGTCAACCACTGCCTGAATCTGGATACCTTCCAGGATTAAAAAACAAAAGTTGCCTCAAGCTGTCTGGCTGCTGTTGTTGCTCTTGTTTACAGTAACAATCCACTTTACTGTTGAAAATTCACAGCTTTCCACCCATTACTATGGTACGATTCATGTAAATTGTGGGACAGCAAGAGGCAGAAAGCTCTGCATATTGATTAGTGAAATTCATAGATCATCCCACAGAGTATCACAGCTTTGAAGAGGGCTGCAAAGACATATATTAGTAAGTAAAGAAATACTGCTGCCAAATTTCTTTACTTAAAAACAAAATATAACAATAAAAATAAATACATAAATACAGAAAAATGTCCCTAGCTGAACAGAATCCCAGGTGGCCACCTACCTTACTTATGAGTAAGACTGGCCATGTGTTCCTAAGCTGCTATACATTGGAAATAACTTACTTTGCTAAAACATGAGTGTGTAAGTGATTGCCAAGACCACTATGTACAGTTTTGGGAAGTTTCTCCCTTATCCAGTGTTGTGTGACTGTTAAGTTGGCATATATTTGTTTGGGGTGTGTGTGTGGGGGGGGGGGGGCTTGTACCCTGCAAAAACATATTTCAAGTTACTTTGGTACATTACATACAAAATATACTTTTTAGAATATTACAATGAAGGATGAGTGCTTTGAGGCAGTGGGTTACTATCTCAGTATGGGAACATAAAACCAATATAACATGCAATGTTCTGCAATATGACAAAAATCACATGATCAACAGTACTGCTTTTGGTGACTCTGTATGCGTACATACATAATCTGTTTAGCTGACAGTTCTAAACAGATCTAATAGAAAACATTTGTTTTGAAACATAAATACATATGCAAAAAGAAAATGAAACAGCAGAAATTAAGTTTTAAGGAAAAATAAAAAGAAAATTAAACTTCAGGAATTAGACTTTAAGGGTAATGTATTGGTTTAATGGCTAGTAAAGTTGTAAGAAATTATTTCTGGAGTTAGTTTAACAATGTAGCTTTAAATGCAATACTATAAGCAACAACAATGAGTCCAAAAGATAAATGTATCAACAACCAGACTTGTTTTAAATGACAAAGACAGAAGAAAATGCATAATGGTGCAAGAACTTTAGAATTTAATCAGGTTAGTTCTGGACTTGTGGTTACAGTTTTTGGAGTCTGTTCGTTTGTTTATTACATGCAGACTTTCACAGGTTTGAATGTAAAGATGTATTGTAATCAAACAAATAACACCTGCTTTCAGCATTTATAGACAACCACATTTCTGCAAGATATTCAGCAATATAAATGGTATTAAACAGATGCAACAAATAAGAAATTACAGTTACTGCAGAAAGAAAAAAACGCAGGTCACATTTAGAGTTGCTTGCATTCTTCTAGAAAATGGCAGTGAATTTTGTCAACTGCAGGATTTCCTAAGCAACACAACCTGTGCTGAGCTATACTACTTTTCAAAGGGATACCAAACAGTAATGCTCTTTTACATTTAAAAAAACTGAATTAAATGCAAATCATTATTTCTATCACCGTCAGAGATTTTAAAGCCATAAATTGTCATTTTTACTGGCAGAGGTGAAGTTCACCAGAGTCATCCAGGGTTATTCATAATTTATGGTGTATTCATATGCAGGCACAAGTACAAACTTTTAATAGTTTTATTATTGTCATTTGATAAAACACATACTTATTTCTGCATCTGCAGAGTTAAAAATCAAGTAGTACACTGTGCAATTAACCATAAGCCTACACAAAATATAAAACATGTTAACAAGCAAAAATAAGATACAAAATTAAAAACTTGCTAACATACAACAATAAGATAACGTAGCATTATCATGCAAGGAAACACCAAATCAATTAATCCTGTGCTCAGGGGAAAAAAGGTCAATTGAGGCAGGTAGCTAGGAAAGTTACATGTCAAATATGACCTGCAAGATCAAGCTTGAAGAAAAAAAGTAAATTGCAGAGATGCAGAATCAGGCAGGTGAACAAACCTATACACAGAGGTCAATTGACATCACAGAGAGGCCTTTAAAAGACTTTAAAACCATTTTAAAAACTACATTTCTGTGAAGTACCCACCTTAAGGATGGATGTCAGAAATGATTATCTTACAGTAGGAACGTAATGTTAGGAGCTGCATTGAGACATACAAGTAACAACTCACCAAGTTCCCCTTCCCAGAAATCAATCTCATGTACCACAAGTAGTGAAACATGACTATAAATAAATGATTAGTCAATCTTCCTACCATTCTTAACAGTCAAACAATCTTGGAAGCTTAAAAAATCACATTTATGAGCTGGAGTGTCTGTGGAAGAGTATGACTGACAGTACACCATAGCTCAATGCAGAAAATGTTCCAAGGTATTCTGGAAAGGAACTCTATCAGGTGGGAGGCAGTACAACGGTGATAACTCAAAGACTGGTGAGAGGTGAACTGTGTCTGTCATACAAGGCATCCTCCAAACTAATTCTGATGGATTTACTGCACATCAGCAAGTCAAATGGTGAACTACTCAATCCAGGGATCTAAACTTCTTCTGCAGTATCAACAGAATGGTTTGGAGGGACAGCTAAATCTCGCAGAGGGTACAGCTTTTCTGGCACAGACCTCCCCATCCACATAAAACTAAGTTTATCATATTCAACACTTGGATCTATGGGTAAGAAACAGAATATTTACTCAAAGAATGTTCCCTGTATTACTGATGGACAGAAGCAGCTTGTAAATGTTTTATCCCATGCATGGATGGGTCCCCTGAAATTATCTACGGTATGATTCCAGTTACTCTCTTTAGGAGTAGTATATAATTATTGACCATGGGATGGGATGGGAAAGGCCAGTCTCTAACCACATAGGATAGATTAATTGGAGCAGAAACAAAAAAGAAATTGGCTAGGCTTAAAATGTCCTGCAAGAGCAGCTAGCCTAGTACTTACATATAAACCTAGGAACCTATAAAAACACCACACCAAAGATCCATTGCTTAAGTGGGAAGCTCATGTAACTACTAGCATCTCACTTCAAGATATACTTACTGTAAGTACTAATTCTAGCAAGAAGGGACACACACTGAATGGACCCATGTAGCTGGTAGAAAATGCACAGGTGAGTACTTCAACTCAAAATTTCATCAACCACCTCTGCAATAAAGACGTTTTGCAGTTCTAGAAATGTCACAGTTTTTAGGGCTTGGCAAACCAGTGAACACATGACCACATATGCTACAGAAATGTATCTACAGATATCATGGAAGAATTCTGCAGAGAAGGACATTTGCCTAGTGGAAGCTTGATTTTGAGCTCTGATCATACTGCAACTGATGAAAGGTCATATACCAATGTTAATTATCTCTTATGTATAGCTTCCAAAAAATAGAATAAATGCTGCATCCCCATGTTTGCTTATCTGTCAGATTTCTACAATATTTTCCAAACAGATACAAATCAGACATCATGGAAGAAGGCTTATTAGGCTTAGCCAGATTGATCACAATTCTCAAATGTTAATGTAGAAAAATGGTTCCTCTAATATTCACTGCTATTGCGATGTGCAAACCATAATGTATGTCACATGCCAGGAAAGAGCCAGAGTCATTCTGAGTGAATAGCTCTCTTGTTCCAGGTTTTCTGGACATGTCCTCCACTGCTAGGAATTATTACATGTGTTGGACAAATGAATTTGGAAGTACATTGCATCCTGTTTCTGACATTAATTTTGACTGGAGATTCCACTGTAGTATTCTAATGTGTAGTTTGCAATTAGGACGAAAAAGACAGCTAATGTCATAGGTTTGCTTCAGGTGCTTGAATACCAATTGATAACCTAGACCAGCGGATGGGGAATAGGAAATTTACACTGGGCCTGGCACCCTTGTCCCTTTTGGACAGAGGTAGCTTATAAATGCCTGCGCCTCAATGTCCTATTGGGATACAGGGCATCTTTATTCTTCCTGGAAAACCTGGCTAGGCTTAGAAAGGTCCCCTGCATCATTAGCCTAGTAACAATATATGAATCTAAGAAACTATAATTTGCCTGATACAATGTCTATTCTAGCTACCGTCTGTAGTAAGTGATGTGTAGGCTCAAATTTACGTAGCTTGGCTGAATCCAAGGTCAAAGATTTAAAGGGAAAGATATTGCTTGGAAGTCATACTTGTTGCACAAATGTATAAAGGCAGCCCATGCTATTTGTTCATTTATGTAACAAAGGTGTGATTCATAGAAGCTATTTATGCCAACATATGATGGCTGTGAATAAACTTAAATGAACAAAAAATTAAATGTAAATGAGAAATGCTGTAAAACCATGTAAACTAGTAAGCCCTTCTCCCACTTGTTTGTGATTCGTAGTCATAATTTAACACGTTTCTGCACAGTGTGCAGATTCATTTATAAAGGGCAGAATTGAACCTTTTCTATTTTGCAATCCAGTCAGTTGGATCCCCTACTCTTTTCCTTCACCAACCTGTCATACATATCACTCAGTTTCTCTTCTTATACTATACCATCTGAAAACTCACTAACATCTCACAATCACACACTTTTTCCTCCTCCTCCTCACATGCTTTCTTCTTCCTTTCTTTTTCTCACACTTTTCAATATCCTCCTGCACTATCCCTCCTTTTTACATTTCTCATATGCCTACACTCTTTATAATTATTTCACTTGCTGCTATACAACTTCTCTATATCCTACACAGTGTCTTTATCAACTCAAATACTACTGTCTTTACTCAGACATATATAAATTTAAAGGAAAATTCCATCACACCTTGGTCTGAACAGTAATGTATGTATATGACACTATGTTTAAAATTTATTATAATGCTTTATTTCTGGTATAATTATGTTTTCATATTGGCTATTCACTTTGCAACCTTACTACTTGTATACATACTTTATTTTAAACTATGGGGAGCTTTTCTCCCTGGGCCTGTGCTGAAAAAGGGCACATGCTCAATCAGAATTTCCCAGACAACAAAAACAAATAAATAATCCATGAAGACAGTTTCCTTTGCTGCTGACCTTGCTATTTCCCAGGGTGATTTGCTTGTCTTGGCTGAGCCAATACTACTTGTACCCAGTGGAGGTTTACCAGCCAAGAGGGCAAAGATATAGGCAGAGAATAACTCATTATAACTTTAATAATCAGGAGATACTTGACAGATTTAGCATGGGCAAGGATAGTGCAAGGGTCTTAGTGAATACATATGCCCCCCCCCCCCCAGAGTTCAGAGAGGATACATGGCCTTCCTATCTTTGTGGATACTAAGGAATGTATAACCCACACTATACTTGCTAAGGGGAACTTCCAGAGACAGACTGGAGACATGTTCGTTATCTCTCAGGCTTCTTCTTCAAGGATACTTCAGCAGTTCTTAGATGTACTCTTGGAATATGTTGATCAATTTATCTATTTCCCAGTGTCACTACAGGACAGTGCCCAGATTATGTGTACATTTGATGGGGATGGCAAGTTTCCCTTAGGTGTTCTGTGCAATAGATTACACACATGTTGCAATTAGGGGCCCATCTGGTCCATAGGGTGAGCATTACTGCAATAGGAAGAGCTACCATTCCATCAATTGTCTGGTAGTATGTGATGCATTGGGGGTTCATCAGCAATGCCTCTGTCCAACATCCTGGCAGTGCACACAATTTCATTGGTGGCAAATTTGGAGATTTTATTATAACAAGGTTTAAGTTTGGCAAGGTCTGTTTTTCGAAGGTTGGTTAAGATTGGGGATGAGTATAAGAATGTTGATAGGAGGTGTGTTCTGGCAATGGTGACTTTCGCATTATTTGTTAGGAATTGGTTGTTTCTATATAGGAGGCCTAGTTTCTTGTGAACTTTTTTGATGGTTTGGGCTATCTGGAGATCAAATTTCAGGTTATTGCCACTCGTAACCCCTAGCACTTTGGTTTGGGTGGTTGTACTAATCACTGTTTTATTTTTGGAGTAGATGTGGAAGAATATGGAGGGTGAGGTATTCCTAGTAGGGCAGAAGAGCAGAAGTTTTGTTTTATTTTGATTTAGTATAAGCTGTGAGTTGGTTAACCAGGTTTCTACTGATAAGAAGGAATCTTGGGTGATGGTTTGTAGATCATTGAGGGAGGCGGCTAAGCAGATCAAAGTGGAGTTGTCAGTGTACTGAATCACAGTGGCATGGGGGTGCAGCAGAGTGGAGCTAATTGGTAAACAGACAGAATAAAAGGGGTCCAAGGATGGAGCCTTGTGGGATCCCTGTGGTGACTGGGAGGAGGTGTGGTATGAGAGGGATTGCTGCCTATGGACAGCTTGTTGACGGCCTATTAAGTAGCTTTAAAACCAAGTAATAGTGGGGTTAGTGAGGTTATGTATGAATGTATTCCTTTAAAAAAGTTATCAGTGTGACAAAGGTTGGTAAAACCAAACTTGCCCATAACAGCAGTCCCATGATTAATGCTCTTCCTTGTTAGCTACATTTGGTTATGGTCATGTCACACCCCAGAGCGTGTGGTTCCAAACTCATGAATCACAGGCCTGCAGTTACATTCTTCATTCTGGTACTGGCATTTCAAAAGATGGCAGCACCTTTGAAGCCACAAAGCTGAGCCAAACTCTGAGCTGGTAAGACAAAGAGACCAGAATTATGCTCTACTTTCTTAGGGAGTCATACCTGAAGAAAAAAAGATCCATGTGTACATGGGTCATACTAGAAATAACTAGAGTTGACAGGATTTGAGTAAGCACCTGACATCCCTGATCGGGATCATTCTTTGTAACCTCGAGCACCACCATAGGTACAATAACTAACCTACAGAAGCTTTAACCTGACCAACTGGCTGAGTAGGTACACCAGGTGACAGCAAGAAGTCCAGATTTCTATAGAAAGTATTTTCACATTTTTTTTTTTATCTTTAATTTGCTTTCTATAGCTAACATAGAATGCAGTCATTCTGGAAGGGAAAACATTTCACTTTTGAATTTTGCCTTGATAACTGCCTTACATTTTAACAAGATCTATGAATTTAAAGACAAGACAAAGAGTAACATTTTATTTATTTATTTTATTTTACATTTGTTGACCGGGCTAGTCCAGCTGGATTCATGTCCATTTTCAGTGGAGGCCCGAAGAGAAAAGCTCCAAATACAAACAAGATGATAAACATAAAGAATGAACAATAAACACATTTTACAAAGGCAATAAGCAAGAATGCAGTGATTTTAGTACAGGTAATTCAAATTTAAAAAGAAGACAAGTAAAACACCTAAGTAAAAGGAAGGCATTAGCTGTTTTCAGTACAAAATCAGATGTTATGAAGTTCAATGTATAATACATACTTGTTAAACCAAAATTTTTTTTTTTTTGTTTTTTTTGTTTTTAAGAGAACACTAGTAACTATAGAGGTATAAGTTATTTGTAGTCAGATAGAATATTGTAGTGATGAGTAAAGAATTATGATAGGAGATAGATGGAAGTAGTTAGTCAGGATTGGTACAAGAGCATAGCCAGAATTTGTTCAGATGTATTAGGAGTTGTTTCTTGAAGAGTGGAAGAGTGGCTAGAGAGGATATGTGTGAGGGAAGATTATTCCATATTTTGCCAACTGAGTTGGAGAATAGGTGATTCCCTGCAGAGTTAGTGGTTCTAGTAGTGTTAACTTGTAACTTCTCTGAAGAACGTAGTTGTGTCAGGTTATTATAGGGAGACAGGAGGCTGCTAAGAGCAGGTGTTTTTGATGGTTGATATAGGATTTTGTGTGCTATTAGGAGTTGTTGATAGATAAGCTTATTAGGAAGTTCTAGCCAGTGTAAATGTTTTAAATTTATACAGTGGTGAGTTCTAGACTGAGATGCTGTAGCAAATCGAGCAATATTATGGTAAGATGTAGTCAGTTTCCTGAGGTTGCTTTTAGAGAGATTAGTATAAATAGAAGAAGCATACAGAAGGGTGGAGATAAGATGTGATTGGGCTAAGGTGGTCCGTGCTTCAGGTGTGAGGAAGGGCTTGATTCTGTACAGTGAACCAATCTTTTTATTAACTGCTTTTATTGTGTTATTGATGTGACAATCATAGTTAAGATTATTATCAATAGTAACACCAAGCAGTTTTGTTGTAAGGTCAGGTGAAATGTGAGAATTATCACTTGTAGTAATAGTGAAGTTTAGTGGAGTAGATTTGTGGGTAGGTGAAAAGAGTAATAGTTTAGTTTTTTGGGGGTTCAGGAGAAGACATCTATTAGAGAACCACTGTTCAATGGTTGAGAAGGTTGTTTGTGTGAGTGCCTGGAGTTCTGTTTGAGATGAAGCTGTACAAATAATGGTAGAATCATCAGCATATTGTATACAGGTAGTGTTTTGAATTGATGATTGGAGATCATTAATAAAGATAGAAAATAAAAGTGGACCTAGTATAGATCCTTGAGGTACTCCTAAGGAGATAGGATGTAGAGCAGATAGTGAGTTTTTCCAGAGTACTGCTTGTTGGCGGTTTTCAAGATAGGATGAAAACCAGGTTAAGGAAGAGGAATGCAAGGCAAGGGATTTAAGTATGTGTAAGAGAAGTGTATGGTTTACCATATCAAAGGCTTGATACATCCTGAACTAGACACTGTGGAGACCCACCTGAAATACCAATATTAATTTGCAATACCTTATAATCTTTATATGCAGGAAAAGAAGTCCTGAAGTTTCATACAGCATATTCACACTAGCTAATTCTACCGCCTCTTCCTGCATGTTAGGATACCCAGTGGCCATCCTGTTGATAAGTGGAAAATATGCATTTTTTAATTATTTAAGTACTTCTTCATTTTTTCTCTGTTTTATTTTTTTTTTTTAGGTGATGGTGGATACCTACTGGAGTCATGGCTCATGACACTACTGAGAAATCTAAGCAGACCTTCAGAGATAGTTATAATAATCTATCACAGACCTATATTGTCATTGAGAGAATCTTTGGCATGTTTTAAAGTTGATTTTAGGTGCCTGGGTGAGTCTCAGAGTGTCCTTTATTATGACCCAGCTACTGTATGCAGGATGTCTACTGCATGTTGCATTCTGCATAACATGATTATGCATCAGTCTCCTAGTTTCAGTCCTACTATGATAAATGATGACCAGCCAGCAGCACTAGT
The DNA here is from genome assembly GCF_019279795.1 of Protopterus annectens. NCBI lineage: Eukaryota > Metazoa > Chordata > Ceratodontiformes > Protopteridae > Protopterus > Protopterus annectens. The sequence continues at coordinate 819,164,195 of NC_056745.1, forward strand.
AAGGAGCCCATGAGGCAGGTTCATGCATGAAATGCACCTGCACAGGTAAAGAGGTGGCATCTAGTCTAGAACGATGGACCATGACATGCAGGTTAGTATTTCCTTTCTTGTAAAAAAATACAGGTATAAGTGATGCTTGCAGTGCTATGTATGGGCTACACTGTGTGGTGCATTGTCTACTGTCACTGTTCTTCAGACTTTCCCTGTTACCTTTAATTTCTTTATTTCAGAACAGGTACTCATATTATTGTTTAAAAAAGTCATGAGTGACTGCACACTGACACCAGTTCAGTGATGTAATAAGGCATCATATAAGGAGTAATCACATTTTAACTGCTTTGTACAAAAAATATGTTTAGGTGGTATATGTAAGTATGCATGTACTGAATCTCCTGAAGTGGTACATTTAATAAGAAATGTTATTTCAGTATTTAACCTGAGTTCATATGATGCAAATGAATCAAAAAGTATTACTTTTTTTTGTATTATGCAATGCTTCCTCAGCTGAATTACATATTTGAAATGACTTACTCCTCTCTGTTAAGTTAATGCACATTATTTCATTTTGTCATAGGTGCATAGGTGTGTACTAGGCTAATGGCCCTAGAGCCTATATAAGCCTAGCCCAAGAAGATTCCTTGGCATCATGCCTCACAAAATTAGTTCCCAGTGCCACTGTCAAGCAAGGCCACTGAAGTGATCCCCAGGGTGAACTTCTTATTGCCCACCCACTCGTCAAAATTTCTCTTAAAGAGAGCCAGTGAAGTGCTCTGCTTGACATGAATGGAAGTTTATTCCAGAGTATGGGAAGTCTCTGGGTTAGGACCCTGTCTCTCCAGCATGTTCTGTTTATTGTGGTAATGAGGTTAAGGTCCCTGGAGCGTGTGGCATGGAGGTATTGGGATTTCTTTAGGTGCAGCATATCTAGCAGCTCTGGGTGAGACATGGCTTTGTAGGTCAAGCAGAGATCACCTCTAAGTAGGTGATAAGAGACAGAGTATAGCTGGAGTTTGTTGAGTCTGTCAGTATAGGGCATGCATCTAAGGCCTAAGATCTTCTTAGTGAGGTATTTTTGTGGCCATTCCAGTTGTTGTAGGTGTCTAGTGAGGTACATACCAAATGGTGCATTGTATTCTATAATAGGTCTAATGAGGGATGAGTAGAGAGGGATTATGACCTCTTTCTTCCCGGATGAGAAACCTCTTGTAATGAGATGTGCCACATAGAAGGACTTTCTGACTACAGTGGCAATGTAAGGGATGGAATTTTGCCCCAGCACAAAGGGCCAACAAACTCATCATGATCAATGAATTAAGAGACTATGTGAGAAAATTAAATTTCAAAGTATTGTTAGGAAGTCAGACACTTAATAATTGTGACTTCTATAAACCTAGTTGTTATAATCCACCTTTATGTAAAGAATTGGAAATGTTTCTTAATATATGTGAACTACAGATGTTAGAAATGTTAGAAGAAGATATAAAATACAAATACTATAATCTAACAAAAAAAGAGAAAAAATGTTTAGATGTCCTACTTAAAGACGAGAATATACTTGTCTTAAAAGCTGATAAAGGGGGAGCAATGGTTTTAATGGATAGGAAAGATTATGAAGGAAAGATGAAAGAAATGTTATCAGACTCTAATTTTTATAAGTCAGTAAATATGTCTGAAATTAAGAAAGGTTTTTCACTTATATAATCATGTATAGTAGAATGGTTCTATGCAGGTAGAATCAATGAAAAAATGAAAAGGAACATAACTAATAATAACCCGTTGATCAGTAGGATCTTTGGAATACCAAAAACCCATAAAAACATAGATTCTCCCCCTTTAAGATCAATAGTTGCTAGCAAAAATAGTAAATTAGAAAGGATGTCTATTTTTGTAGATAAACATTTACAGAAAGTAGTTCCGAAGGGAGTCACTTATATAAAGGACAGTTATGATTGCATGGCAAAACTTAACAATATTAAGGTTTCAGAATCTGATATACTTGTAACATTAGATATAAATTCTCTCTATACTATGATTCCTAATAAGGAAGGTATGGAGATGGTTAGAATGGAACTACTGAAATCAAGAGAATTTTCTATAAATACTATTAGTCTGCTAATGGAAATGATAGATTATGTATTAAGTTATAATTATTTAGAATTTTATGATGAATTGTTTGTCCAAGTCAATGGGGTAGCTATGGGTGCGGCCTTAGCACCTAGCTATGCTAATTTATTCATGCAAGGCTGGGAAACAGCAAATATATTAGAAAGTAGGTTTGTGAAAAATATCATCAAAATGTTAAGATTTATTGACGATATTCTGATTATTTGGAGTGGGACGGTCGAAGAATTAAATTTGTTTTTGAAATATATTGACAATGTCTGTTCTTATATTAAGTTTTCATATAATATCAATACTGAAAATATTAATTTTTTAGATCTCACTACATATAAAAAAGATGGAAAATTAGTGTCAAAAATATATAAAAAAGAATTTCAAAATAATATGTATTTACATTATTCAAGTTTACATCCAAAAAAAACTAAACAGAATATTGTCAAAGGACAAATAAAGAGAATAAGTAATTTAACAGATGATAATGACATTTTTCATTTAGAAGCTGATAACTTCTGTGAAAGGATGTTAAGTAGAGGTTATCCCCAAGAAATAATTAAGGAAGTTATGACAGAAGAAATTGTAAATAGAAATAAAAATGAGAAAAAGAAGTTGAATAGAACATCTTCAGCAGATTTTACCACTGCTTTGGCAGTACAAAATAGTACTGATTCTTATGTCATCAAAAATATAGTAAGAAAAAATTGGGGAATTCTTAAAACCAATATCAATTTACTACAGAAGTCAGGCGATAAACCTAAGTTTGTGCAAAAAAGAGCAAAACATTTTAAAGATTTTTTTCAAGGAAAATTAAACAAAATTAGAGTAGTAGAAGAAAGAAAAGGAATGTATAAATGTTTTAATTGTAACTATTGTAGTTATTTATATACAGATAGGCATGAGATTTTTGTGGGCAAAACAAAGATATATGTTCCAGGCAGATTTACTTGTAAGTCTAAAAATGTTGTCTATTTAATAATATGTGTAGATTGCAACTCATTTTATGTTGGTAGAACAGGAAGGGAATTGTATAGAAGAATTTATGAACATCAATATGCCATAGGCAAAGGAGATGTCAAAAATGCTTTGGCAAAACATTATTTAGAAAGTAAATGTAAGACTAATTTCAAATGTTTAGTTATAGATTTTATCCATCCCAATGTTACAAAGATAAATATTGAAGAAGAATTGGGGTGGCTTGAATACTGCTGGCAAGTGAGATTAAATGCGTATTTTCCGCCAGGGTTAAATTATAGAGAGGAATTTATTATGTATTTAAAAAGGAAAGGTTTTAAACATTAGGTTAGTTTTCAGGTATACAGAATAGTTTAAGAATATTGTAGTTCAAACACATTTTAAACTGATAACTTTTAATTGGATTGCTTAAATGAAGCAGCTTATTAACTGCTAAGAGTATTTAAATGAAGCAGTGTGTTGTAACCATTAGTCTGAAGGAATCTCCCTTTGGAAATGAAAGCGCTCACTTGTGGTTCTATAAAAGCTCAATTACAGCATGTTTTCATGTGTTTTATTGGATTTTATCTTGTGGATTTTACTTCGTGAATTAAACTTCGTTTTTGTGCTATTCTGCCATTGTTTCTTTTTGGATTTGTGCTTTGTTTTGAAGCGTGCTGCTTTGCTCATCGCTGTGTACAGTGGCAATGTGGTTATCAAATGAGAGGTTGCTGTCAACCTGTGTCCCCAGGTCTCTTATCACACCTTCAGTGATTAGTGGACTACCGCCTTTGTGGCACTTCATGGGCACAGAATTTTTCCCAAAGGGAATGACAATGCAATTTTGGCATTGAGTTTAAGGCCATGGTTCTAGCACCAGCCATTGGTGTCAGTGAGGCCTTTTTGTAGAATGTCTGCATAAGTTGGAGAATCAATAATGGCTCCCAGTTTGCAATCATCTGCGAACTTGGTCAGCCAGAGTCCCTTTGTGTTGGCTTGAACTTCGGAGAAGTAGATGCCAAACAGGAGAGGACCAAGGACTGATTCCTGTGGGACACCACTTGTAACTGGTCGGCAGTCAGATTTGGAGACGGCTACTTTCACAGTGTGGGTTCTATCAGTGAGTCAGTTGGCAACCCATCTTATTACATAATAATTTGTGTCCTCATAGACATAAATCATCATTTGAGCAGTGCTGAGGGTGAAGTGGCAACAGTACCAGTTTATATGGCAGGATTTCTCTTAATATTATGTTGTACTTGTTTTACATTCCCTGTAATTTTTACCTGTAGCATTAATAATGGATAAACTATTAATTACATAAATCACTGCAATCCATATATGTCATACAGCTTTCTTTCCACATATTTCCTTGAGCTATGAGCAATACCATTATAGAAATGTAATGCATGCAGGTGAAAAGTGCCTTAATACTGGATTACATTTCACACACATTTTCTGCTCTTTTCTCATATATATTTTTTAAATAGTTCATTGTCTTTCAAATGAAATCTTGGCATCTATGTGTAAAAGTCAAACTGTAAGTACCGAAAAAGTCTAGCTCACACCACAATAGGTCAAGGTCAAATGGGTCATACACAACTCTTAAATATAAGGTTTGTGTAGGTGCATGTAATCTTGAGGAGGGGCTGTCATACGAGGTGAATGGAGTCTTGTTGCAATGTCATGACTTACTTGATGCAGGAGATCCTACAGGCACTCATCTTACAGTGCTGCAAGGACCAGGACCTCAAATGAGAGGTTCTATTATGTGTAGATGAATGCTGACATGGCCTGCATAAATTGTGTTGTGCTTGATCACCCTGTACTATTTCCATTAACTTCTTATGAAGAACTTGTAGTGAGATGTGATATGCCCCCATCTCAGTACTCCATCCTCTGTCCCTTACCAAACTCAAATAGGAGTCAGTTTTGGAAATTGTTGCTAGGGTACAAATGGATGCAGATATGGATGCTTGGTGTGCCACCATATTATCGATCAATGTAATTATAGCATTTTCTCTGCTCTTGTCCATTTTCATTTAGTGCTGGAAATCCTCACATATACCTGGGAGGACTCTAACCTTTCCCAGTGAACTCTGGCAGTGCACCGAGCCTTAATGATGTCATGGCACATTTGCTGGGGCAGCCAATATGTTATGTATTTCCAAGGGGTTTACTATTGTTTCTTCAAACGGAAAAACATTTTCTGTTCGGAAAAACAAATAGTAATAATGACATGAAAAAAAATGAACGGTGACAATGTCGAACCAAATGCTAGACGCATTTGACTCAACATTGTTGTTGAAACCACCATGTGATAGCCGTAGGAGCTGATGTAAATTATACTCCTATGCAACAAATCACGTTTTTGCAGGGGGGCAAGCCCCCCTGCACTCCCCTACTTTTATATTCTACCTCCAAGATTGCACTACAGTGGGGATGTGGATGAATTTCCACTCCCCACTGTACCGTGATCTCTGTGCAGATAATAGTCTTACACTTATGCAAATGCAGTAGTGCATTCGCATAAGTGTAGTTGACTACCTGGCTCACAAATGTATGTGCTCTCGACATTCTGATGTTCGGCACATTGCAGCTGACAGAATGTCGTTCGCACAAATGTATGTAAACATTTCCTGGGATAGTTGTGACATATGCTTGTGCCTGGCATCCCTTTGAAAAGGTGTCGGTGGGGACATTATTACCTCTGAATTTCTGCCATCACCCAGAAGGTGTTTCTTTATGTTAGCAGATACTGGTGTAGAGGTCGACAGGTTTTCTCCCTGTACAACACGCTGTGATCCAGTGTCATTTCCCCAGAATTATTAACATGTTGCAATGTGTTTGATCTTGCTGTTAAACATGGTGATTACTTGCCACTTTCCTCAGGTTGTCTCATAAATAGAACTATGTTACTGTTATCATCACCATAGGCCATTCTGGTGCTGATATCCTCAATGTATTGGTACAAGGAAAATGTTTGTTTCTGTTGCTGACCTGGCAAAGAATTAATTGAATACATTAGTACTCAGATACTGGAATACACTACTATATGATATGTAAGGAGGTAAGGACATTTGCCATGCACACCCTATTTAATGTCATTATGTACAGAAGTGGAGGGTTCACCTGTTAATAATAATTGTCATGTGTTACAAGTAGTCATTCCATTTGAGCATTCAGCTCTCTGTATACAAATATGTTGCATTTGTCAAAACAACCTTCCGGAGCAGATGTCTGTGGATGCTGCAGACGTGGGTAATAACCAGTGTCCACACCATCCCTGATTATGCCAGTGCCATCCTCATTTATGTCACAGTCATGGAAAGAAAGTACTTCTCATAAAGTGTTAAAGGAATAAGCTTTTGAGCCTCCCTCCAGTACTACGGGCAGATGCATTCTGCCTTGCCATTGCCCAGCATAACCTACCATATCATTGACCATCTTCTTGTAATGTGTGGTTCCTTCTACTGACAGCATTTCTATCAATTACCACTTGGTTGCAGGCCTTTACCCTCTCTTCTTGTTTGGGACCCCTTTTCTAAAAAGCCATTTGCAGTATGTCCTAAGGGTTGCCAAGAGGATGCAGTTCTCCTCATGGTTAAAGTTATCATTTCTTTATTTAGATTCAGCTACTGCATCATGAATGTAGCTAAAATAGCATTCAAGTAACTGACCACAAGTCAGCCAGATACACCATTGAAAACATACCTTCTTTTTTCATCACAAATAAATCAAAGACCTTAGTAAAAAAAAAAACAGGTTTGGTGACAACACCCATATTCATATATACATACAAAGTCCAAATCCAACAAGTTAAAGTTGTGTTGTACAAGGAAACTGTTTGTTTCTGTTGCTGACCTGGCAAAGAATTAATTGAATGCATTAGTACTCAGATACTGGAATACACTACTACATGATATGTAAGGAGGTAAGGACATTTATCATGTACACTCTGTTTAATGTCAAGGTCAAGGTGGACTGCATCCACCTTGTTCTCTAACACTGTAGGTAAAAACTGGAACCTTTTACGTAAAGAACTAACTTCAGTTCCCTCTCTGCCTCTCTTTAAACAAAACCTCAAAAACCACCTGAAGATCAATTGGTTATTCCCCTGCAGCAACCCCGACTAATCATTTGATTCACTACTTCTCGTCTGCTTTTCTCCCTAAACTCTGCTGCATATCCCTGTAAGGGCAGTACTGTAACTAGCAATCCTAAAACAACCTGTTGTACTGTAATTTACCTATGTACTGTATATCAACTTGTCTTATACTGTCTGACACTGTTTAGTGTAATACTTCTCTTTATTATTGCATTCATATCTTTTATCTTTTTTTTTGCACTGTCTATATATATATATATATATATATATATATATATATATATATATATATATATATATATATATATATATTGTTTGTATATTCTGTGTGCTACTTTCGGAGCTTTTCTCCCCAGGCCACTACTGTAAATGGAAATATATCCAGTTTGACTAGCCCGGTTAACAAATGTAAAATAAAAAATAAATAATCTGTGCAACATCAACACATTTATACTACTATTGCAAACACTTTGCTAACAGGCTTGCATGCTTCCCCGTATGCTTTTCTGTATTTACACTGTCATTTTTTCATTCAGTAGTGATAATCAGAAATCCCCTACTAAAGTGGCAAGCATCTCAACACAATCTACATTCTTGAAAATGCAGTATGTCCGAATACAATCACTTCAAAGAATGTACTTTTGTTCTGTGTAGCATAATCATTAAATAACACCAAAATGAACTTCCAAAATATATTTCACATTGCCATTATGACTACTTCTATATATATTTTCAGTGCTGCTGTCAAGAATTTGCCATTCAGAAATTATACTCATTTCATCATTATTTACATAAATCAACAACATCTGACCATTGGTAAACACTTATCTAACATTGATATGAACTGCTTCCTAACAATGTCTAACATTTTTACTGTTTCTTATATGATTAAGTTTGTTTCCTAAACCATTTGCCACTGATCTCGAATGATCACAAGTTAATATAGTGGTCTTAAAGATATTCACATAAATTAAGGGTCACTTATGCATGCAGTACACTAATTAGGCTTCCTTATGCCTACTTCTATGAATCACAGTAATACACGAGTGTACAACTCAACAAATCCACATAACCAGGCCTTGGATAGTTGTGGACATGTCATGCTGAGCTGCAGAATCCACAGCAGTACCAAGAAGACCTCAGCTGTCCGAGTGAACACGTGAATAACCCTAGTAATTCCCTAATGATTAGAAAAGGGGAAAGAAAGGTAGACACAGTTAAGTTTGCATAATCATGAAGCCTAATTTATACCCATTCTGCATATTCTGGCACACTTCATCACCTCAAATCACTCTCTAGGTAATATAAGAGTAACATTTATTTATTCAGAAAAGGGAAAAAAATGAAAAAAAAGTATTTCTACTGATACAATACTGCAAAAAGTATGCTTAAACATGTAATTAATACATGGCATTCAGGTATAAACAAATAAATATAACAGTAAAGCACAGTAGCAGAAACAAACCTAAGCATCTCGAAAAGTTATGATTTCATAACCAAATTTTGTTCACCGTGGAAATGAAATGCAAATTACTTATTTATTTATTATTATTTTACATTTGTTTACAGGAAAGTCCAACTGGACATATGTCCTTTTTCAGTGGAGGCCCGGGGAGAAAAGCTCCAAGAACTAAAGTACAAAAATAACAATAATAACAGAGCAGGTAACACAGTAACATTAGACATTAAACAACTACAACAGATAAATATACAGAGACATCTAGCTTGGTAAATGGAGCAATTATAATGAATATTTACTGAGTTATGTGCAGTCAGGATGATGCTTATTACAGAGGTCCTAAAAGTAAGCTAGAAGGGTTAGTGGTGAGGTTAATGAGTAGAGTGGAGCAAAGGATTGAGCTATCCAGGGGACCTCCAGGAACAGAGCCACCAATTTGCAAGGCAGATTTTTAGGGTTTTTTTTAAACTGAACTGTTGAGGAATTGGTCACTAGTGAGTTTGGTAGGTTGTTCCAAAGTTTGGAAGTGTAGTTGCAGAAAAGGGATTCACCAGCTGAGTTTTTAGCTTTAGTGACTTGCAGTAGTTTATTGTTAGACTGGAGAGATCTTGAAGCGGAGTCGGGTTGTATGATGTCTTTGAGGGCTGGGTTTTTTTCTGGGTGATGGAGTGTTTTATAAGCTAGAATTAGTTGATGAAAGTGTAGGAGTCGAGGGAGTTCAAGCCATTCAAGCTGTTTGAGGGATAAACAGTGATGTGTTTTGTAAGGTGCATTGGTGGCAAATTTGGAGATTTTATTATAACAAGGTTTGAGTTGGGCAAGGTCTGTTTTTCGGAGGTTGGTTAAGATTGGGGATGCTTACAAGAATATTGATTGGAGGTGTGTTCTAGTAATGGTGACTGTCGTATTATTTGTTAGGAATTGGTTGTTTCTATATAGAAGGCCTAGTTTCTTGTGAACATTTTTGATGGTTTGGGCTATCTGGAGATTAAATTTCAGGTTATTGCCAATTGTAACCCCTAGCACTTTGGTTTGGGTGGTTGTACTAATCACTGTTTTATAGGATATGGAGGGCGAGGTATTCTTAGTAGGGCAGAAGAGCAGAAGTTTTGTTTTATTTTGATTTAGTATAAGCTGTGAGTTGGTTACCCAGGTTTCTACTGATAAGAAAGAATCCTGGGTGATGGTTTGCAGATCATTGAGGGAGGAGGCTAAGCAGATCAAAGTGGAGGTGTCAGCATATTGAATCATGGTGGCATGGGGGTGCAGCAGAGTGGAGCTGATTGGTAAACAGAGAGAATAGAAGGGGTCCAAGGATGGAGCCTTGTGGGATCCCTGTGGTGACTGAAAGGAGGTGTGAGAGAGGGATTTCTGCCTATGGACAGCTTGTTGATGGCCTGTTAAGTAACTTTAAAACCAAGTAATAGTGGGGTTGTTTAGGTTATGTATTAATGTATTCCTTTAAAAAAGTTATCAGTGTGACAAAACAGGTTGGTAAAACCAAACTTGCCCATAACAGCAGTCCCATGGTTAATGCTCTTCCTTGTTAGCTACGTTTGGTTATGGTCATGTCACACCCTAGAGCGTGTGGTTACAAACTCATGAATCACAGGCCTGCAGTTACATTCTTCATTCTGGTACTGGCATTTCAAAAGATGGCAGCACCTGTGAAGCCACAAAGCTGAGCCAAGCTCCAAGCTGATAAGACAAAGAGACCAGAATTATGCTCTACCTTCTTAGGGAGTCATATCTGGAGAAAAAAAGATCACTGTGTACATGGGTCATACTGGAAATAACTAGAGTTGGCAGGAGTTAAGTAAGCACCTGACATCCCTGATGGGGATCATTCTTTGTAACCTCCAGCACCACCATAGGTACAATAACCTACAGAAGCTTAGATCTGATCAACTGGCTGAGTAGGCACACCAGGTGACAGCAAGAAGTCCAGATTTCTATAGAAATTATTTTCACATTTTTTTTAATCTTTAATTTGCTTTCTATAGCTAACATAGAATGCAGTCATTCTGGAAGGGAAAACATTTCACTTTTGAATTTTGCCTTCATAACTGCCTCACATTTTAACAAGATCTATGAATTTAAAGACATGACAAAGAGTAACATCCTGAACTAGACACTGTGGAGACCTACCTGAAATATCAATATTAATTTGCAATACCTTATAATCTTTATATGCAGGAAAAGAAGTCCTGAAGTTTCATACAGCATATTCAGTCTTCTTGGGTCTATGTTTGGCTACCAAATTCAAAAAAACACGAACCACAAAACAGTGAATGGAATAATCATCAAACTACAACAGCATCGAAAAAACTACATTGAATGGCCATAGTCAGCTAACATTGCACACACACTGTGCCTCCCACCCGCTAACAATATATACCAAAGCCAATTAGTGCACTACAGTGGGGAAATTGAAAAGGTTTCCCTTCACTTACCTTATGTATCATGTTACTTCCTGGTTGTTTGCCAGCTATGGTCATTTGATTTAGTTTTTTTTCAATGCTGTTGTAGTTCAATGATTATCCCATTCGCTGTTCTCCTTCCACTGTTTTGAGGCTTGCATTTTTTCAAATTCAGTAGTCAAACATGGACCCAGTCTTCTTGATATATTAAAAGCAGAATGGACAGTGAAACAATAATTTCAAATTTATTTTTAGGATATCTTTTTGCAACAAACAAGGAGTGTTTACAGATGAAATGTGCTTTACGTTCTCTGCATTCTTTGGAACTATGAAGAAAAATACATGAAACCCATTTTATTCTAGTGCAAAGAATCGCTCCATTTTGAAGCAACCATTGTGCCTTCTGCACTGTGGCTCATTTTTGCACTGGGAAGTGTCTGGTACAGATTTTTTCAATATGCCCTCTAGACAATGGCTATGAAAGTCAAGTTTTCTTACCAATGAATCTTGAGATGTTTGAAACCAACTAAATATATGGAAGAAAATTCTCTTCTCCACTACCTCAGAAATGGGTTGAGAGTCAGGACTGCTGTGGAGACTCCCTGTAAGAAGCCATCTTTTCTTATTTGTTGCTAACTTAGACCTCTGACTGTGGTCTTCCAGCAGTCTGCTGGCTGAGATGTGGATTTTTGTTGAGGCTGCTGCTAGCCTTGTTTAAGGCAACAAGGCCATGTTATTAACTGAGTCCACTGTAGTCCCTTATACTATCTAATAAGAGCACAGATGCATATGGCAGGAAATACCTACAGATGTCAAACTGAATATTTTCTCTTTCAACAATTTGACATGGTCATCACTTTCAGAACCGAATACCAGCGGCCCCAAAAAGGAGGCAGCAGTATAAGTCATTCTGGGGATCTCTGCAAAAGGCACAAATCTTAAGCAAGTATATAAGGGGATGACAGTGCCACAACTTGGGTCTGGTTAAATTAATGAAGATATGTTACTTTCATCACACTGGCAAATAATTTTATTTTCTGTTGCTAAACTGCAATTATAGGCACAGATTTACTCATTTTATGAAGTTTGCCTATAGCCTCAGCTGCTTTGTCAAATGAATGAGTGGCATACAAATGATGTGTCAGTTATTTTTGTGTTCTCACAGCTATGGTCAAAGATGAACACTTGCTTTTCAAAGGGTTTCAGGTCCCTAGTCTCCTTTCTTTGCAGGCTGTCACTGCCACCTGAGATGTAGTATTTCTCCACGAGGAAGCATGAGGATGGCAGTGTCTGGTGTGGTATTTTCTGCCAGTAGAGGAAATCCTGTCAGGACCTAAAAATAACATAAATCTTTTTCTGGGAGGAGATGTAATGTATTGGTGAGCTCATATGGCACATACATGATTAGATATATTCATTATTTGGGGGGGAAGGTATCATCCATCACAACTCTTCTACTGGATTCACACCTCCTTCAGCCTACATTACGGGGTATAAGGCCTTCTTAGGGACAGTTTTCTTGCTTTTCCATGTCCTTGAATATTTATATTCAGCTTTATCCATTTGAGTGGATACTACAGATCTAGATTCATCCTCTCTGTCAGTCTTTACAACTAAGGTATATGGGGTATATCAGAATTAAACACTGTGTACCTATTCAGACTCTAGAGTAAAGGGCCAGGACATGTGGGCCAGCTGATGGCAGTTCTTTAGCCAAGGAAGAGGCAAAAAGGGGGGACTAGATTTGAGGTCTTCTAGCTGGATACTTCCATTATCATTGTCTGGTGTAGCCTTTGAAAATCAAGGCTTACCAGGTCTTACTGAGGTTAGGGATGGTTCATGCATGCATAGCTGAACCTGAAAGAAAATTAGCCTGATGATCTTACACAGAATGGTGGGGTGGCATGTGCATTTGCTGAAGCTTTTACAAAATAAAAGCATGGATTCATACAGTGAGGGGAGCAGCGCAAGATTTCCCTTTGATGGGGTGTACAATATTGATATATTTGCTGCTAGGTAAATATTGATAAGTGGACCAGAAATGGCAAACACCCAGCTAATGCATTCCCTGTTGGCAAGACAAATTCTGCAGTTCTCTAGAAACTTCAGCTGCCCCCCCCCCCCCTTGAATGCCTCTGATGACTCCATCTTCTCCAATCATTCTGTTTTCCACTCCATGGATCCAGAGTTCTCCCCTTATAAAAAGTACCATCACATATCCAAGGACTACATGCCCCTATATCTGATGTCTATGGTCCTTCTTTGGGATTCCTGTTCAGGATGACTCATTCACACAATCATGTGCATCCATATCATGCCCCATGTATATTTCCTGGTCTGTTCTTAGAAACACTCATCTAGTGTCTAATTTTAGCATTTCTTCTTCATTCTACGTACTTTTCTGGAGGCTTTCCTCTAGACATTTTCCATCAGCCTGACATCATTCTCTTTGTATGGACTCCAGAACTGGATGCACTACTCAAGGTGTGAACTGACTAGGGATCTGCAGAGTTGAATCATTATTTCCTTGTGGTTTCCATTCAACTGATGTTATATTCCAGCATTCGGCTGACTCTTCCACTGTTCTTTTATTTTGCTTCAGGTAGTAGAATGGAGCATTATCAATATCCCCATATTACCTTCTTTCTCTATAGCTATCAGTTCATCTTTTCACAGTCAATACTTCAAAACATGGTCAGTGTAATACTAAAATTGTCTGCACTGAACAGCTACAACCTTTTCAGAATTTTGTCAACCTTTGTAAATATTTCCTTGGATTACTCTGAATTCAACCTTGTGTCATTAGCAGAGAGTTTGATCTTGCACTCTATTTCTTCAGATGTGTATAAAGTGAGCGAGCTGCCTGAAACAACCTGAAAAAGTGCAATCATTTCTTAATAGAAAAATTAAAGGAAAATGTAACCCACTCAGAAAGTCTTCAGGAATTGTTTTTATATTTCTCTTTCTGAAAGGTTATTTGCAGGTGACCTCTGTTAGGTATGCAATGAAAAAACGTGGTCTGATTTTATTTGAAAGTCTATGCCTGGAATGCAATGCTGGGGAAGTTAACAATGAAAATAAATATCCCTTATAGAAGAGATCATGACGCATGACAGTTACATTTACAATGCCTTCAAAGATTATAGAATAAGTTTACAGTTAAGAACAGAGGTGAGTCATTAGATTCCATGAGAAATAAACTTGCTATAGGAATTCAGACAGACAGATAGAAAGCAAGATTAGTAGGCAGATTACATAAGACAGACAGACAGACAGACAGAGCTATTTCAGTATATGCTGATTTTTCAAACTGCTCAAACATTGAAACATAGAAGATTAATTACAGCATCTCTAAAATCAACATAATGAAAAATCCACAAAGTAGAAAAAAAAAATTCTCAAAAGGAAAGTTTCCTTTTTCCATCCATGCATCAAAACTCTACCACTAAATTCAGACATACTTTGACTACTGGAAGTGTTCGGAAAGGGATTTTCTAAGGTAAGGTATGGGGTTGGGGTTAGGGCAGGAAAACCCCCCATGCACAAACACCACTTTACTAATACCTTACCTAAGAAAAGAAACAAAATTGTAATACCAGCACTACACAAGTCATTCAGACATGCATCAAAACAGCAACACACATGCACAATGCTAAATATGTCACCTTACCTAGCTCTTACTCTAATCCTAATTGAGAAACATTCATAAACAAGCTTATACCCCCCAAAGATGAGCCTTTCAGTCTATCCAAAGCTTTAGCATTAAATCCCCAAACCCATACTTGCTTTACCCACATGCAGCCGATCCTTCTTATTCCATCATCTGCAATATTTGACAATGTAAACATTCAATGGATATTCTCATGTTTTCAATCTGTTGATAAAATGCAGATTTGCGAGAGAGAGAACCAGATTGAACGACAAACACCTATTATTTAGCTAGGCAGATACAGAAAGCAGAAAATATCAACACTGTTATGGTACTTAAACTTCGTTAAGACCACAACGTTTGTAAGCCTGACAACAGAACCTACAGACCTACTGATCCAAAAACCAAACCCTGCTGTACTTAATCAGTCATCTTTCTCATTTCTGATATTATCTTAGCAAAAGTGAAGCTTTCTATCTTAACATTGAACCATGTAACAATTTAATTCTGTAGCCTTTAGTCGACCCAAACTCCTCCAGCATTTCTGGCAGCTCCCTTTGAGAGAATGAGTTAAAGGCTTTGAAGTCCATGTAGACAATATGTACTAACATTTCCCCTGTTGTCTTCAGTAATCTGGTCATAAACTTGAATCAAGTTTGAGAGCTTCTTCAGGCAAAGAAACATGTTGGTTGTACTCCTAGGAGGAGTTGTCTGATGGGAGAGCAACCAGCCCTTTTCTCTAGGATTCTTACTGGCATAACAGGGCTGTAGTTCTCTGGAATTTTCTTGCTCCTTTCCCCGCCAGCAGGACAAGGTTATCATATTTGATATTCTCTAGCCTTTGCATTCTTTTGCCATGCCAGTCATCTATTAAAAACCCCTGTCAAGGAATCTGCCAACACAATGGTCAGATTCTTTCGTACTATGGGAGACAGACCATCTGGTCTGTATGTTTAGTGCACTCTTAAGGAAAGAGAGTCTCTGTTCATCCTCCTGTCTGGCTATCCTAGTGTCTGCCCAGTTTTCTCCCCATTCTACCCTATCACCCTCCCCACATGGCACTGCTCACCTGTTTTCCTGTTTAAAATCAGGAGAAAAATCTGAGTTTTATCAGGTTTTCTATGATCTCCCTCCCATTTTACAAAGCATGACCAGATCTATATCTCCCCTCTTTCCTCCTCTTTTTTTTTTTTTTTTTTTGGGGGGGGGGGGGTATCACCTGACTTAATTTCTTTCTTTCTTTTTTTGTAGGAAAAATGCTCTATTAAAACCAGTCTTTCAACATACAGGCAAACCTCTCTATCACATCACCAAAAAATACATTTTGTTATTAATGATGCATTACAACAAAATATTTAACAATATGGTCAAGATAGTTGATGGCATGCATGCAGTTTGAAACAACATGTAACAATTCAAAATATTTTCTGTCCACAGCAGTATCTAAAATCATACTAAACATTATCAAACTATTAACAGTATTTAATGACCCCTGAAAAGACAATATACATGGATTTATAAGTCATTTGGATGCACTCTCTTGTAAAATTCAGTTTTATACACCTTTACTATCTGCATAAAAGCCAAACTTAAATCCTAGTGTACAAGTTAATTTACTTAATAACAAAAAGTTATTAAATTTGACATTACAGCAAAAGTTGTACATTTCCATACAGAAAAAGTCAGCCATAGTATTTCAATAAAGTCAATCTGTATAATTATGTTCATACTTCACTTTAATACATTTATAATACCTAAATATGTCAATAGTATTAACATAGTATGTCATCTTTTTTTCTCCATTCATGTTTACAATAGTATAAACACCACATTTATTCACTTTTATATACTTGTATGTCATACGTATGATTTGACTCTCTGTGACAGACATCCTGTTTAACATAACTGTTATTAAACAGTTTCTGAATTGCACTTCACAGACTGTTTATAAACTATTTATACTATTTAAAATCCCATGTGCAAGAACCTTTCCCATAGTCCCAGATTATTCATTACATCTACATCCGTCTTATTTCTATACCCTTGAAATTAGAATATCTATGCAGACATTTTCACATGAAAATGTGGAATGTCCTCCCAGTTACAGCTTTCCTTGAAAGCACACAAACTTTCTCCCACCATACCTGACTTATGCAGTTATTTTTGCCCCATTCTTCCCCATTTCCTATTCATCCTTTTTCTTATCCACCTTTTCAAATCTACATACCTTTGCAATTATGCATTTTCCATTTTACCCCTTTTTCATTTCAGCCACCAATTTACCAGTACTGGCCAAGACAATTGCCTTTCTTTTATTCACATGGTGGCTTAGCTGTTCCTTTTGTAATGCCAAATAATGCCACGATAGACGTACTTGCACCTACAATTTCTCTCGCACCTCTTCCCAATGTATTGTTCTAATCCCTACCACTAATTGATCCCACTGAACCACTCCTGTTTTCCACTGCCTCGTTTCTATACAGCAGTGTTGCTCTTATGATCCTCTGTTTTCAGCTGCCTCCATTTCCATGCAGCAATGTTTTTCTGACAATCTTCCATTTTCTATTGCCTCCATTTCCATGCAGGAGTGTTGTTCTTATGATCTTCTATTTTTCTTATGATAGGGAGTAATTCTTGTCAACATTGCTTTAATTCTCCCTGTTGAATACTACTAATCCCTTTACATAAAGCACTAAAACAGTAGCTTCACTTCTTCCACCCTGGCTCCCCATGATGCCTTAAAAGTGATATTTTTCTCCTATGAAAGGGACCTTTAGCTTAATAATCTGTAAAGGAACAGGTGCATCACCTATAATTCTGGATTAGTGGAATTCCCAATCCCCCATTCCCTCTACACCCCCACCGCAGCCCACCCCATCCCTGGTCTCTAGGGATAATTACTATTTTCCAGCTAACTCAGGGGTTCCCTCTTTCTCACAAAAAAGTCCCTGGTCCAGTGTTTAATCTGTAACAAATACAAATTAGGAACAACCAGAAAGACTTATCTAAATGCAAGTGAGGCTTTGCCAGTGCTGTATCTGTATTCTATGCTCAAGATCTAGGTACCCTCCAATTCATTTGGTTCCTTTATATGATTACTTCAAAGATTCCTCACAGGTCCCATTAGCCAACATTTAAAATACTTGACACCATTTCCTCCTCATAACTGCAGACACTTCTCCAAAAGGCTTGCCTTGTTTGTAAGATTATTATTTAAGGCTCTGTTTTATCCTCATTAATTGTATATCCCATGAATTCTGAAATTCCCTAAGAATCTTAAATAGGATCATTAAACCTTCCTCAGGCTGTGATTAAGTATCAATAATATTGTCTGCATACAGTGTACCTTCAATTCCATGACACCCCACCAATAACCCCCTTAAGTCTGAACACCTCAGTGTGTCATCTAGTGGTTCCATGTATAATACAAATGGCAGAGGTGGCAGTAAATAGCCCTGCCACTACCCCTACATAAAGTTATCTTTTCTGATAGTTGTTGTTCTAAGTTAACCTTAGTTTTGGTATCCTGATATATTTTCTAAGCAGCTTTATGAAGGAATCAGGGAAGCCCATGGCTTCTAAGGTCCTAAACAAGTATACCCAAATTTCCTTTCAAATACTTTTTCTGCATCTAATGACAATGTTGGCGCTTCTTTGCTATCTGTAACTGCAGATTGAATCATCAATGATTGCCACGTATTGTCAAATATTTTCTGGTATGATAGGAAACCACATTGATCAAAATCAGCTTAGTCAACAATTTTTTTGCTTTCTAGTCATTATACTCAAATACTGTAAATCCGAGGTTCAGAACTGAAATATGTCAATATAAACCTTGCCATTTTGGATCTCTTCTTTCATTAAAGAACAACAATGGGATTCTGTTATTAAATGTTCAGCTTCTCTGTCCTTTCTCTCTATATTTATTGTCCCTGCTATAAATAAACAACACAGCATTTAAAATAATTTAAATTGACCATTTCTTTCCACTAGAACAGTACCTTACTGTACTGTGGTGGCTTCACTTTCAAAAAAAAAAAAACGTTTATCCTGCCCTTGCTGCAATCTCCAAGTCATTGATGTCATCAAGGCCAATGAATGCAGGTAGTTTTCTGGCCAGTTGCCTCTCCAAACTGACATCACCATGACTGTCCTAAAGACCCACCCATGCTGTGATGTCACAGCTCCCTGGTCCTTCCCCTACCTATACAGAAAGTAAAGGCTAGAACAACAAAACAGTACATGAGTCAAGTCTCCTGCTGTGAAGTGTCAATCATAGCAGGTAACAGCTGAAATTACACTTAGCACTTTGATAGCTGGAGAAGTTAGGTGCGAAGGGGGTGGGATGAGTCAAAGTAGTACAATTCAGGATTCACAAAAAAAAAATGCAGTTTAGCCATTCTAAAAAGAAGCAGCAGTAAAAAGCACTTTGAAAGTTTGTTCTGTGGCATTTTCACTGTTTGGGTTTTAAGCAGTCACTGAACAGCATGAAATGTTACTTAAAACTAACTGACTAAAAGACAGCAGTGTATGCATTCAAAATCAATGCAGTGACAGGAGCGTTAGGAAGAAAGAGGGCTGTGTGATGTAACATTTTACAGATGAGCACTGCATTTTGGGATACCTAGAGGCAGACTAAACAATCAGAATTACTCCAAGATTCCACACCCCATGTGGTCAGACCCAGAAATTACATATAAAAATATTTAAAAACCTGCAAATAGTCCCAGAGTGGTGTTAAGATGTAGGAAACACCAAATCATGATGTAATAAATATGTTTTTTTGAGTCTGTGGGTGTGGTTCTCCTTCAATTATTTCCACTATTACCCCCTTCCTTTCAACATAGTCTGAGGTGAGGGAGGCAGCGAAGATGCAGCAGAGAAATAAATCACCAGGAATTGATGGGAATGATTGCACCCTTCTACCTCCCAGTCCACTGGTTAATTTTTCCTCTGTCTCTTATCATCCTCCTTTAAAATATCTGTGATGAAACACACTTACCAGTTTATCAGCATCTGCCCTTATTGTAGTTTTATTTCTAGGGAACTGAAGATTCTACAACTATCTGTGAAATTGGCACTGACAGATATAGGACCCAGGAAATAGGGAGGATATTGAATTTTGCATAGTATTTTATTTCATAGGAATCCATGTCTAGGATATCTAGAAAAATAGACGGCTAACTGTGCTGGAGTAAAGTAGGAATGATCACATCTACCAGATTATGCCAGCTTTAGCATTTCCTAGTTGTTATCCTCTGTTCAGGCGATGGGTAACGTTTGGGGACTCCCAGATATTAATACAAAATTACTGCAATTTCTACAATGGATGATAATGCAGTTAAGTGATTTTTGCATTATGCATAAAGCAGATCAAGCAGGTGAAATCTATAAATGGGAGGCCTTAAAGGATTTTGTTTGTGTTCAGCTGAGACCTCGAACTGAAAACTTAAGGCATAATTGGAAAGTGGAATATGCAGCCATTTTGATAAAGGTGTACAGTCCTTCCTATCACCTGTAAATGGTTAAAGGAAAAGGGATTCCTATCAGAGGAGATGAACAGCTCCCAGAGTATGACTGCTACAACTTTAAAATATGTGTCAGAGGTTCTATGCCTCTTTTCCCAAGATCAGAACCTCCTGGTTAGGAAGGTTACATTGAGGTCACGCGTGCAGTACCTTACTGCTGTTAAATGTCCTATGGCATTAGTGTTTATACTACATCAGACATTTTACATGCCTTTGTGAAGCATTTACATTTGGTCACGGAACGTATGGTTAAAATCCACAGACAAATCCCATGGTGTAGCTGAATAAAATGCAGCTGCCCAATTTCTCTCTCTTACAGTGGGAGCTACTAAAGAAGCCAGTCTGTTAAAAAAAATGCAAGTCAACTTAAATCTTGGAAATAAGATCCCATGGAATATAAACATCACATAATTGGGACCTGCAGAATTGCCATAGTCAGTAATTTCTACACATGTTGATGGCAGGTCTCCTAGCATCAGTGATAATGACCCCCCCCCCCAAACCTGAAAAGGATCCTTCTAGTTGCACTTCACCTGTATTGGAGATGAATGAATGGTGGATTCAAAGAGGAACACCACATCAGTGCTCATCTTTTGGTTACTTAATGCAAAGACAAGATTTTGACAACATTTGCAGGATAATTTCTGACCTGGGTAAAGCAAAATTCCTCCATTCCACGTCTTGCTCTGGTGATAAATATTTAAAAAGATAAGGTAAACCAAGATTTGTTATCTGTGTTGTCAAGGTTGGAGGTCCCTGACTGTTTTATAAAGGAATGATGGAAGGTGAATCATTGAGTAGTTAAACTATTTACTATAAGCTTGTATAAAGATGCTATTCTACTTAACCTGTGGAACGGTATGAAAAACAAAAACAGCCAAGCAAAAACGTCTCCACTGACTGTTGCCTGTAATCTTCCCTTGAACAGAACAAAACAAAAACACAGGAAAGGTATGTTCAGTATCTCTTATTTAAATAAAAGATTTTGAGCATTCCTTTCCTGTGATTTTGCTATATTAGGAACTTAGCAAATTTTACAGAGCTGCTTCAGAATTCAACTACAGTGTTGGGTTTATGTTTCAGCTCAAGTAATATCACAGTACTCCTATTGGACTTTATCCCTTACACAAAGGGTTTAAAAGGACATAGCTGGACTGGGAAAGGGGGCAATGAAATGTCTGTAGGTATGCATTTCTCTGAAAATACAGGAAATAGATGACAGATAATCTAAATAATCTCATCACTTATTACACTATTATTCACATAAGAAACTGTCCACATATTACACTAATATTTATACAAGAAACTGACCACATATATACATAACTGTGAGGCAATCTGGTTACCTCATAAACAAAAGAAAATATTACTTATCAAAGTATGCCTCCTGTTTAACATATTTCACCTATTGCAGTCTATCATTATTCATCCAAGTATAAACATGGTGAAAAGGTGGAGGAGTCATTACAAAAAAAAAAAAAGTTTCTGAGCACTCATCAAGCCCAAGTCATCTGCAGGAGGTGTAATGCATAACATGTCTTGGACGTAATGTTGAGGTTTTGGTCTGTACTGCATTATTACTCACTTCAGCATTTTCTCCTTGTTGCTAAATTTCTCACATTCAGCAGTCTGAAAACAACTGGACCTTAGTGAATGGGATGGAGGGGGTAAAACAGGTGATATAGGCATGTGCCCTGGCAGTTAATGAAAATAAAAAAGATTGATATAGTGTACTGGCCTTTAGCAAGAACAGCTGATAGAATGAGAAACCGGAAAAGAGAATAAAGGAGTGAGGTTGGAGGAAGAGGGGAATAATCATAGAGATCTGAAGCTATCAGAAGCAGACTGGGACATTCCAAGGACCAGGCTAGAGAAGGAGTGGAAGCTCAATGAGGTCTTGGATCATTACAGGTCTGGCCAACTTGTACAACATGGCAGAAGACCAGGTAGAATTCTGCAAGTAATTGTAACTAGCACCAAGGGTGTAATGTTTAGAGTATGGGAAAAGGATGAGAACATAAACACAGAGATGATGGTATGGGATTTTATAAATGGGTTTGTATTTGAAAGGTATGAGGTCTTTGTTTATTCAGAAGTATTTGAATGACTTTGGGCTACATAATGAGGTTGTATCTGATGTGTGTATGGCCTTTTTTTCCACTCAGCTCTGTGAAAACTCTGCAGCTTCACTGTTATGGAACTGGTGCTGGAGTACACTGAATAGTTGCAGCTAACTGTTTTAGTTTTTTCAGTTTCATATAATTCGACCATGACGTTCTATACATTTTATGTTTCCTGGTCTTTGTGTACTGAACATAATCTTTTTTACAGTGTGACATTTTTAGTTAGTTGAATTTTTATAGAATTTAGAGACCCGACAGTGAATTTTTGGATATTCAAATTTAATTTACATAATATGATGTTTTTTTTTAATTATTGTCTTATTGTAAAAAAGTGTCTGACTATTTTACTAAAATGCTACTTGTTTATATATTCAGCTTCATGCTTGACTATTTCTGCCAGTAATAATCCAACATGTTTTGCAATAATTTGCATCATAAATATTACTATATTGTACATTTCTCTTCATTTTAATTTGTAAATACTGCTGGGAAATACAGATCTCACCTGTACCTGATTTTTGCCTCACATTTTTTCCTTTTTTCTCAAAAAATTTGATTTTTGGTAATCCACTGAAGATTATAGTCAGTCAATTATGCCAGACAGTAGAGTTTTATACTTCTTATTGTTCAACAAAGAAAGTCTCTGTCCCTTTTGATGTTTCTCTGGGTAGGTAAGATGTACCTGCTATGTGAATAGCAGGTCAAAAATCAAATACTCAGTGAACATGTCAGTGGTTTATAACGTAGAAGAAATAAACCATAATTCAACAAACATGCTCCCTACCCAGCCAGCATTAACTTCCCCCAGCCTGTAATATTTTAAAATGCGCTTATATGAAAAACCTTTCCGGAATAACTTAATAATCAAATTATGTGGTCACCAGAAGTATCCAAAACAGCACTTGCTTGTAGAGACTGTAAACTATCTCAAAAGATGCCCATCAACAGATAAAATGGATTATTTAAGCACCTGCATGTAGTTTAAAATATTTCATAAAAACAATCCATTACCAACTAAGGCAAAGATAGATGGTGTCTTGTTGTACCAGAAAATGAAAAAACCCAATCAAAAAAACAAACTTGTGTCCTAGCTCCCAGTCTTAAAATATATGGTTACCAGAAGTATCATCTAAACAGCACTTGCTCGTAGAGGTTGCAAAATATCTCAAAAAGTTCCAATCAACTAATAAAATGGACTATTTATGCACTTGCTAGTAATTTAAATTATTAAAATTCACCTTAGAAATGATAAATTAGCTCATACGGACAATCCATCAAATTTACAGCAAAGATAAATGGTACCTTGTTGTACCAAAAAAATGAAAAACCCAGACAAAAATAAACAAAAAAAAGTTATGCACGCACCATAACGTTCCATGTGTTGTCCATCTTGCCTTCATTCTTCACTGGTTGGGTTCAGAACTGATCCTCGGATCTGACTCAGCCTTATACAAAAGCTCGAGGTCTTCCACTAGCTCATGGCTGTATCCCTATTCTATCATGCCCTAGAAAAGCCCCCCAGATCTTGTTTGCTGATATGTCAATAGGTAACAATTCACTTATATGAAAATTAGATATCGCTACTAACTAAACTGGAATAGTAGCTGCAGCTGGGCCTTCATTAAATAGCTTTGTCAAAAATTCAAGAATGGAAGTTATAGGGGCAGAAAAAGGATCAGTGCAGTTATTTAATACCAAAGAAAAAAATCTTTTCCATTTGCTCATGTATAATTTCCTCACTGAAGCCTTATGAGACTAGATCAAAATATGCTTCACTGACTGGGAAAGGTTAGGGAGCCTGGTTATGTTCAGAATCAGAGCAGCCAAACTGTCAGTTTGAGGGGAAGAATGGAGCATCCAGAAGGTCCAGAACTTGGTCCAGAATCCAGGATCCTCCTGGAGATGATGCCAAAGGAAGGGGAACCAGATTTGATGAGGCCAGTATGGAGCGATGACTATTAAATTCCTTCCCAATGAGCTGGCTTTCTGAAGAACTTTGGGTATCAATGGAAAGGGAGGAAAGGCATAGAGTAGACCCGAGGGCCAATAGTGTACAATTGCATTCCTTGGTGGGGATTGGGGCAAAAAAGCTGCTGCATTTGGCATTCATGGACATGGAAAAAGGTCACATCAAGGCTGGCCCCCATTTGTAAAAAATCATCTCTGCCACTTCTTGTTTTAGGGACCACTAGTGAGGCATCCAAATCGCTCTGCTGAGTTTGTCTGCTATAACGTTGGATTTCCTCGGGATGTGCACTGCTATCTGAAAGCATTGGGAGGAGATCGCCCACTGCCATGCTCTCAGGCTCTCTCGACAAAGTGGGTAAGACCTGGCTCCTCCTTGTTTATGTACAAAACAATGGACATGTTGTCCGTCTGTACTGCAATAGTTCCCAGTGGAAGAGATTCCTGAAATGCTTGCAACACTAAAACCACTGCTCTCATCTCTAGGACATTGATGTGCAAATAGGGTTCATGATTCTGCCAAGTGCCTTGGACTGTCCTTCTCAGATAATGCCCCCCCCCCCAATCTGGGAAGCGTCCGTGGTTACTGTGGCTAAAGGCTGTGGAAAAACAAAGGGTCGACCTAATGTCACATGAGTGGAGTGAAGCCACCAGCGAACGTCTTTCCTGCAAGATTACATTATCGAAATTTGGTGGGATAGGGGTAGTTCCTGCAAGGACCACTGAGTGAACAGTAGCCACTGCAGAATCCTTATGTGCAGGCGTGCTAATGGGACTAAGCTGCTGCCATGGTCCCCAAGACTTTCAGGACTGTTGTTGCTTGTACTTTTTTCCTGGAAAGAAGGTTTAAGACCTGATGTCGTAGAACTTGAACTCTTTCTGGGGGAAGTTTTGTCATCATTTCTGTTGTATCTTGATCTGATCCTATAAAAATGATATGCTGAGATGGCAACAAGGCAGATTTTTTTGTAATTTATCATGATTCCTAGGTGAGAGCAGAGCTGTAACGTGGTGTCTCTTGCTTTTATTAGTTGATGCTTGGTGGTGGAGGTTAGGAGCTGGTTGTCTAAATAAGGAAACACTCAGAATCCTAAACATCTCAAATGAGCCATGACCACTGCTATACATTTGGTGAACACTCTGGGGGCTGTAGACCAAAGGGCAGAGCTTGAAATGGTTGTGACTAGAACCCAGCCGAAAGCGCAGATGACTCCTGGATAGCCTGTCCAGATTTATGTGGTAGTACACATCATGGAAGTCTATAGAGCATATTCAATCATCTTTTCCTAGAAAGGGTAACACTGACTGCAGTGTTACATCCAGAACTTTGTTTTTCTTATTGATTTGTTTAATCTGCTGTGATCCAGTATGGGTCTCCAGTCCCCTGATTTCTTTGGAACTAAAAAGAACCTTGAGCAAGTTCCAGATCCTATTTGGTCTATGGGGACTGTTTGGATGACTTATTTGTCTAGCAGCTTTTAAATTTCTAGAGTTGTCTGTTCCCTTTGACTGGGTGGAACATCCAGGATGTTCTTTATGTTTGGGATGGGGAGGGGAAAGGGTACAGAGTAGCCTCTGGATACGATGCTTTGTACCCACTTGTCTTTTGCTATTTCTAGCCAGGCTTCTGGGTACAAAGATAAATGACCTCTGACTGCCTCCAGAGATGGACAGATGGGCCTCCTTTCAGGAGAACTGAAAAGGCTTATCATGGAATGATTCCCTGTCACCCTGATTTTGTGGACCCCCCTCTGCTGTATGGTTGGTGTCTTCCATTGCTGCTTCCCCCTCTGCACCTTAGGGAAGAATCACTACGTGTGTCCTGAAAAGGAATTTTCTGAACCAGATTTTTCCTCCCTTTTGACTTTTTGGGTAAGGTCTAGAAGGTAGGGAAAATGGACTCCTATGGAAGAGAGAGTTTTTCTATCTTGCTCACACCTGGTTAGTGTGTCCTTGACCTTTGGCCTGAACAAGGATGAGCCATCAAAAGGGGCAGTAACAAAGGAAGATTTAAAGGGCTCCGCAAAGTCACACAAGCACATCCAGGAATGTCTCCTTAGGGAAATTTCTGAAACTGCTGCTCTACTCGTTCCATCTGCTGCATAAGAAATTAGCCTCGTGGATGAGTTAACCTCAGAGTTTAAGGTGGAGAGATGAGAGGAAATCTTGTCTGATACTCCTGCGGCTACTGAACCTTGGAGAGCATCTCCTAGCTCTTTTAAGAGATCTCTTTGTAGCCTAGTAAAGTGCATCAGATAATCCAGTGATCTGAGTGCAAAAGTCGCTGAAGAGAATGTGCATTTTCCATATCTGTCCATCGTACAAGACTCCTTGCTCGTTGGCTGGACACACGAAGATATCTCTGAAAGTTCCTTTTTGGCGGCTGCTGCCATCAGCACCATAGCATCTACTGAAACACCCTTGGTAAGAAAATCCTTGTCTGATGGTGCAGTAATAAATTTGTTTGGCCTCCGAAGAACAGGTTCCCCTGAGTCTGGAGACTCCATTGCCTTTCGACTAACTAATTCCATGACCTCATCAAAGGGCAGAGACACCCAAGTGGCAGAAGGGTGAGACCCAAAAGCCTTCAGGTATACAGACTCCTCAGAAGGATTGATGGGCTTCCAGCTGTCTCTCTATTTAAGAATCTCCAGGATGTCTGCAAAGGAGACATCCTCAGAGGGAGACAGTGGGGACCCTTCTGACTCATCAAGGTCTGTATCAGAATTGATGGACTCCTCTGGGGAGTCTAAATGCTTCCTCATGAAAAGTCTCTTATGAGTGACCTCTTCAGAAGTATATTCTGGAGAGGTTTTCAAAGAGAGGGGTTCACCCAATGGGGCATCCTGAGACCTAGGGTCTCCATGTGTCTGTGGATGGTGTGGTGCCAAGACAGAGGCCGATGCATTTGGGGGAAGAATGTCAGCACCCAAGAGTGGATCTGTCTGTGGAGACAGCACTCTCATCACCTCAAAATTCCCCCGTTCCTGATGTGAGGAAACCTCTGGCTCCAAAGTGCCAGAAGCATCCTGGAACCAAGAAGGTTGGCTCCGAGGCTGATGTAGGAGCTGAGCTCACACGCGCAGGTGCCCTGAGAGGCAAGTTCTAATCTGACAAGTGTCCAAACCGACTCTCCTCCCCAGAACCGACAGAGAGCATTGGCATCTAGACTCGAGTTTAGATGGAAATGAGGTCGTCGGAGCAGAAGTCGGGCCTGAAGATCCTGGGACAGGTCTCGGCACGTACGGTTCCACTACAATCGGTTCCACACATTCTAGCTCCGAGGTCCCAGGTCAGTTTGGAGGAGGAATCGATGTTGAAGGGGTAAGTCTTGGTTGGTTCTGAATCCCTCTGGGTTGGAGCAGACAGCAGTTTGACAAGCACTGGTGTTATTAAAAGTCTCCACACCACACGATCCATGTCATCATCAGAAAGGCTCCTGGAGGACTGAGAGGAGGGAGCAGGAAATCTAGCTGGTTGCAGCAAAGGAGATCTCAAGGTCAGAGAAACCGGCTCTGTAATTAAAGCTCCACCAGCACCAACACAGAAGGAGCCAATGAAGGAGATTTATTGGGCCCAGCAGTCTTCGGTTCTGGAGATGACACTTTTGTCAATTTTCTAACTGGCTTAGATTGACAAAAAGAAGGAGATGACCACTTTCCCGACTTCTTGGACTTAGAGGAAGGAGATTTGGTTGATTTAGACCTTCTTCAAGAGCTTCAGAGAAGGAGGTCTTCAGTAAACCTCTCGCAATAAGTTTATTTTTCCTCTCAAGCAGCACTCTATGGCTGAATGAGTGACAAATGGTGCAGGATTCCTGTAAATGAACTGCTCCAAGCCAATATAAACAAAGAGTGTGACCATCAGTGAGAGACATTTTCTGGTTACAATTTCCACATTTGTTGAACTCATAGGGTCTAATTTCCTTAGGTTAATTAGAAATTCTTGTACACAACACCCAATAACAACAGCTTAACACTATAGGAATAAAACCACCAAGCCTAGCACTATACTATTTATATATATATATATATATATATATATATATATATATATTTTTTTTTTTTTTTATTTAAGACTACAAGAACACCAAAGAACAACCTTAACAATTACAGCAGAAAGAAATGTGGCCATTCTCTAACTTAAACGAAACTGCCTAAGTTATAATGGGAGAAAAAGAAAGCAAAGTAGCCCTCTATCTGAAACGGGCAATGGCAGCCCTCTAATTCAAATGAACTGACACTTTAAATTAACAGGTAAAAGGTAAAATAATTCACTTTACAAGACTCTGTAACTTTAACGAGCTTGTATTCTATTTAAATACACTAAAAAAACCCTCTAACTAAAAATGGACTTGGGACAGTAAATTAAAGCCAGGATATTGAGGGGAAGAAAGGCCTAGCGGAAAAATGATGGCCAGAAGCAAAAACCACAACAGCGAACACTCTAAACTAAGTATCTAATAAAACTCTAATAGTTAAGTATTGAAAAGGTAAAAAAACAAATTATTTCAACAATAAGTAAAGAAATTTCCCACTTAGCCAGAGCCAATATGGAAGCATCCCATATTCTTTAGTGGCAAATGAAATCTGGGAGCTTTCCTAGGGCATGATAGGATAGGGATACAGCCACAAGCTAGTGGAAGACCTCGAGCTTTTGTATAAAGCTGAGTCGGAATAGAGGATCGGTTCCGAACCCAACCAGTGAAGAATGAAGGCGAGATAGGACAACATCACATCCTAAATCAGAGCTTGCTATCTTGCTAGCATAAAGTTCAACATTTTGCAGCAATTATCAGTTACCTCAAATACTTCCCAAGATCAGACACCATGGAAAAATAAAAGCAAATCATCAAACTGTCAATATTAGAAAAGGATCAATGCTTGACCTTGCATGATAATTCAGCTACTTTACTACAAAATAACTTAAAATCAAGTTTAACGATATTATATCATAAAATGAAAAAAGCAGCTACAGCAGATGAGTGTCTCTCAGTAATGATTAATTTAACAGTCGCGGCTCAAAACAAAAGGTCACTGAGGGGCCATGTTTAACAAAAAGTGCAGTTGTGTACACTTACCATACATGTAGATGTTCGAGTGTATTCACTGTTGCAGTCATTACATTTGAGTTATCTGCTTGCAGTAATCAGCCTGATTAACAAAGTCTTGGGTCCTGCGTTGGTTGCTGTCCCTTCTTCCATGATGTCAGGTCATCAGGGGTATAAAACATGCAGCCGACACCATTACATCAGTTTTTCTTGCCCCAGATATCAGGTGCCCCCCTAATGGGAAGCAATTAAATCTATAATACAAGGATATACCTCCAACAAAAAAGCAAATATACCAAAAAGCTTTTTGAGCATAGTAAGTGAGAGTAGAGGTAAAGCCAAAAGAAGAAAGGGGGCTGGAGGGAGGGTAACCAGGACTGCAACAGTGAATACACTTGAACATCTACATTTATGGTAAGTGTACACAACTGTACTATGTTCTTCATATTTCACTGTTGCAGTCATTACATTTGGGTAGATTCCCAAAGCTAAGGTTGGGAGGAGGAATTAAAATGGAATTAGGACCAGCTATAAGGCCCTGCAAGACTGCAGTGGCAAAACCAGCTCTGGATTTAGAGAAAATTGGCAAACTATAATGCTTGGTGAAAGTATGTACAGAACTCCAGGTAGCCACTTCTAGGATGTCCCTGGAAGGGACGCCCCTGAGAAAGGCTGCACAGGTAGATGCAGCCCTGGTTGAATGGGGTCTGATGCCCTGTGGGATAGGTTTTCCATGGTGCTTACAGCAGAAATGAATGCAGTGGCCTATCCATTTTGAAATGGTTTGCTTTGAAATAGCTTTCCCCTCTGTCCCTGCAGCAAATGCCACCAGCAGTTGTTCAGATTTCCTTTGAGGTTTAGTCCTGTTCAAGTAGAATCTAAGTTGTCTGTACACATCTAAGGAGTGCAGTATCCTTTCCCCTTTGTTCTATGGGTTAGGAAAGAAGGTAAGCAAATGAATGGACTGATTAAGAGCCACACTGGATACCACCTTGGGCATGAAGGAGGGATTGGTTCTGAGGGACACCCTGTCCGCATGAAAGATGATGAAAGGCTCCACTGCCATAAGGGCCTGTAACTCAGATACCGTTCTTGCAGAAGTGATTGCTAAAAGGAAAGCTGTTTTCCAGGAAAGGAATTTAAAATCTGCAGTAGCAGCTGGCTCGAAAGGAGGAAGAGACAAAGTTAAGGTCCCAGGCTGGAGTTGGGGCTCTCCTCGGTGGCCTTAAATATTTGGCCCCTCTGAAGAACTGCTTGAGCAGTGGGTGAGAGAAGAGGGGAGGTTCTGTGCTATAATGAGCTGAAATGACTGAGGCATGAATTTTGATGGAGGAAAATGACAAGCCCTTATGAAGCATCTCAGTCAAATATTGTAGAATCTGAGGTAAATTGGGCACTGGTGTGCTCATCCCTTGAGATTGGTTCCAGGTACAAAATATTTTCCATTTTGCAGCATAAGATTTTCTAGTACTAGGCTTCCTAGCCTCTAAAATGATATCTATCACTGATTTACTGAGAGGTGGTAAAGGAGAGATTAGGTAATTAGCCAGGCTGCTAGTTTCAGGGTTTGCAGCTGAGGGCGCAGAATCTGATTCTCCTGCAGAGACAACAGGGAAGGAGTCTGAGGCAGGTGCCATGGGGCCAAGCGTGACAAACTGCGCAGAAGGGGGTACCAGTGTTGGCGTGGCCAGTCTGGTGCAAATAAAATTGCCCTTGGCTTGTCCTGTTTGATCTTTAGTAGTACCTTGGAGAGCAGAGGCAGACGAGAAAAGGCATAAACTGATAGGTTTTTCCAGCTGAAGGATAGAGCATCCACTTTCCAAGCTAGTTTGTGGGGAATCCCTGTGCAAAATTTGTCCAATTGATGGTTCTGGGGGGGGAGGCAAACAGGTCTATATCTGTGCTCCCCCATTTGCTTGTCAACATGTTGAAAATCCTTGGTTCCAGTTTCCACTCGTGTGGGTCCATGAGGTTTCTGCTTAGTCCATTTGCCAATGTATTTAGTTGTCCTGGCAGGAATTGAGCTTATAGATTCAATTGGTAGCGCAAGGCTGTGTTCCACAATGCAATGGCTAGTCTGCAGAGGGGGTAAGTGCGTGTACCCCCCTGCTTATGTACCACATGACCGTGGTGTTGTCAGTCTTTACCATTAGTTGTCCTGGAAGAATGTGGTCCTTGAAGGCTGTCAGAGCATTCTGTACAGATATTTCCTTCTGATTTATGTGTAGGTGCATTTGACTTGGGTTCCATTTGCTATGAATGCACTTCCCTGCCAGGTGAGCCCCCCATGCATAGTCTGATGCGTCTGTTGTTAAGGTTTGGGTGGCGGTGGGGGGTAGTGTGAATGGTAGTCCCTTGTTTTGGTGGCAGGCCTCTACCCACCAGAGGAACTCTAGGTGTATGCAAGGTATGATAAGAATCATAGCTTCTAGATCCTGTGAATGTTGACACCATAGACTTTTGAGATACCACTGCAGTTTCCTCATATGCAGCCTTGCATATGGAATTAGAAGAATGCAGGAGGCCATGAACCCCAAGGCTTGCAGTATTTGCCTTGCAGATAACTGGGTTTTTGTGGCCACTTGTTTGAAGTAGGTTGTCAAATGAGTCAGTTTCTCTGGCGTGAGGAAAGCCATCTGGGAAATTGTATTCAAGCTTGCTCCCAGGAATATAATTTGTTGACAGGGTACCAGGTGTAATTTCTTTTCATTTATGGTGCATCCCAGACAAGTCAGTACCCTTTGATCAAAGGCCAGATGATTCAAAAGTGTGTCCTGGCTTTCTGCCTGAATAAGACAATCGTCCAGGTATGGATATATTTGAATATTTCTTTGCCTGCAGAATGCAATGACACTTTATGAATACCCTGGGCGCAGTAGATAAGCCAAAGGGCAGTGCAGAGAAGTGATAGTGCATGTAGCCTGCTTTGAAGCGTAGGTATCTTCTGCAAGACTTCCTGATAGGGATGTGCAGGTATGC
This sequence comes from Protopterus annectens, assembly GCF_019279795.1. Lineage (NCBI taxonomy): Eukaryota > Metazoa > Chordata > Ceratodontiformes > Protopteridae > Protopterus > Protopterus annectens. Next base: position 819,196,545 of record NC_056745.1, read on the forward strand.
TTCTTTTAAGTCTAGTGTTGCCAACCATGCATCTTTGCCTAACATAGGAAACAGCTGGTGAAGAGTCAGCATCTTATAGGTTCATACTAGGCTATCTGCCCTAAGGCATTTATAAGCCTAGCCAGAGTGTGTTTGGCTTTCGCCACCCATTTTAAATTAATTTTGCTATGCCCTTTTCGAGGTTAGTATACTGTGCCTTTGTCTAACAGTGACACAGAAGTGATACCCGGGGTAAACCTACTATCTCCCATCCACTCATCAAGATTCCTCTTGAAGAGAGTCAATGAGGGACTCTGCCTAACCTGGACTGGGATTTTATTCCAGAGTGAAGGGAGCCTCTGGGTTATGAATCTGTCCCTCCAGCATGTCCTATTTATTTCAGTGCTGAGGTTCAAGTCTCTCGAGCGCGTAGCTCGATGGGATTTGGATTTTCTGAGGTGCAGCATGTCCATTAATTCCGGGTTGGACATGGCTTTATACGCCAGGTACAGATCGCCTCTGAGCAGGCGGTATGCCACTGAGTAGAGCTGGAGTTTCTTTAACCGGGCAGCATATGGCATCTGTTTGAGCCCTTTGATCCTCTTGGTGAGGTACTTTTGGGGTCTTTCCAGTTGCTGCAGGTGTCTGGTAAGGTACATCCCAAAAGGGGCATTGTACTCAATTATGGGCCTGATGAGGGATGAGTAAAGAGGCACGATGACCTCTCCTGATCTAGATGTGAATCCCTTCATGATTAGGTGGGCTATATAAAATGTTTTTCTAACCACTTTGGCCACGTGGTTGTCAAATGAGAGATTGCTATCAACTTGGGTCCCCAGGTCCCTAATTACTTCTTCCGTACTTAATGGATGACCACCTATGTGGTAATTTGTGGGCACTTTGTTTTTTCCAAAGGGGATGACTATACACTTCTTGGCGTTTAGCTTGAGGCTATGGCTCTGGCACCAGTTGTCTGTTTCTATGAGGCCCTTTTGGCGGATGCTTGTGTCGGCTGGAGAGTCCATTATAGCGCCTAGTTTGCAGTCATCTGTGAACTTGGTCAGCCACAGTCCTTCCGTGTTGGCCTGTACCGCCGAGAAATATATACCGAACAGGAGAGGTCCCAGGACTGAGCCTTGTGGGACGCCACTTGCAACTGGTTTGGAGTCTGACATGGCTCCAGCAATTCTAACCATGTGGGTTCTGTCCTTGAGCCAGTTTGCAACCCATCTAGTGACATAGGGGTTTATATTTAAGCTGGTGAGCTTATCTATAATGCCCGAGTGGGGTATTGTATCGAAGGCCTTTGCGAGGTCCAGGTAGGCTGTGTGGACCCACCTTCCCCTCGTCAATGGCCTTGGTATCTGTTTCAGAGAAATCGACCAGGTTTAAGAGGCAGGATCTGCCCTTAACAAAGCCGAACTGGGTAGGATCCAGTGTCTGTAGGTCCCCAATATCTTTCTTTATGAGGTCCATGATGATCCTTTCCATAGCTTTGCAGACCAAGCTAGTCAGGCTTATGGGGCGATAGTTTCCAGGATCAGTTGAGGCACCACCTTTGTGGAGAGGGACCACTGTTGCTGTACGCCACTCTTTAGGTACATATCCTGTGGTAAGGCTGAGATTGAACAGTAGTTTTATGTTTGGGTTTAGCTCTTATTGGAGTTCATGTAGGACGCAACCCGGGACACTGTTTGGTCCCACTGATGCTGTGTTTTTTGCTTTGGAGAGGGCGGCTCTTACCTGAGCATCTGAGATGTCAGGGGGGCAGCACTCTGCTGGGATAGATATTTACCCTTTTGGTGGGGGGGGGTGTTTGCACTGGACCTGTCAGCTAGGATGTTGGCAATGTCTGTGGGTTTGGTGTATTTTTTGTCATTTTGGACCAATTCTGAGCATATCTGGGAATTCCCACCCAGGTTCCTAGCATAACTAAAGAAAGCCTTGTGATTATCCTTAGTGTCTTGTGCAATTTTTCTCTTGAAGCTGGCCTTAGATGATTTTATGAGTGCCCGTAGTTTTTTGCTAACACTGATCAGAGATGCCTTCTGTTTTTGGGATTTTGCTCTATCATGTAGTAGCTTCCTCCTTCTATTGTATAGTTTGTTTATAGCTGGGGTCCACCAGACAGGACGTCTGCCTTTGGAGGATTGGGTCTTGGTTTTATTTGGGATTGCATGATCCATGCATTCCTGAAGGTGTTCATAGAATGCGTTTATAAGGGATTCTGCGGTCTGGGCTGTATTTTCCACAGGCCCGGGGGCTTTGAAGGATTCCACCTCGGTTTTGAGGAGTATGAAATTTGCTTTAGAGAAGTTTTTCACTGTGGTTTTCTGGGCAGGGGGTGGGGTCGGAATGTGAATATCCAGTGAGATTAGTTTATGGCCTGATCTTACCAGTGAGGGATACACTTCTGGTCTGGAGCCCCCATGTTGGTGATGATCAGGTCCAGTATGTTTTCCCCTCTTGTGGGAGTGGTAACAAGTTGTTCCATAGTGTTTGAGTTTATAAATTCTAGGAACCTTTGAGCTAGGGTGTTGGAGCTAGAGTAATGCTCCCAGTCTATGTTTGGGTAGTTGAAGTCACCCAATATAATGGTGTTTGGAGAGACCTTCATATTTTCCAGTGTTCTCAGGAAGGCCGAGTGGGGTTCCTGAGTTTGGGAGGGTGGTCTGTAGCAGGCTATAAACTGGAAGGCAGTTTTACCCACTGTTAGTTGCACATGGATAGTCTCTGATGCTTCGTGCTGTGCCACCAACCTGGAGGTGTGGGTATCTTTGACGAATATTGATACTCCCCCTCCTTTTCTGGTTCAGTCCAAGTTTTGGGGTCGAAAAGCATGGTATGAGGTATAACCTGGCAGTGCTGGGGTGCTCTCGGGAGCCTTGAACCAGGTTTCTGTTACTGCACAGATATCGATGTTCTCCATGCTAAGGATAGTTTCGAGTGCATGCATCTTGAGGTTTAGACTTCTGGCGTTGAGTAGCATTACTCTTAGTTTCTTATCCCTTGTGATACCTATGGACGTGGGTTTGTTTTTTGAGCCTTGCCTAAAAAAGGCACTATGGGGGTAGCAAGAGCCTTTGCCAATATCCGAAAGCCCAGGGGTGACAGTTGCAAGCCGTCCCTAGCGAAGCAACGTGGCTTGTCGAACATGGCATCCCAGGCTGACAGGCATTGGATCCCCTTTGAATGACAACAATACTTAAGCCAATTGTTGAAATTGATCATCTTGCCTTCATATTGTGGCATCATTCTTGGTGAGGGTAAGATGCTACTCAAGGTCAGGGTCATACCGTTCTGGGCCACATGCTCAGAGAGCTCCTCTATGTCTCTTTTCATATAGTCCAGGGAGGTACGTCTCAAGTCATTCACACCAGCATGGACAATGACAGAGTCATATTTGTACTTGCCTTGGAGTGACCTGAGTGCTTGTGTTATGTGGCGGATCCTAGCGCCCGACAGGCAGCTCACCATGACCTTCTCCTTGTTCAGCCTGGTGAGCAGGACGTCAGTGTGCCTGACGATAGAGTCACGTATTACAAGTGTATCAGGTGTGTTTTTTAGCCTTAAGGGCTGTGACTGTTCAGCACACTGGCTTTGTGAGCTATGTGTTGCACATGTTTTGTTTTGGGGTAGTGGTTGCTTGGGTGTCTGCTTTGGAGGTCTCTGCTGCTTAGGCAGATTTTTATTTAGAGCCTCTGAGTATGTTTTTGTGTGTTTATGTGTTTGGTTTGCTGTCGTGGTAGGTCTATGTGAGACTGGAATTGTAGTGAGTGTGATTTCCTTCTCCTCCTGACAGGTTTCGCCAGTACTGAGTTGAGAGAGCTTAGCCTCCAGTTTGGCTATATGGTTGCATCTCTCACATGTGTTGGAATTTGTTGGGAGGAGGAGAGGGTTGTCTGTGTACATGAGGCAGTTTGGAATCACCAGAAAGTTATTTAGAGTAGAAATGTCCAGGATAGGTTGAAATGTATTGCCTTTTCTGGGTACCAGAAAAAGTCTGGAATAGAAATCTTGTCTCTTTTCCTCTTCTGGTACCAGCTGAATAGCCCCCATGCTTAAGGGAGACAGTACTTGATTTTGGGCCTCTGCCCACTGATTTGGGGGTAGATCTGGCCACTCGCTTGGTGTTAGTAAGGTGTGGAAGTGAAATGTGTATCCTTGGGACACTATATTTAAAACCCATTTGTCCTGGATAATGAATTCCCAGTTTTTGACCTGCAGACCAATCTTTCCGCCTAAAGGAGCATTCAGTTGGGAAGTGCTTGGAAGTTTTAAAAGCAAGTCATTGAGACAGTTTTCCATAGGGGGGAGTCTTACTACTCCCTGATTTGGGTGCTGAAACCCCCCACTGCTTAGTCTTGTGTGTCCCCTGGGACTGAAACCTGTGGTTTCTGCTGTGTCTGGGTTTGGCTTGAGAAGACCTGGAAGGGGCTGGAAAGGACCAATTCTTAGAGGGCCAGTGCCTACTAAATCTAGGAGGCTGAACTTGTAAGAAATCTTTAACAGTTTGCATAGATTTAGCTTTATCTTCCATCTTTTTAAGAACTTCCTCAGCCTTGTTGCCAAACAGGCAGTCCTGATTTAAGGGAGCATCCAACAATTTAGCTTTAACATGATCAGGCAAAGATTGCTCCTTAAGCCAAGCATGCCTTCTGAGCACAGACCCAGTAACAGCAGCCCTGCAAGATGCCTCTGAAGAATCAAATCCACATTGCAAAGTATGTTTTCCAACCTGTTCAGCAGACTGCATTAAATCCTGTAATCCTTTATTTACCACGCAGTCAGGAATCAACATCATTTTCTGTTTAAGCAATCCAATAACATATTGCTGATACTTTAACATATTAAACTGGCAGTTTAAAGCCCTAATGGGCAAGGTTGCAGAAGTGCAAACCTTCTTACCCCATCTATCCAGCACCTTGGAGTCTCTATCAGAAGGGGTAGGATTTTTATCAGTAGAAGCCTTAATGCCCTTGGGTCCCTGTGAAATAGTCTCTGGATCTGCAATAGGATTTTTAAAAAAGAACTTGTATGAATCAGGAACCCTGCAATATCTGTCAGGTTTTCTGGGAGCAGGAGGCAAAGAATCGGGGGCCAAACTAGATTCCAAAAAAGCATCATCAACAATGTCTAGTACAGGAGGAATAGCTAAAGGCCTATGTTGAGGCAGGAGTAAGAAATCCCTAAGCCTCTTTTTTGAATCAGAAAAATCCTGGCTTTCCCAGTGAAAATGCTCCCTTAGAGTTTGTAAGGTTTCACCAAAAGAAAATCCTCTGGAGGGGAAGCAGAGGGAAGAGAGTCCTCTGCATCAGAATCCTCATAAGTAGATAAGGGCAAATCCAGATTATCAGAAGAATCAGAAAAATAAGAATCCTGGTTAGAAGATTAATAAACTTCAGTCCTAGGTCTCTTAGAAGGGGGAGGTTGGCTTCCCCCTTATTAGAGTTATAAGATCTTCAGCCATTCTTATTTGTTTTTTAGGCATAGAGGCCTGAGCATGCGGCCTAGGCATCATTTTTTTAGGCATGGTTTGAGATTTAGGCCTAAATGAAGAAGGAGGCGTAGGTTTAATATGCAAGTCTGTAGGCCTGAATACACCCTCAGAAGCCGGTGCCTACACAGCGGCTCCGGAACCATCCATGGGTTCCATAGTTGAAGCATCTTGCGGCATACCGGACTCTTAATGAGTCTCAGTAGAGGACTGCGAATCAGAAGTAGCGGGTATCAGGGGCTGCGAAAGCGCATCACTGAGTACCGGCGAACTGGCAACTGGCTTAGGAGAAGCGTCGTCGACAATTTTGGACCTCGGCAGCCTGTCTCTGTCTTTGCGTTTTTTCGAAATCCCAGTAGTCGGATGGCTAACCGATGACATTTCTGGATAATTAAACCGAGAGCTGAAATATTTACAGGCAAAAATATACCAAAGACGGATAGTGCGCTGATTAAATAAAGCACAAAAGCGACAGCAAGGAATGTCGTGGTCAGGGCCAAGGCAAAGAATACAGTATGAATGAAAATCTTTAGGAGGTATTTGCTTTCCACAAGTAATGCAATTATTAACTTTTACTGACATTTGTAAGGAGCAAGAAAAAGTTTCCCCAACAGGGTACTTAGCTTTAGTTGAAGACTTCGGTTCTGAAACTTGAAAACGAAAATTTCAGGAGTTGGCCAACCGGCACTTGAAAACTGCTTCTGCTTCTGGCATTGCACGGCAAGAAAGACTGGTGTAATGGCATTGGCTGCATGTTTTATAGCCCTGACAACCTGACGTCATGGAAGAAGGGACAGCAACTGATGCAGGACCCAAAACTTTGTTAGTTAAGCCAACTGAGGGCTACTGCAAGCAGATAACCCCAATGTAATGACTGCAACAGGGAAACACAAAGAACATCACGTCATGGGTATTCCAGGTTTGAGTGACACTACAAAGATGACTCACAAGCTTATCACGTTCATTTAAAAACAAAAAGTGCCAGACTATCGTGTAACATTAAAGTGTATATAAATATATTGAAAATAATATATTTTAGGGGGAGGGGGTTGGCATAATGGTTAAGGTGTTCACCTTACAGACCCAAGGTGCAGGGTTCGATTCTCACATGGGGTAATTGGCAAGGCTTAAAATGGCCCACAGGGACAGTTAGCCTAGTACTAATCTATGAACATATGAACACCACATTTAAGAAAACATAAGCAACAGCAATAGTTTTTTTACATCTATATCTACCTATCTATACATACACACACACATATATATATATATATATATATATATATATATATATAAATAAACACACACACACACACACACACACATAACTGTGGAAATGACCCGATTACCTGGATATTTTTTCTTCTTAAACAGAATGTGAGCTTAATTATAAATGTTTGGGGATTAATCACACTAAAAGAAATTAAACAATAACAATGTACATAATCGAGTCAATGACAATCACTTTTAATTAGCTGAATTAAGATAAAAAAATATAAAAAGTCACAATAACACCCCCAACCCACTGAGCACAGTGAGTCATCTTATTGGCGGTGAATCAGAGTGGGAGAAGGCTATGCACTGTACAACAGAGAGAAGTAAATAAATAAGAACAAAATTAAAAAACTGAATAAACTATAAAACAAAAGAATATACAGATGAAGTCTCTAATGAGAATCTTAGAGTGTATGTATATGTATCTATATCTACATACATACATATATATATGTATATATATATATATATATATATATGTGTGTGTGTGTGTGTGTGCGTGTGTATATGTATATATCATTTATCTGGTCTGCAAACATTGGGTTAAGTTGAAGATCACTTTGGAGTAAATGATTGCAAAACTATGAGAAAATCAGAGGTAGCCCAGTGGTAGAGTGGGGGGATCAAATGTAAAAAGCTCTAAATATAGAGCTCAGGATGACAAGTTCAAAGCTAGTGTATTATTAAAAAGAAAAGATGCCAGGTTAATGTTTCAAAAAGAAATCAACAAATAAAGGGTCCTAGCATTTCTTAAAAGGAAAACAAACATACATAATATGGATAATGCATACAAAATTAAAAAAATAAACAAAAAATAAAAATAATAAATGATACTAAAAATATTGGTTTTGCAGTCTATTTCACATGAGCTTCCTGAGATCTGACTGTAAAGGGCCAAGATAAACAAGCTTGGGGTAAAGAATGGAGAAATCAAAAGTAAGAGCAGAAAAAGTTAGAATAAAGATGGAATAAAGGTATATACAAAAGTTCAAAAAATGTACATAGCAATCTCCCCTCTATTTGAATCACTGCCGGTAAGATGACTCGTGCTGCTTGGGAGGGGGGGGGGTTATTATTGCGACTTTATATAGTTTGTCTTAATTCATCCAATTAAAAGCAATCGTCATTGACTCAATTATGTAGACTGTTATTGTTTTAATTTTGTTTAGCTTAATTAATCCCCAAACATTTATAATTAAGCTCACATTGTTTTAAGAAGAAAAATAATCAGGTCACTTACACAGTTAACCACTGGTGTGTGTGTGTGTATATATATATATATATATATATATATATATATATATATATATATATATATATATATATTGCTTATACACTTTAATGTTGCACCAGAGTGCTTTTTGTTTTGAAATGAATTTGGCCAATCAACTTTGTATTGTCAATCAAACCTGGAATACCCATGATGTTTTTTGTTAAACAAGCCCCCTCTGTGATGTTTTGTTTTGAGCCACGACTGTTAAATTAATCATTACTGAGAGACGCTCACCTGCCATAGCTGCTTTTTTCTTTTGATAATAAACTATACTTAGAAAACTTGATTTTAAGTTGCTATTTTGTAGTAAAATAGTTGAATTACAATGCAACAAGGTTGTGCATTGATCCTGTTCTAATACTGACAGTTTGATGATTTACTTCTATTTTTCCACACATATTATTTATTTTGCAGTATGGTGGGCAAGCTCCCCTCTACCTCCTTGCACAAGGTCATACAAACAGGACGACAAGGAAATGTGAGTTTTATATTTGGTATTCACCTTTTCCATTTTCTCTGAGTACCATGACCCAAACAAAGCACAGCATCTGTTCCATCCCAGATGCAACATCATAAATTGATAACATAATTAAGTAGTATTTATTCTGCAATTTTCAGGATTATGATAATGCAAAATGACAAACTGCAGCTCACCCTCCATAAGAATGTACTGTCTACTGTTCCCACCCACCCCACCTTTTTTTAAACTAGAAGATTTCAGCTACAAAGCCAATGGGTGTTACATGAGAAATGGGTGTTTTCACGTAGTAATCACTTACTCATGAAGACCGTCATCTGGTGGTGGGCTGTAGATGGCCAGGTGTAAATAGATCACAGATGTTAACCAAGCCTTGGATTGACATTTTATTAAGGTGAACAATGACCCAAGTCTACATATAACTGAATGCCATCTCACCAATTTGCAGTGCTGAATGATCTATTTTCTTCAGTTTTAAAATATTAGTCATACTAAGTGGCAATAGTATAACATATAGTGGGGAATAATTTATCAGTACCCAAGTCTGGCATGGAGGAAAAAGCTCACAGGGTCAAACAATTAGGCCTGGAGTGAGTAAATCCCACTATAACTCCAAGCCTTTGGCCATGTATTACTACTATTATAACATAATAGATCCGTTGTCGTGGTGGTTTAAGTGATATTTTCACTTATCCAGTGGCATCAGATTCTAAAGTAAATTGTCTAAGCAGTAATACCACTTTACAACTGCTGTTAGCCAAATGTGATTTGGCTCAAAGCAGTAAAAACTGATTTAGGCAATTCAATTATTCAGGTTTTGTTCTGTTGATTATAGCAGCCATATAACAAATCTTTGTCATAGCCTGTTTGCTTATTTTATTTACTAGTTGTTCATTGTGTAAGCAGATTGGTCTATTCATAGTTTCATAGGCAAGTACTAGGCTAGCTGCCCTTGTGGACCATTTAAGCTTAGACAATTTTTCCTTTCAAATATGAGAATCAAACCCTGTACCTTGTGTCTGTGAGGTAAACACCTTAACTTTTACATAAAACCCTAGTCTCTTAAATACTAGGCAATCAGTCTGAAGACATTTACAAGCCTAGCTCAATATTCCCAGGTTATAATCAAACCTGTAACTTGTATCTATGAGGTGAACAAATCAGTATACCAATCTTTCCCACCCTATTGACCCTTTTTAGCCATGATCCAAGCTCAAAGAGCAGAAAATGCATCACAGTCTTTCACACAAACAATATTACATACAAAATGAGTACGTAACAAAATTTAGGATATAATGGTAAGACTGCTTGCAGATAGGGTAAGATTAAAATATTCACTCACAGTGCACTGAGAAAAAATGTATGTAAAATACCAGCTAACATATACATGAAAATTAGTACAATCACCTGTGAAATATTTGTGTACAAGATGCAACATTAAGAGGCTGAGAAAAGTTTAAATACATTTTATTATTTATGATGGAATGGCACTTTATCTAATCATTGTCATTGGTAGCACCTGCAGGTAGATTCAGTAAAGAGATGGTCTTTAAGTGCATCTTAGAAGCTTTTAATGATTTCTACATTTTTCATGTCTTACAATATAACACAATGTACACTGCAGTTGATTTCTAAGATGACTCACAAATTCAGCTATCAAGAGACTGCTGATGTCTTAAGAGCCATTAAAATAAAGTTTTCAGTATATGCACATATATTAATCTGTCCTTTTTTGTTAGGGAATGAGTTTGTTGGTGACCCATAGGTTAAGTTAATGGTAGTGGGAAAATTTAAACCTCAGCTTTAAAAATGTATTTATTTAGGTGCCTAATTCCAGAAATCATATAAAGAATACAAAATACCATAAAGCAGCTTAGTATTGACAAAATAATACATAACATGATTTGAAAAACTCAAATTTAGAGGTAGAATTTTAAGAAAAATAAAACCAGAAATTATTAAAAAAGTCAACTATAAATGTATCTCCATAAGATTAAGACAATCTTCTTAAAAATTAATATTATGGAGACCTCCTAAAAGGGTGTCAGTCTTGCAAAGTGGCAGCTGAAAAGGAGGGTAGTATTTTTCATAGTAATGAAGTCTGATACTAAATGTATCAGCAGCCAGATCATTCGAAATTAATCCAGAAAACCACATCAGCCTTTCCACAGAAGACTGAAGCTGCAAAGTTGAAGCATATGGGAGCTGCATCTCCTTAAGAAAGAATGACACTGGTCATGTAGAGCTGTGCAGATAAGACCTGCATTCTTCAATACCAACTGAATTATCACCAAAAACCAGTGTAATTCCAGCAGTCCCGAGGTGATATGATTATAATGAGAGGTGCCAATCAACACTTTGCCAGAGAATAAAACTAAGTGCACCACCATAGAGGCACATATTGCTAGAGTAACTTTTAATAACTCAGTTAAGTGCTTTTGCCCAAAAGCATGTTTCTTTAGTGTTTAAAATTAGTTTATGGACAGAAGTGCTTAACCAAGTCTTTGACATGTGCATCCATGGTGAGGTATTTTTGTTTTATGGTTTATTTTTTTTTTTTGTTTACACCATTTGTGGAAGTTGCTGCAGTCTATTTGAGTGATTTGACCCTGGCTGGGAAATTTTGCCCCTTGTATAGATGGGAAGGATGACGCTGGAAAGCTGTATGGAACACTGGAGTAGTCAAGCCATGAACCAGGGTATGAATCACAGTTTACAAGTCAGAACACAGCTTTATATGCTTAACTCTGGATATGTTCATGAGAAGATATAACAAAGTTTGACACCTTGTTTTCCAGTGTCAGCATGCTATCTAAGAACACTTAAAGGTTTCATATTTGAGATGCAAACTCCAGACAACAAGACCCATAAAATGCAAGAGAAAACAACCAGGGAAGCAGGTGAGAGTAGAAACATTATATGCATCAGCATCACATTAATGTCAAGTATCAACAAGGATCAGATGACATCAGTTCTGATTTATCCATTTCAGAATAGAATTCTGGCAGTCATCTAATAATTAAAGCCTGTCAAGACAGCCTGAGGAAAAAGAGGCAAAACTGAATATCAGAAGGCATGATGATGACATGCTCTCCTCTAACAGAACTCCTAAATGCCCCAAGAACAAAGAAGCCATAATTGAATAACTAAGGCACTGTGCAGCTCAATGGGGGGCTCTCTGAGTCAATAAATCCCTAAAATCACTTGCTGGGAGCATCTTGTAAGAAAAACTATGAACCAAGAGATAAAGGAGTGAGAAAAAATACAGTGGATGTGTAGGAGATTCAGAAAAATCTCATGATCCATACTTTCTTTATTGCTAAAACATGTTTTATTAAGCTTTTTTTTTCTTATAATGTTTACAAGATATATTTTAAAATAATATAATAAAGTGATTAAACGGAAACAAAAATGTTTACAAATGAAATAACAATAAAACTATATACAGTATATACAAAATGCCTGAAACCAAATTTCAAGTAATTAACACAAAACAAGAAAACAAATGCTAAGTTAAATGAAAAAAAGTCCTTTTTTGAATGTTTTATTTCCAATAAATTATATAAGACCATCCCTTTTATTAAAATAAGGGTGTCATTCCATAAAGCTTTACAAAATCTTGTATCTTTTCCCAAAATTTATGAGCCATAGGACAGCCATAAAGCACATGACCAGTTAGCTTTAGTAAATGTCTTACATATAGCAACCCTTATAGGGGTCAGAAAAACTCTAAACAAAAAAATTCCAAGTAAATAAGTAATAAGGTCCAAGATTTGTTTTTAATAGATGAAAGAAGTTGTTTTATTTTGCTTAGTTAATGCTAAATTATAATTTTGAATTCCAAAAGTTTGCACTTAAATGGTATATATCTTTAATAAGATTGAATGAAGCTTAGAAATTAAATTATCAAATTCTCGATGTTTATAAATAATGTCATATAACATTTAATCCATTCTGGTATTTCTGTGTGTCATGAATTAGATAAAAGAATAAACCTGGATTGAATTAATTTCAAAATTAAATGTGCACAAGTATTACCTGCAATTTTAATATTAAACTCTAAACATACAGAATCTACAGACGAAACCACAACTTCTTCAGAATATTGGAACCAATAAAGGAAATGATTTCTCCAAGAGACAAATGTATGTATTAGTAATTTATTAATAATACTTTTTGTTAAAGAAAAGGGAATAAGGGAATGATGCACACTTTTATGTGCCACTATGAGATCAAGGAGGACCGAGGCAGAACATAAATTATGTTCTTTCACCATTAGGATGTGATTTAGGACCCATAAAAGGGCGTACTCAGTGCCAAGTCTGACATGAAACTGGTGTGACATTATTACAGGATGATTTTACCATATGCCACCTTCAAAACATTTCAAGTAAGCAGAAGGTTTGAGACATGCTTACTCAATGATGATTCAATAAGGGGCAACTCATTGTTATTCAAGATAAGAAAAAAAAAAGCATTGCAAAAAACCCTCAGATGCTTGATCATTAGTGGTTCAAGTACCTCGAATCTGCAAGCTTGTTGGAATCTGTACCCAGTCAGTAAATATGAATGATGGGAAGATGAAACTGTATGCAGTCTCTCTTCACAGTTAACATACCAGACCTCTAGCTAGAGGTCAAAGAGTTCTTTTGGACACCTTTTCTGGAAAAAAAAAATTCTGCAGCCTCCTCATGGTGACTAGACAAAATGGCCTTTTTGGCTAATCTACACACAGATTGCTGCATAAAAAAAATAGTGGATGATGAGATGCAGAAGACATCTTTCACTGGACAAAAGCATTATTCTTATGTAATTTTTGAGTGGGATGTAATATGATGGCCATCCAAACTAAGCTTATCCTCAAGTAAATGTGACCTTATCCAAATAATAATGTGCTACCCTGAGGACACAGTTTTAATTTGTGCTCATAAGCCTTTGCCTACCAACAGTACTAAGCCCCCTAATTGTTTTTCAGTTATTTATAAGCTCTAGCCATGCCAGGTTGAATGGCTGTTGGTGCAGTTGATCTATAACTTGCATTGTTGCATTGTTAAAATAGAACTATTTCTTGTGGTTTAGTTTACAGCAGTGAATGCTTTGTATGAGAACTTGACAGTCAAGAGTTAAAAAGAAACTGATTCTCTGCTGGAATGTTCAGGGTCGAGATGGAATTTTGTGTTAACAGTTTATTCAGAGTTTACTCCCTTCATGGCATATGTAATATCACTTCTCTTTAATATGAATGTCCAAGGATGCCAGTTCAGTAAGCCAACTAAAAATATTTCTGTGCACCTACTGGTACATGCAAGAGACTATACAAACAGAAACTCAATGCTGAAAAAGTATAAGAGGAGGCTTGATGTTGTCCAAATTTATACACAGAAAAAGGCTGCATCTTTTCTTCACTGATATTACTGCCTTCCAAAATTCCATGAAATGACTGGTAAACTTTTACATGCCTTTGCCACCAATGTGACATTGTAAAAATGGATAACAGCTTACCCAAACGAAGTGCATTTCTACAATGGTTCTCACATTCTTTTTTCAAGACACAACACTTTTCATTTAATCTTTATTAAAATATATTATCAGATATTACATCAAATGTGAAAACGTGGAACATTCTTTGTTTTTACAGCAGAAGAAGACACACTGTCAGAACATCTTGATATGAAATGGCAGTATTTGTTTGGTAAAATACATAGTCATTTGGTTCCTTTGCAATGACACACATTTTTCCTCATCCATTTAAATCAATAACTGTCTAAATCGCTACACAATTCAGTCAACTACTACTGCTGTTACTAATACAGACTGCGCTGACTATGGCAGTAAAACAGAAGCCGTGCTCTGGATTTGCTAGGAAGCTAGTAAATATTTCTGACTGAATGCAAGAAGTCACAGGTCTAAAGCATTTAATTTATTTATAACATGAATGAACATAGAGCAATTGATCTTTATAATTTTAAATTGAATCATTCAATCCTTGCTCGGTTATTACTTGCATTAGTTTTTAAAATGAATATAATATTTTAGCAAAAATGTCCCCTGAAATATATGATGATTTGGGATGAATATTGTTTCAGTTAGCATTAGTTAAAATACCAAGTGACACCAAGCATTTGAGTTCCCACTCCGGGAAATGTGACAACAAATAAACTACTTAGAATATTATCACACTCAGTGCCTCTCTCAGAAATGTCATTAGGGTTCTGCAGTTTTATAAAGGTGAAGTAAACAAACAAAATGTGGATATTTTTTCAGAAAATAAAAGATTAACACTACCTCAACTAGCATTGGGTCAAATATTATAACAAAGAATACAATTGCCATGACATTTTTTAGGCAATGTTTGATTTTTTCCAAAAAAAAAACACAACTGTAGAAATAGCAATAAAACTACCAGGAATCAGACCAAACTCTTATTACAATGGTTAAGCGCTTTTCGTTTGTACATTGACAAACTTCATCAGGTTTGATGAAGTCTGTCAATGTACAAATGAAACGTGCTTAACCATTGTAATAAATAACAATTTGGTCTGATTCCTGGTCATTTTTAATTGCTATTTCTACAGTTAATGTTTGATTTTTTCCCAAAACTTATGAATATAAATATATGGCACAGAAAAATATACGTTAAAACAGCTATCTTATCTTGCCATTATAATGGCAGTTATCTTCATATAGACTACCTTTAAGTTCATATAATCATCAACCATTCTATAAAGCAGAACGTCAGTGTGCAAGACTGTTGTACAGCATTTTCTTTTTCTTCTAATAGCAATAGAAATACTACTACTCGACCAACAATAATAATACTTTATTCCATGCATGAGTCCCCTCAAATTACCTGTGGTATGATCTCAATTAGTCATTAGGGGTACTATATAGTTATCAACCATGGGATATACAATAACAATTTATAACCACATGGGATAGGTTACTTTGATCTCAAAAAGGGAAACTGGCTGGGCTTAAAATGGCACACAAGTGCAACTAGCCTAGTACTTACTTATGAACCTATAACCTATAATACTTTAATTTTAAATTAAACAAGCTGAAATGTAAGTGAAGAATACCATCAAACGGTTTTGAAATAGAATTGTTAGCACACATTATATAATCTTAAATGGTACTTTACTAGCAATGCTTGCAGAGTGATGTCTGTGTTTTGTCCACTGGCAAGGAACAATAAAGTAACAGAAAAGAGAACAAGATAAAATGTGCTCATCTTATTCACTCTTCTGGGGGAGGGCTGCAAAAGAGTTAAGCAATTACTTCTTGCATGGTTGCATGCATTTTCAGAAAATAACCAGTTAAAATATTCTCTGAAGAAACAACAAAAAGAAAACATAATGCATATCTTACTCAGTCCACACTGTGTCAGTATAACTGTGTGTATGGGGGGGGGGGGGGGGTAAGATGATTTTGATCTTTGCCTACAATAACAGTAAGTAGTTAACGGAAGAAGTGTTAGGATTTGTTGGGCCATCTAGCTTTTGAAAAAGATAAAACCACATTTCTCCAGGTCAAACAGGAAAATAAATTCCTCCACGTTTTACAACAGAACAAGTTATACAAATTTCCCAATCAGATACAACATAAGAAATCTATAAGCTCTTATTCCAGAGTACTACCTCTGAGAAAAATAAATGTTATATATTCCCACTAAAGTGGATATAATGTGATAGATGACAAAAGTGAATTGTCTGTTCTTCATGTTCAAGAAATTTTCAAATGTCACAAAATAGTGCACGCACTACTTTCCACTTCATGTGTGTTCTGTCTTTCCAAAAATCTGCAAAAAAATGACAAAAATGTTATTCAAACAAAAACAAAATTAATGAAAACTTCATATCTATAAGCATACATGTTCCATACATGTAGGTGAATCATCTTTACCATCATTTATTTATTTCATTTTTTGCTTTTTTTTCCCTTCAGTTAGTACATTTCTTATTTTTCCAGTTCATTATACAAGTTAAGAAATCATGACTTAAATACGTATGTATCTAGTTCACTGCTGTTAATATATTATTTCTTCTAATTTACGTACATACTACAGTATATTTTTTGCTGCCATTTGGCCTTGGCCATGACCAAAAAAGGTTCAGCGTTTAGGATAAGTTCATTTTCCCAATTAGCAAAGGAAATAAATAAAATGAATAATCCATTTCCATCTAGCAACAATGCATTACAGTAACAGTGCTGTCTTTGTAAAGTAGCGAAACTGAAACCAACACTACTGCACTGTGGCTGGAATTTACTTCAGGCAATATATTGAACCATGCTGATGTACTTGGTTGGTTTTACATCTTTGCATGACGTGACTAGGTCAAGCTCAGATATATAGAATGGATTTACTGCTAAAAGTCTCTGCTTATGCAGGAACTTTTCCCTCAACTATACCACCAATCTGACTTCAAGGATTTACAAAACAAGTCCTAGGGGCTATTTCAAAGCCTTAAGAAATACAGAGTTCTATTTTTACCCTATAGTAGTACGGGCATAAATCCAAAAAAAAAAACCTTCTGTAACTTTTGCTTTGCTTAATTCTTCCTCTACTGCAAAGTAATCTTTATGGCAAGTACACATCACTATTCTGTTCAATGGAGAAACAAATATGTCTCATATCTGCTATGCAACTAGGGGCTAGTCTCAAGAATAACAATTTGCCGTGCCACCTTCAAGATAAATAACACAAATGTCAGTGTAAGTTCTGCTAATGGATTGCCTGATATACTATGCAGCCTTATTTTTAAATCCAAATACCCATATTTCTAAGCTCAGGTTTCTAAAGAGCAGAACAGGACCACATAGAAAAATCTGCTGTGATTTTTTTTTTTAACTTTGTCAGGACTTCTTTAAAAACTCTAGTGTTTCACTTGTGTTAGTACCCAAAGCTCCTCAGTTTCTAAACTAGAGCTCAGTGTCTGCATATGGCAGTTGCACTATGTCACTGAAACAATCATTACAGCAGCTTGCAAATTAATTTTTGATTTTTTTATCCATATCATTGCCTTTTGCCTGAAGGCCATGTATACCATACCTTGCAAAATACCACCCTCAAGATGTACCCTCCTGCACACGCACAATTCCAGGAAGGGAAAACATGTCAGAAGAGGGATGAACTTGCAGGTACCCATCCATTCATCAGAGTTAATCTTCAAGGTAACAAAGGTGTCACTCTAACATGTAGGATCAAATTGTTCCAGAGATGGGGCAACTGTATCTATTTCTAATGTGTTTTATTCATATGTGAATGGAGGTTCAAATCCTTGGTTCTAGTTTTTGTATAGTCATTCATCCTGTGAAGGTATAAAACGTAGAATGGGGTCTTTGATGGCATGGAATGTTTGGTACAAGTGTCTATAAGAGACAAAGTAAAAGTACAAGGACAAGTTTTCTAGTCTGTCTCAGTAGCGAAGGCTTTTTAGGACAATAATCTTTTTTTATTAAGAATCTCTGGGGTCTTTTTAGTTACTTGATATGTCTGGCTAGACAAATGACAAAAGGGGCATTGCATTCAATAACTGATCCAATAAGGAAAAAGTACAGAGGGGACAATATCCACCGACTTTGATGAGATACCTTTGGAAATCAGTTATGCTAGACAGGTTTCCTAACTAATGTTACACCATGGTGGTTAAAGATGAGGGAACCATCAACCCATGTGCTGCGATCCCCCACTATGTTGTCATTGTGGAGTGGGTATGGGCTATGCTGTATGTTGGAGATGATGGGTATTGCTCAAAGGTGACAATATTTAACTTTTTTGCATTTATTCTAAGCCTTTTCTCTGTATATCAAAGGTTTGTAAGGACCACTTCTGAATTAATAGGGAAACAGATGATGACATAGAGAGTGTCGTCATTGGCTAATAATGGTTAGCCATAGGGGAGGGTTTGTGGTATGGGGGGGGGGGTGATGTGGGTTCATCAGTAGCATAAAAGATGATGTGCCCGGGAGGATAATGCAGAGTATATGGGATGGATCTGCAGAAAAGCGGATCAGCATTTACTTTCAATGGATACCAACCCTTAGTCCTTAACACCGGAAAATGTAACTGCATCACTATGTATTGTAAAGGACAATACAAATGCTACACAAAGCACTGCAGAACTGAACAAGGACACTATATTGAACTTGACACTGCAGTAAAGATGCAGACTGGTGTTCCTCACAACCGTCCAGATTTTTTCCTCATATTTTTGGTCTGGCCCTTGTAAAATCTGTGGTTCTGCAAATCACTGAGGACTTAAGTCACTAAATAATGTCATATGTTTCAGTTTCAGACTTCATATCCTTTAACAAATGCAAGGTAACAAAATCCTGTGATTTTAGCAACTTTCTAAGTTTATAACCGTGACATTTAAAATATGCCTTTATTGTTGGGACTTTGACTCCCACCCCCTTTATTTTAGGCTTTGTTCATATTTTGAGCACAAAGAGGCTGACAGGTTATACCCACTAGCCAGTTTAATTGCACTCTTCACACAAACACAAGTTTGGTATCTTTCCAGATGACAAATAACGTTCAACTGAACAGACAGGCTGCTAGTCATATCTTAGCTAAGACAATATTATGGATATAATAAAATATTTTTAAACTTAAACCAATAACTTTTCACATGCTGGTTTGTTGGATAATCACTGTAACTACCACCCTATTTCATTCAACAACTAATATAAAAATATGGAGGGAAATGGTAACATCATGTGGAAACTTTTTGGCACATCATTTAATAAAAAGATCATTTTCTTTAATGATTCACAACCTTCTTTCTGTGAAGGATAGAATATTAACAATGCTGTATCTCCTAATAAAAGAAACATTAACATGATGGGGCACATGATTCAGTTAGTAATGATTAGTTACAAGAACCACTTCATTCCATAAGAAGTGTTATGCAGTTAAACCTCAGTTTGGGTTCTGTGGACACATACAAGAAGAAACAATAATCCAGCATGTAGCAATTTGTCAATAAGTGAGCAATTCTACAATAAAGCACAAATGCAGACTGTACTACCAGTATGAATGTGTTATGAAAGCACTGAGAATCTGATAAAAGCAGCTCTGACAAATGTAATAACATGTAAGGATATGACACCTGTCATAGCCAATAAGTTGTCCATGTCTTTAAAGCATGATTTTGACACTACAGCAAGAGGTTCTATGGTTGACTTCTATGTGGAATCTGCATATCCTCACCACCTGTTTCTTCTGGGTGCTACAATTTCTTCCCACCTGACAAAGATGCGTAATAGATGGACTGGTGCCTAAATTCTCTGCAGGGTTATGTGACACAGAAGAAAGGGTGTGGACTCTGCTTGTGTGTCCATCTTGGGTATTAAACTGTGGGTAGCAGTAGCTGCTCTTGCTGCAACTCTAGCAGTCAGATGTAAACGTGGCTCAACAGCTTTGGCTGAACACATTCATTTCAATAACTGGAGAAATGTTATAGAAAGATCACTTTCCCAATGATAATAGTAATTCAAAGGTAGATTCACATTAGTTAAGGGTGTCCTGCTCTCCCCATGTGGTTATGGGCTCCAAAGTTTGGTAACATTATAAAAAATGAATGTGCATCCACTACAAACCACCTTCGATAGCATTTGAATACTTATTATCCTTGCCCTTCAAAGAAAACACCACTGCATGGTTTGGCTACCTGCCAGACAAAGCCATGCGTTATTGAAAGCCTCATTTACTTGCAAGTTAATTAACTTTGAATCGTATCCATTCTTTAACAGTACATTAACAAAATATATCACATCTTATAACCGTAGATCCTACTCAACCTCTGCACTGTGTTTGTAGGCCCCTCAGAATAAACGTCACTGCACAAACCACAGTTTTTCATATTTCTCCTCCTCCTCAAGCTATAGGAATCATCAGCACCTAAGCTCAGAGCAATCTTTTCCTTCTCCACATAACAAAACCCACTCAAAAAAGAACCGACTTAAAGATCCCACATTCAAGTGTTTTCATGAAAAGGACATCACTTAAGAAAAGCCTAGGTTCATTTCCTTCTCAATCGAATTCCAAAGATCCAAGATGATTTCTCCTGCTGAATGCAGACATTCTCAGCTCTACAAACCTATAAGCCTTGTGTTATGCCTCTTTTCATCCACCCAAGATGTTCTCATCAAATCACATTACTATAACCAATCCTTTATTCCCCTTTGTCTGTTGACGTTTGTCATATAAGATACTGAGAAAAATGTGACCTACCATTAAGTTTCAGGAAACTTTTATTTAAAAGGCAGAAAGAGTAAATCTATTGTTGTACAAGGGATATTACATCAAGTCTGATCAGCTAGCAGTTTTACATTGAAAAATGCAAATGACACTAAGCTGAAGGAATATTTTCTGATAAACACTGCAAATAGGAAAGTAATTAACACTAAATTGCAAATGCAACACATGAAAAAAAGATAAAAGCAGACTTTGTCTTAAAAGACCAAGTGCCTTTACATTGAAAAAAAAACTCTTCAAATGACTAACCATCTCCCATAAAATATCTCCTTAAAGAAAAAAAAACTATTCAATCAATAAAACAAACTGCCAAGGAACACCCTTGTTTATCCCTTTAAGAAACTACTGCCTTCATCTTTTCATAAGTGCATGCCCATATTTTGTAAACTTGAATAAAGACATGTACCCTAACAAAAAGCTTAATGTCTGCATTAACTTCTATTAAAATTCTGAGCAACACTATTATCTATTTGTATGCAAACAATGCCTGAGATTTGCTTGTATAATAATTTAAACATCCAAATAGTTTTACCTACATAATATGAATTACAAGAAAAAGGAAGCGAATAAATTGCTATAGCAGTGTTGCAGTTAAACTGCTGCACTGAGAATCTATGAGGACTGATATCTAAATTTCATGGAGGGATGCATATCTGCAAATTAAACAAAGTCACAGAGAACTGCACCAACAGAGACACCGTGTTTGAAAAAACCTGGGCACCAATCTGTACATATCTGGCTGAATAAGAAATATGCAACTGATAATGGAAAAAGCCTCTGACCATAAATGAAACTCCAGTTCCAAAATAAATTCCTTCAAAATTGTATTTATAAACACAGACATTAATCACAAACAATAAAACTGTCAGTACTAATGGAATTTATTTAGCTACTAGAGTTTCAATGGTCAGGGTTTATTTCCAATATCAGTTGCTTGTTTCTTTTTGTACATAGAAATGTAAGTGTGTATCAGTTGTTTTGTTTTTTGAATAAGTCATAGCCTTTAAAAGAGGATATGGCTGCAAAAGATACCAGTGCTTTTTGGTTCTGTCACCAGTCATGGATACAATAGAAGTATATTTAGTTATAAAAAAATGGCAATACCAGCAGCTATAGCACAAAAACATGAATTAGAAAATAAAATGCATAGCTGAACTATTATGGCACACCTTCTACTTCTTGAGAATAATGTGGAAATAAAAACTTTCTCAGCATCTCCTCTGGAAGTCTCCCCATCCCAAATGTGTGCATAATCTTAGGAGTCTCCTCCAACAGGGCAGAACAGCTGTTACACAGCTGTATTGCTATAATAAATTCACATTTGGAGAGTTAGGTAATTAGATGGTGGGGTGGTCACTGAAAACATGTAAAAGAGTGTTGGTAGTTGCGGGTACAAATCTTGTTTTCAATTATTAACAACAAATCCACATAAACAATCTGTCAAAACATTCTTCACAAATTTTATTCCAAAACTATTGTAGTAACTTGTTGAACAAAAAAATCTAGAAACTGAAAAAAAAAAGTGTTGTCCAAACTTAAATGAACAGATAAACCATCCATCAACTGAAAAAAAAAAAGTGTTGTGCAAAGTCAGAAAAGTATCAATTTCTTTCTGTTCTAAATAATTCATACAGATGTTCATGTACGCAGGGGCAATGCTACTCCCATTGCTGTATCTTATGATTTATGGTTACTGTATCTTGGCACTAAAAGACTTATTATAAAAAAAAAAAAAAAATGGTGGTACCAAGTAAAACTTTAAAAGTTATATAAAAAGAAGTTATGTACCTAGCATAACGTTCCATGCTAGTTGTCTTCATCTCGCCTTCTTTCTTGCTGGTTGGGATCGGAGCCAATCCTCGGCTCCGACTCGGCCATCTTCTATAGCTCGAGAGCTGTTTACTGGCTCGAGGCCACCCCTTATCCCATGATGCCTAGCGATAGCTACCCAGATCTCGTTTGAAATAGCTAACCCCAGACAAAGCCAGAGAATAAACCTGTCCAAACAAACAGGTTGAGCATACCTGTCATACTCTCTAAGTCAGTAGAGGAAAAAACAGAGAACACTCAGCCAGTGAAACTAGAACTCCTCTCGGTCCAATAGGACAGGGGGACGAAGGGTGGGATGCAAGAAAGAAGGCGAGATGAAGGCAACTAACATGGAATGTTATGGTAGGTACATAAATTCTTTAAGTTGTTTAGCTCGCCTTTGTTCTTGCTGGTTGGGACAGCGTCCCTAGCACCTACAATCCTGGGTGGCTCATTGGATCAGACTTTTCAGAACAGTAGAACCAAAGTCAGCTCTGCTCCTGGAGACCATATCTAGCTTGCAATGAGAAATAAAGGTATGAGGATTTGCCCACATAGCAGCTGCACAGACAGAATCCATGGGCAACCTAGATTGGAAGGCTACAGAGGTGGCCAAGG
Source organism: Protopterus annectens (assembly GCF_019279795.1). NCBI lineage: Eukaryota > Metazoa > Chordata > Ceratodontiformes > Protopteridae > Protopterus > Protopterus annectens. The sequence continues at coordinate 819,219,733 of NC_056745.1, forward strand.
CCCTACCCTAGTAGAATGACCTTTCAGTTTAATAGGCACTCTTTGTTTCTTAATTGATAAATGAAAGTAATAGCGTGAGACAACCACCTGGATAAGGTCACCCTGGAAACTGGGAGACCTTGTTTGCCTAGAGCATAAGAAAGGAGTAGATGGTCTGGCTTCCTTATTTCCTTAGTCCTGTGCAGGTAAAAACGCAATTGTCTATGAACGTCCAATTGGTGTAATTTGTACTCTGCCTTGTTGGTGTGGTTAGGGAAAAACACAGGAAGGTCTATAGATTGGTTTGAATTATTTTCTGAGCAGATTTTCAGAAGAAACGAAGGATTAGTCCTCAGAGCAACCCTGTCCTTATGAAAAACCAAGTATGGAGGACGAACACATAGTGCCTGAAGTTCAGAGACACATCTGGCTGAAGTAATAGCTACCAGAAAGAGTGTCTTCCAAGATAGAAACTGAATGGAGCAGGACGCTGCTGGTTCAAAGGGGGGCAGAGTTAAGTAGGTTAGTACCAAATTAAGGTCCCAAGGAGAAGGGGGATCTCTCACTGGAGGTCTAAGGAGAGTAGTCCCTCTTAAAAACGCTTTACAGAGCTTATGATACAATGTTTGAATGTGACAACCCAACATGAAAATTAGAAATGGCCGCTAATTGAACCCTGATTGTAGCAGAAGCGGACCCAGAATGAAAAAGTTGTGCTAGGAATTCCAGACTTCCATGGACTGGGGCTGAAAAGGGATCTACATTCCTAGCCTCTGCCCAACAATAAAAATGTTTCCATTTACTAGCATAAGTTTTTCTAGTTGTGGACTTGTGAGAGGAGGCAATGATCTCACGTACAGCCGGGGAAATGCTGGGAAGCCTGGCTAAGGGTGGAAGTGGAGCAACCAAGCTGTGAGCTGGAGTGTTTGGAGGGATTGATGCAACCCGCCTGACTGATGAATCAGTAGGTCTGGAATCGGATCCAGAGTCCAGGGCTGATTGAGAAGGTAATGGTGCAGGAATGGAAATCATATCTGTCGAGGCCAGTAGGGGGCAGTGAGGATCATTTTGCAGCCCAACGATATTGCTTTCTGTATGAGTTTTGGAAACTGAGGAAAGGCATAAAGAAGTCCCTGAGGCCAATCGTGGACTAGAGCATCTCTGGGTGAGTGACATGGAAGCGGAAGAAGGGAGAAGTAGTTGCTGCATTTGCTTTTGAAGAGGGTGGCAAAAAGATTGCAGCAAGGCTGTCCCCATTTGCAGAAGATACGATCCGCAACTTCCTGATTCAGAGACCACTCATGAGGCATGAGAATAGCTCTGCTAAGCCTGTCCGCTATGACGTTGGACGTCCCAGGGATGTGCGTCGCAATCAGAAAATGTTGGGAGGAAATCACCCATTGCCAGAGTCTGAGCGCTTCTCGACACAGGGGGTAGGACCTGGTGACGCCCTGCTTGTTGATGTACCACACCACTGACATGTCTGTTTGAATTGCAATGGTCCCAGAAGGAAGAGAGTCCTGATGGGCTTGCAATGCTAGGAGCACGGCTCTCATTTCTAGGACGTTTATGTGCAGATGGTACTCGTGAGGCTGCCAAGTGCCTTGGACTGTCCTGCCCTGATAATGTCCCCCCCACCCTATCAGGGAGGCGTCTGTGGTCAATGTGGCAACCGGAGGGGGCTTAATGAAGGGTCTGCCCTGAGTCACTAGTGGGGAGACCATCCACCAGGAAAGGTGCCTTTTGCATGCTTCTGTAATCATGATCATGTGAGACATGGGCAACTGTTGGAAAGACCACTGTGTGAACAGAAGCCACTGAAGGATCTTCATGTGAAAGCGGGCCAGTGGAATTAGAAGAATTGCTGCTGCCATAGAACCCAGAGTTTGAAGGACAAACCTGACTTGGATTCTTTTGCTCTGCATTAGAATTTGTACTTGCTGGTGAATTGTAGACACCGTTTCTGGTGGCAGCCTTGCAGACATGTTTGTTGTGTCTAAGTCTGCTCCTATATAGGTGATAGATTGACAGGGCAACAAGGCAGATTTTTCAAAGTTTATTGTAATGCCTAGCTGGGAGCAGATTGTGATTGTGTAGTCCCTGGCTTGCAGAAGTTGATGCCTGTGGTAGCAGTGAGGAGCCAGTCGTCTAGATATGGAAACACCTGAAATCCTCAATGTCTCAGGTGAGCTGTGACCACTGCCATACATTTGGAGAACACCCTGGGGGCTGTGGTGAGACCAAAGGGCAGAGCTCTGAACTGGTAAAGACTGGCTCCCAACCGGAAGCGAAGAAATCTCCTGGAGCGCCTGTCCATTTTAATATGGTAGTACGCATCCTGAAGATCTATCGAGCACATCCAATTGTCCTGAGGCAGAAAGGGTAGAATGGACTGTAGCGTGACCATCCGAAACTTTGTTCTTTGAACAGACCTGTTTAGTCTGCTGAGATCCAGAATTGGTCTCCAGTCCCCTGTCTTTTTTTGTACCAAAAAGAACCTTGAGTAAGTTCCGGATCCATGCTGGTCTGCCGGGACTTCCTGGATGACTCTTTTTTCTAGCAGTTTTGAAACTTCTATTACTGCTTGGTCCCTTAGATTTGGTGGAACATCTGGAAGGGATTTCCTTGATGGTATGGGGGGTTGACAGAAAGGAATTTTGTAACCTCCAGATATAATGGACCATACCCATCTGTCTTGCGTTAAATTTTGCCAGGCTTTTGGGTACAGTGAAAGTCTTCCCCCGACTGCCTCCAGAGTCGGGCAACCATTCAGGGATGCTGAAAGGGCTTATCAGAGAAAGATTCTCTGTTGCCCTGGTTCTGCGGACCCCCTCTGCCACGAGGGTGGCATCTGTTGTTATTGTTTCCCCCCTCTGCCCCTCTGACGTGTGTCAGACGAGGCTCCCTGGGATTTTCAGAACCACATTTTACCACTCTTCTGACCCTTGGGGTATGGTCTAGAAGGAGTGGAAAAATGGAATCCCACGGCAGATAGAGTCTTGCCTTCTTGCTCACACCTAGTCAAAGTGTCCTTCACCTGTGGTCCAAAAAGAAAGGAACCAAAGGGGATGTTGGTGAATGATGCTCTAAAGGGCTCTGCAAAATTACATAGCTGCATCCATGCATGCCTCCTAAGGGCCACATCCGTATCTGCGGCTCTACTCGCACCATTGGCTACATAGGAAATGAGCTTCATGGAGGAGTTGACTACAGAATTACGCATCACCAGCTGGGAAGCTACTTTAGCTTGAGCCCCTTCAGCTGATGGATCTTGAAGGGCATCTCAGAGGTCTTTAAGGAGATCCCTCTGAAGCCAGGTAAAATGGCATAAGTAGTTCAGTGACCTCATAGAAAAGGTTGCTGAAGCAAACATTCGCTTCCCGTATCTGTCCATGGTCCTAGACTCCTTGTTAGGAGGAAGGACAGACAAAGAGGTCTCCGCTAACTCTTTTTTTGGTGGCTGCTGCTACCACCATGGCATCAACAGGAACACCTTTGGCAAGGAACTGCTTATCATGGGGTGCTGTGATGAACTTGCCAGGTGGTCTCGGAGTTGGTTCCACTGTATCTGGAGCTGACCAAGCCTTTCGAGCCACCACTACCATAAGTGGATCGAAAGTTGGAGAAACCCAGGAGGTGGAAGGTCGGGAACTGAAAGCATCCAGAATACAGACTCATCCTCGGTAGGGGCTAGGGGATTCCAGTTCCCCCTCTGCTTAAGCATTTCTAGGATGTCAGAGAAGGAAACATCTTCAGAGGGGGAATCTCGGGGACCCTTCCGATTCATCTAAGTCTGTATTGGAAGTGACAGACTCAGGGGAGTCAAAGTGCTTCCTCTTGCACTTCTTCTTATTAGGGTGCTCCTCTGAATGGTCATGGGCGGCCTCGGAAGAAGAGGAAACACCCAATGGGGTGCCATGGAGTGCTGGTTCTACACGCTTGGGGTCTGGATGAGGAGCAGAGGTTGTCAAAGGCACTACAGGGGATGGAGCCGGTGGGCCGATAGTGGAGCCGAGTCAGTGGCCAGCACACTCCTCATGACATCGAAGGTGTCCCTGCCACGATGCAGAGAAGGCTCTTGTTCCGAGGAAATCGGAATCCTTCTCCACACTGAGGGAGATGGCTCCACGGCCGATGTAGGAGCCGAGCTCATCTGCGCCGAAGCTCCAAGAGGAAGAACGTGGTCGGACAAGGGTCCGATGCCACTTGCCCCCTCAGAGCTGAAGAGGGAGCCCCAGTGCCCAGATCCCTCGACGGACGGCACCATCAAGGGGAATGGAGCCGATGATGGAATCGAAGGAGATAGAGTTATCGGAGCAGAAGGTTCCACTACTCGAACCCCAACGAACTCCGGCTCTGAACTCAATGGAGTTGGAGAAGGAACATCGATAGAAGTGGATGGAGCTGACACCTGTTGAGGGCTGGACAACATCTTGGCAAGTGCATGCGACTTTAGCAACCTACTGACCACTCTCTCCACATCGTGATCCAACAGCCTAGAAGATACAGAGGAGTGAGAAGATCTGTGACTGCGCTCGCTCTGAAGCAGGGGAGAACGAGGAGCTGAATGTATCAATTCCAAGGAAGGGGACCTCAGCCTCTTGTGGCTCCGCGAAGGCTCTGAAGTTTCTGATGGAGCCGACGGGGAGAAAGTTTTATCGGTACCAGCCGGAACAGAAGTATAAGGTAGAGTCTGAATGAAGGACGGCTCCAAACTTGGTGCCAATGGCTTGGTAGATTTAGGGGATTTCACAGGCTGAGAGGTCTTGGCACCTGAAAAAGGACTATTTCTAAAGTAAGAATGTTCTATAAAAAACTTTATACGAGCCTGAGCCAGAAAAACAACACCTCGCAGCTGAAGCGGCAAACGAGATCTGGGTAGCTATCGCTAGGCATCATGGGATAAGGGGTAGCCTCGAGCCAGTAAACAGCTCTCGAGCTATAGAAGATGGCTGAGTCAGAGCCGAGGATCGGCTCAGATTCCAACCGGCAAGAACGAAGGTGAGATAGACAACTTAACATCTGATATTCTCCCAGGACCTTTTCCTAAACAATATGCAGCTACCTTAATTCTATCATGATGGGAAAAACTACTGAAATGACAGTATCGTTAGCAAAATATTTACCATCTATAACACTGACAGTATTGAGTATTTAAAAAATAGCTAAATGAAAAATATTAAAATATGATAAACGGATAGATAGCAACAGGGGCCCTCATTCAAAATTAGATTACATCAGGTATGAAAATGCAGAGTTTGGTGCATTATGTTGAAAAATTTTACTAGATGTGCTTTTTCCTCGCTTAGGTTCTTTGCTTGTTTCCATTGTTCCTAATCATTCACTTTGTGTGTTTCTTTGTGAAGCTGTGCATGATGTGAGCTATCACATACAGCCAATTCAGATGTACAAGTATGCAAGTGTGGCGGAAATACATTCTTTTAGGAAACTATATACAAAAAATATATGCCACATGTTGCCACTGGGCAAAATGCTATAAACTTTAGGAAATAATGGATGTTGGCAAACTACAGCTGTTTATTGATAATTAGAGTCTAACTGTAAATTAAGTATCTCCTATAGATGAAAAGAAAATGGGCAAGTGCAACTGGATGCCACATACTGTTGAAAAGACTAAAAAAAAAAAAAAAATTAAAAGAAATGCATTTATTAAATTTAATAAAACAAATATGAAGGAAGATTGGCTGGAGGTTTTTGTAAAACTGTTGAGAAAAATTAGTACTGATATAGATTAAGTGATGTGAATGACAGAATGTGAAAATATTTGATGAGTTCATGGGGAAGAATTTTGTTCTTTAACTGTAATAACAGAAAATGAAGCGGAACTAAATACTTTATACAAAATAAATTGAATATATATTTGAAAGTTTCAAACCTAAATAAGTTTAGTTAGGAAATAAGGGTTTCTCATTTTCAGTGTTCAGTAAGCAAGATTATGGTGGTTAAGATTTATAACATTAGGCCAGAAGTTCCTGATTTTACCCTCAATTAATTTATTTAATACCTCTCTATTACAAAATAAATTTTAATGGCAGTTTAAAATAGTAGCAATAGCATGACTAATAAAGGAAACCTATGATCAAGCTGATAATGACATGACACTTCTGCATTGATTTTTGAAAGATATTTGGTTCTGTTAGGCATATAGATATTGTGATAATGTGGGATGATTTAAGGATTAGAGAAAGTGTTACTTGTAAAGTAAATCCAAAGCTCAATGAAGAAATAGGTGCCAAATCCCAAAATCAAGTGAATATTAAAAAAAAGAAGGAAGGTACCAGGCACGGCTCAGAGATAAATTTTATTAAACAGTGAGCGCTTTCATCAAACAAAGACATTTCATCAGACTTAAACCAACTACTTTCTCATTCACTTAAATGATGTTTGTTGGTCTTTCAGCTTTTCCCAGTTAGGGGTCGCCACAGCGGAACTCCGGTCCGCTTATGATTGGCAGTAGATTTGTACGGTGCCGAGTTGCCAGCTCGACGCCCAACCTTCAACAAAGGCATGCCCATTCACGCATGTCTTTCGAAATGCCACTCGACCGCGGGGAGGCCATGCAGACTCCACACAGAAGGCACTCCCTGCACTCCAGCCGAGAATCGAATGGGAGAACCTCTTGCTGTGAGGCAATAATGCTACCGCTGCACCACTGCATAATACATTACTAATTAAACTATTAACAATTTGACCAATCAAAGGCTACAAACAAATACTCTAGACATCATAGGACTTTTCATCAAGTAGTGATTACCATGGCTACTATAAAGGTGCCTATACAACATACACTGAATTCTCTATGTAAGTTTACATAAAAAGTTCTTTGCAAAAATCTATACTTATACATTCAATATATATATATATATATATATATATATATATATATATATATATATATGGATCTACTTCATTTGGTCGGCAACTCATATGACCGACAGTCATTTGGTTGACAGCTCATTTGGTCAACAAACATTCTAGGTGGGGGGCTTCGCCCCCCACACCCCCCAATGTGGGAGGCTGTGCCCCCCCCCAATTATATATAACAACTCCACGGTCGCACTACAGTGGGGAGGGGGGCAAATCCCAGGTTTTTGCCTTGAATACTTTTTGTCAGCCAAATGAGCTGTCGACCAAATGAGTTTCGATCATATGAGCTGTCGACCAAATCAGGTAGACCCATATATATATATATATATATATATATATATATATATATATATATATATATATATATATATATATATATATATACACCAATAATAAAAGCTATAAAATAATTATAATACAAGAAACAAACAATATGAAATCCTATATACAATAAACAACACTTTAAATTTATTAATTTAATGTCTCAGCGGGTCTGTTGACCAAAAAAGTTTTCAGTGAGACTATCATTTAACCCATATGCCTTGTCTGCTTGTAGCCTTATAATCCATTTCTTTTCAGATTTTTTGGTATTATTCTTAAAATTACCTAACCTAAAACTTCTATGGGTAATCTCTAAAACAAGAAAAGAAAACCTATGTGTAAGGCCAAAATTATGTACATGTCTGGCCAAGGCATTACTCTCGTCCTCATGATTTATTGCATATAGATGTTTTCTAACACATTCACGTAGTGAACGGTTAATTTTACCTACATAGAATGAGGGGCATTTGGAGCAAAAAGATAGATAAACTAAATCCCTAGTTTTTCATTCAGCATAATGTGTAAATTCATAGATCCTTTCTGTTGTTGGATGAATAAACATATTACTATTTGCCATAAATAAGCAATAGTTGCAATTTCTACATCCAAAAGTTCCTTTCCTCTGAGAAATTATTTCATGCCTGCTCTCCCTATCATAACATAATAAACACTTCAAATTCTTGCTGTTCTTGTATGTGTAATTAGGAGTCATGTCTGTAATACTAGCCAGCTTCTCGTCTAATGTTAATATGTTCCAAATCTTGGCTATCACATCTCTAACTGAAGATATACTCACTGAGTAAGGGATACCTCTTCTACATTTTGCACAGTTTATATCCTGTTTATCTGTTATTGTGGGTGGATCTGTTCTCCTATCTCTAAAATAGCAACAGAAGTCCATAAAAAACAGTTGCCACCAGTATGAAGAAGTATTTATTTGTCACTGATACAAAACAGCAAGTACAAAAATAAAAGCAGTAAATAAAATCCAAGAACAGTAAGCACTTTCAGGTTGTTACCCTTCTTCAGACTGTTTGCTGTGAGCGGTTGCCTTTGGTGAGGTTTTCCTGTTTGGACTTTATCTCTAAAATAGGGTTGGCCTCTATCTTTCTTCTTAATAAAACTCGTATCCATCAAAATTGCACAATCACCTTGCTTATATGCCCTTTCCAAAAAATCTTTCTGCAATTTCTTCAAAGCTATCTCACTATTGTTATCACGACTAGCATGTCTAGGTACCCTTAGATCTTGTCTTTTTACGAGATTCCTATAAATATGTGGGGGGGGGGGTACATGCTCTGCCTGTGTATTAAGGTGTTCGTTCGACATGCCTTCCTATATACATCTGTTATTATCATAGGAGGTTACTAGGCTATTGGCCCTGAGGCCCTTATAAGCCTAGCCAAGAGTTTAGCCCATGATTGGACATATCAGCACCCAATGCCCATGTCCAGCAGTGACATGGGTGGAATCCCAGGGGTATATTTTCTGTTTCCCATCCAGTTATCCAGGTTGCACTTAAAAATGGGTAAAGAGGTACTCTGCTTGATGTGGAAAGGGAGTCTATTCCATAGATGAGGGAGTCTCTGGGACACAAATCTGTCCTGCCAACAAGTCCTGTTGATGTCAGACCAGGTTGAGGCCACGGTTGCAGGTTACTCGAGTGGAGCTTGACTTGTGGATATGCAGCAGTCCCATCAAGGTGGGGGTCCATGATCGCCTTTTATGCCAGACAGAGGTCACCTCTGAAGAGTCTGTATGAAACTGAGTAGAGAGATGGGGCTTTTAGCCTGCCTGTGTAGGGTAGATGTTTGATGCCCTAGATTGTCCTGGAGAGACCACAAAGGTTCCTCATGAGCTGCTGCATGTGCTTTGCAAGGTACATGCCGAAAAGTGCATTGTACTCAATAATGGGCCTTATAAGGGAAGAATACAGGGATGTTATGACCTCCTTGTTGAGATACCCTTACTTATGAGATGGGCCATGTAGAAGGCTTTTCGTACCATGGAAGCACCATGGTGGTCAAAGGTCAGGTTGCTATCAACCTGGGTGCCCAAATTCCTCATGACTGAGTGCTAAGGATGTTCTTATTAATGTGATAAATTGTGGGGAAGTCACTCTCCCCAAAAGGAATGATGATGCATTTTTGGTATTCAGCTTGAGGCCATGTTTCTGGCACCAGTCATTTGTCTGAGTGAGACCTTCTTGGAGGATGTCCACATCAATAGGGGAATTGATGACAGCACCGAGACTGCAGTCATCTGCAAACTTGGTCAGCCATAGCCCACTGGATTTGGCCTGCACCTCAGAAAAGTATATCCCAAATAACAGAGGCCCCCAAGACCAAACCCTGGGGTACACCACTTGTTACGGGTCAACTGGTTGAGGTGGCTTCCCCTATTCTGACTACGTGGGTTCTATCAGTGAGACAGTTTGCTACCCATCTGGTAACATATGGATTGATGCCTATTTGAGAGAGTTTATCTATTGTGCCAGAGTGGGGAATAGTGTAAAAGGCTTTGGCCAAGTCAAGGTAGGATGTGTGCACAGTCTTCCCCTCATCCATGGCTTTGCTGACTGTCTCAAAGAAGTCGACCAAATTTAGCAGACCTCCCCTTGATGAAGCCAAACTGTGTGTTATCAAGTGTTTGGAGGTTGCCAATGTCCTTGTTAATGAGGTCCATGATAATCCATTCTATGGCCTTGCAGATCAGGCTAGTTAGGCTGATGGATCTATAATTTCCCAGATCGGTGGACACTCCACCTTTGTGCAAAGGGATGACAGTGGCCGTCAGTACTCAGGCTTTGTTTGAATAGGATGCCTAATGGTGCTGCAAGTTCCTGTCTGAGTTCATGTAGGATGCAGCCTGGGATGTTACCTGGTCCCACGAAGGCTATGTTTTTTGCCTGTGAGAGGGCAGTGATGTCTTGCTGCATTGAGATAAGGGGAGGGGGGCAGGTGCTGGGGATGTCCTGATTTACTGATGGTGGGAAAGAGGGGTGAAGTTTTCAATGAACCTGTCTGCCAGCAAGTTGGCTATATCTATGGCATTTGTGTATGTGGTGTCCTTGATCACCAGTTCTGAGCAGATCTGGGTGCTTCCCTTGAGTTTGTGGACATATGTGAAGAAAGCCTTGTGATCGTCTTTAGTGGATGTGGCCAGTTAGGACTCAAAGTTTGTTTTGGAGGATTTTACTAGTGCTCTTATTTGCTTGTTCAGACTAAGGAGATTGCTTCCAATTAGGCACCTGCTCCTTCTTGGCCCTGGACAGCAGGTTTTTTTTTTACTTTTATTATGGAGTTTATTTATTGCAGATGTCCACCAGACAAGTTTACTCTTCCTTGAGTAGAAGGATTTTGTCCTGTCAGGTATTCCTGATTCAATGCAGCTATACAAGTGCTCATATAGTAATCTGATGTAGATTTGGGCAAATGTGCCAGTTCCTATGAAAGGGGAGGGAGCTGTGAAGCTGTTTATAGCTTCTCTCAGGAGGTTGTAGTCACTTTCGAGAAGTTTTTTTTTTTTTACCCTATCTAGGGGGGTGGTCGGGGGAGATGGTGACTTCAAAAGTGACCACTTTGTGGTCAGATCTTACCAGGGAGGATGACAGTGTAGGGTATCCTGCAGTGGTTACTCATGTTGGTTAATACCAAGTCCAAGATATTTTCACCTCTTGTGTGGGTGTCAACCAGCTGGTCCAAGACATCTGCATTGACGAAATCAAGGAATCTCTGGGCATTTGTGTTTTGGCATGAGTAGTTCTTCCAGTCTATGGTTAGATAGTTAAAGTCACCCATGATCAGGGTAAAGAGTTGAATCTTGATAAATTCTAAGAGGTCCAGATAGGTGGAATGGGCATCTTGAGTCAAAGTTGGGGGCCTGTAGCTAGCTATGATTTAAATAGGGGTCCTGTCAATGATTTGCACCTGGAGTGTCCTGTGCGTCATACTGTTTAACCAGCCTGGAGGTGTGTATGTCTTCTATATATATTGCAACTCCACCTCCTTTTGCTTTGCTACACACGGTTTGGGGTCTGAATATATGATAGGATGAGTAACCTGGTATAGCTGAAGTGCTCTCCACAGCTTTGAACCAGGTTTCTGTGACTGCATAAATGTCAGCATCTTCCAGGGTTAAGAATGCTTGCAATGACTGCAGTTTCATGTTTAGACTCCTAGCATTTAACAGCATGACCTTTAATTTGCGTTTTGATGAAATTTTCATGTTGGTAGTTTTGACCTCATGGCTTTGCCTAAAAAGGGCACTATGGGGGAGGCAACAGCTTTTGCCAGGAGCCTGAAGCCCAACGGAGACAGATCCAGGCCATCTCTAGCAAAGCATCGTGGTTTGTCAATCATGTCTTCCCAGGCTGTCAGGTACTGGAACCCCTTGGAATGACATCAGAAACCAAGCCAATTGTTAAAGTCAATCATTTTCTGTTTGTATTGAGGCATCACTCTGGGTGATGGCACGATGCTGCTTAAGGCTAGGAACATACCCACCTGTGACACATATTCAGTGAGCTCTATCATATCTACCTTCATGTAGTCCAGAGAGATACGTCTCAACTCGTTCAAGCCAACATGGACTATGACAGAGTCATAACAGTACCTGTTGTTGAGAGACTTGAGTGCATGGGTGATATGGTGGATTCTGGCACCTGACAAATAACCATGACCTTATCCAGCCTCGTGAGGGGCACATCTGTGTGTGTGTCACAATGGAGTCTCCTAAGACATTGTTGGGTTTATGTTTGGGCCTTAGTGGCTGTGAGACACAGGTGTGTGGACTGTGTGTGGTGTGGTTGTCAGTGGAGTTTCTGTGTTTTTTTTTCCTCGGAGGTCTCTTGTTTGGGTATGTTTTTGTTGAGGACCTCCACAGATGTGGGTGGGTGTTGTGTAGGTGTGGATGGTGGTTGAGGTGTGGTGTTTATGTTGACAACCTTCTCAGTACCAGATATACTGGCTTGCGACGAAGAGGGAATTGACTCTAGGATCTTAATGTAATTGCATCTCTCACAAATTGTGTTCCTAGGTGGTAGTAGTAGAGAGTTGTCAGTGTGCGAGGCAGTTGCTACACTGTCTCAGGATGTCCATATCAACCAAACTGGCAGGAGAAAGCGTAGGAAAAATTGTCCATCCATTTTTGTCAGAAACTGAGATAGGGAGGCCAAAAGAAAGCTAAGAGGGGAAAGGGTGGAACTACTGTTCTTTTAGTGATATTTTATCAATGAGGTAGTTTCCTTCGGTGGCCAGCTTCCCAAAAGGTACTATTATGCATCTTCTGGCATTGAGTTTTTAAGCTGTGACTTTGGCACTGGTCATTTGTCCGTGTCAGACCTTCCTGTAAGATGTTAATATCTTAATATCTTGGGGAGTTTCTAGGATTGCTCCTAGCTTGCAATCACCTGCAAACTTAGTAAGCCAGAGGCCCTTGACATTAGCCTTGACTTCTGAAAAATAGATGCCAGAGAGAAATAGACCCAGCACAGAACCTGGGGGACTTCACTGGTGACTGGCCTCTTTGCAGAGATGTTCTCTCCAATCACAACTTCCTAGTTCATGTCTGTGAGCCAGCTGGACCGCCAGCAAGTTACATAGGGTGTTATATGCCTAATTCCATGAGGTTTACAATGCCTGAGTGGGGTATCATATTCAAATTGCTTAGCTAGGTCAAGGAAGACTGTATTACACCATTTTGCCTTTATCCATTGCATTGGTGACCTTCTCAAAGATATCTATGACCTGCCTTTGATGAAACCAAACTAGGTTGGGTTCAGTGTCTGAAGGTTTCTTACATCATTGTTAACCACTTCCATGATAATTCCTTCTTTGGCTCTGCATATGAAACAAGTCAGATTAATAGGTCTGTAGTTCCTGGGATCCACCGATGGTCAGTCCTTGTGCAGCAGGATGACCACTGCAGTATTCCATATGCGTGGCATGAAGCCTGTACTGAAGCTTTGGTTGAATAGTGATACCAGTGGCCCTGATAGGTCAAATTTCAGGCTATTTAGGAGAAATCCTGGGAAATTATTGGGCCCCACCAAAGCTGTATTCTTGGCCTTAGAGAGGGCATCTAAGATCAGCTCCCTACTGACAGTTGAAGCGATTATATTAGATGGTATTTCCTGGGGATAAGTTTAGAGCTGAATTTGACAGACAAAAGATTTGCTGCATCTCCTGGTTCCATGAATGCGACCCCATTTACCAATGGTTCGGCACACTGTTGTGTGCTTCCTTTAAGGTTTCAGATATAGCTAAAGAAAGTCTTATGGCTGTCCATGGTCAAGGATGCTATCATTATCTCAAAATTTGCTTTGCTGGACTTAATTTGCCCTCTTAGTTGACTATTCAGTTTGATGAGACAGTCTTGTTTTGTTCATTATCTCAGTAACACAACCTAATGACACAGGCTGGTGGAATGAGAAGCTCCTGCTTCTAATGCAGCAGCTGCAATGACATCAGTGACCCCGCCCATTGCTACTGTATGGAGGGAATCCTTTCTACAATCTCACTAATTACAGTGAAACAGGAGGGATGGTACCACCTGCACAGCACTAGTCATGTCAGGGTGACATATCCGACTGATCACTAATTACATGGAGTAAGTCGCCCCATGTAATTATACAACAGAGTGACTAGTGAGGTCATGCCCAGAGTACATGCAAAACTTATCATTACCCTGCAAAAGGTCACAAGAAATTAAAACCGGGACCGTGAAGATGTTTGCAATACAGTGTCTATATTATCCAATCGAACTTTTAGGTTAGCGAATAACTAAACATCGACCTGGTAATATTGAAAAATTAAAACAGCAAATGGCTGATTTAACATAGGGATTGAATTCCCTCGGCTGCAAAATACCAACTCCGTGATCGCTCTGCAGTGGGGAAAGGGGCGAAATCTGCATAATGGCCAAGGGAATTCTTTCCCTGCGTTAAATCGGCCATTCGTGTTTTTTGCTTTCACTATTACCAGATCGACGTTTAGGTATTCGCTTAACCTAAACATTCAATCAGGTAATAGGAACCTGGCAATACATATGTGATGTCACTGCCTCGAATGGTTATTTAACATGGTGAAACTGTGGTGGGGGTTGAATACACAACACTACTGAAACTGAAAAAAAAATGTAAATTCCTGATGAGGGTAACAAAGTCTCTGGGATCTCTCAGACTAATTAGCAGTATGAAATATTAGCCATATATTAGATTATACAAGATGCCATTTTTGTCTCTAAAGATGTCACTTGGTTTATTTGATGAAAAGTCAATCTATATGCCTAGTACTATACTGGAGGAAAAGGGGGTGGTGGATGTTTAGATCCTCTGCACTGATTAAGTTTGAGAAGATAATACAAAGAAAGTGAGTGCCATAGATATGAGAAAAATACAAGTACTTGGCTTAAATTATGTAGGTATAAATATCTTTTACACATATCCAAGGAGGAATGAATGCATTTTATGAAAAACTATCAAGTACAAGTTGTACCTCAATACATACTCTCTTGGCTACACAACCTATACATGTATTCAGGGATTAAAAATGTGTACAGAAAAAGGTAGGAAAATGTTTCTTACCCTTTGACTGTTCTAAATAAGTTTCTAGCAGTACAGCTAGAGCAAAAACTACCTGAATATTTCTGCAGCTTCTATTATCATTCATCATTAATAGTTTTGGTTACACTGAAACAGTTTCCCAGAGTTCTCTTTCAAGTATACTCTGCATCATACGCCTTCTTTAAAGCCTACTTTAGTATCGTCTGAATGGTTGAAAATCCATCCAAAATACTAGAGAGAGTACAGTTGTGTACCTACCATAAATGTAGATGTTCGAGTGTATTCACTGTTGCAGTCATTACACTTAGGGTATCCTGCTGGCAGGCTACCCGCAGTCAGCCTGAATTCCAAAGTCCTGGTCCGGCGTCAGATGCTGTTGCCTCATCTCTGACATCAGTGCGCCAGGGGTAATATAAGATGCAGCAGAAGCTATTTTCTTCAGTTTTTCTTGCCCCAGATGTCAGGTGCCCCCAAGAAGGTAGGCAATACATATTGTTTATAAAAACATACAGTAAAATAAACCAATACCTTCATCTACAAGCAAATACACCACATAGGTTGTATAGGTTAGAGAAGTATAGATAAATCCCAGCAAAGAAAGGGGGATGGAGGGTGGGTAACCTGGACTGCAACAGTGAATACACTCGAACATCTACATTTATGGTAGGTACACAACTGTACTATGTTCATCGTGTTTCACTGTTGGAGTCATTACACTTGGGTTGAATCCCAAAGCTGAGGTAGGGTGGCTGGGTCTAAATAGGATTAGGAGTGGCTACGAGGCCCTGCAGAACTGCAGTGGCAAAGCCTGCTCTGGATTTAGAGTAGAGAGGTAAGTGATAATGCTTGGTAAAAGTGTGCCCTGAACTCCAAGTTGCAGCCTCTGAAATTTCCTTGGTTGGTACTCCTCTGAGAAAGGCTGCTGAAGTGGCTGCTGCCCTGGTAGAATGTGGCCTAATATTCTTAGGCACTGATTTGCCATGCTGTGCATAGCAGAAACAAATGCAGTGTCCTATCCATTTTGAAATAGTCTGCTTTGAGATAGCCTTTCCTTGTGATCCTGCAGCATATGCTACAAACAGTTGCTCAGTTTTTCTGAAAGCTTTTGTTTTATCCAAGTAGAAGCGTAGCTGCCTGTGTATGTCCAAAGAGTGCAGAAGTCTCTCCCCTTTATTCTGAGGATTTGGATAAAATGTTGGCAAATGAATGGTTTGGTTAAGAGTCACACTGGATACTACCTTTGGCATAAATGTTGGGTTTGTCCTTGAAGAAACCCTGTCCGGATAAAAAATGATAAAAGGTTCCACTGCCATTAATGCCTGTAACTCTGAGACTCTTCTTGCTGAAGTTATTGCTAGGAGCAGAGCAGTTTTCCATGATAGGAATTTTATATCAGCTGTATTGGCTGGCTCAAAAGGAGGCAGTGTGAGCTTTTCCAAGACAAAGTTGAGGTCCCATGTAGGTATCGGTGCTCTCCTTGGGGGTCTTATGTTTTTTTGCCCCAATGAGGTACTGTCTTAGCAGTGGATGAGAGAAAATAGGAGGTTCCATATTGTAATGAGCTGAAATGGCAGAGACATGGATCTTAATTGATGAGAAGGATAGGCCTTTGTCCAGCATCTCTGTTAGGTATTGTAAAATCTGAGGAATATTTGGAACAAGTGGTTCAAGTCCTTGTGCCTGGTTCCAAACACAGAATCTCTTACATTTTTTCTGCAGAAGATTTCCTGGTGCTGGGCCTCCTGGCTTCCAGAATGAAATCCATAACAGCTTTAAAGAGAGGTGTGTTCTGAGTGGCTATATTATTTGCTATGCAGCCAGATTTAAGTTTCTGAGTTGGCTGTGCAGGATACGATTGTTTTGTTGAGTCAGAAGATGAGGAATTTGAGGTAAAGTCCAGGCTGGGCCTTGAGACAAGCTCTTTAGGACTGGGTACCAGTGCTGGCGTGGCCAGTCTGGGGCAATCAGAATCATTTTTGGCTTCTCTTGTCTTGACTTTTAGGAGTACCTTGGGAAGGACAGGCAGTGGGGGAAAGGCATAAACTGTTAGGGTTTTCCAGCTGAATGACAGAGCATCCACTTTCCATGCTTGTGAGTGATACGTCCTTGTGCAGAATCTCTGTAGTTGGCAGTTGTGAGGCGAGGCAAAAAGAGCTATGTCTGGGCATCCCCATTTCCTTGTTATCATGCTGAAGACCTGTGGATCTAGTTTCCACTCGTGAGGGTCCATGAGGTTTCTGCTTAGTTCATCTGCCAGAGTATTTTTCTTTCCTGGCAGGAATTGTGCCTGCAGATGTACTTGATAGGTCAGTGCTGTGTTCCACAAAGTCATGGCTTGCCTGCAGAGGGGGTAGGAATGTGTGCCCCCTTGCTTGTTTATGTACCACTTAACTGTAGTATTGTCCGTCTTTAGTAATAGTTGTCCTGGATGTAGTAGATCATTGAAGGCTGTCAGGGCATTCTGTACAGCTAGCATCTCTTTTTGATTGATATGAAGATGCACTTGGTCCATGGGCCACGTGCCCCGAATACATTTTCCTGCCATGTGTGCCCCCTAGGCATAATCTGATGCATCTGTTGTTAGTGTCTGCCTGGCTGTGGGTAAAGTGAAAGGCTGTCCCTTGTTGTGGTGACAGGCCAGTGCCCACCACTGAAACTCCTGTTGCAGGCAGGGAATAAGAGTTATTGTTTCCAGGCTGTGGCAATGCTAAGTCCAAACACTTTTTAAATACCATTGTAGCTTCCTCATATGCAGTCTTGCATATGGAATTAGTAGGATGCAGGAAGCCATGAAGCCCAAAGCCTGCAGAATTTTTCTTGCAGGTAGCTGGGTCTTTGTTGCCATCATTTGCAAGTAATGAGTCAGTTGCCTTTGCTTGTCTGGCGTGAGATAAGCCATCTGGGCAGTTGTATTTAAGCTTGCACCCAGGAATATTATCTCTTGAGAGGGCACAAATTTTGATTTCTTTTCGTTTACTGTGTACCCTAGGCAAATTAGTAATCTTTTTACAAATGCCAGATGCTTTAGTAGAATGTCTTTGCTCTCTGCTTGAATAAGGCAGTCGTCCAAGTAGGGATATATTTGAATTCCTTTTTGTCTGCAAAATGCAATTAGTAGTGCCAGGCATTTTGTGAAGACCCTGGGCGCAGTAGATAAGCCAAAGGGCAGTGCAGAGAATTGGTAATGCATTGAACCAGCTATGAATCTGAGGTATCTTCTGCAAGATTGTCTGATTGGGACATGCATTTATGCCTCTTTGAGGTCCAAAGTAACTAGCCAAACCTTCTTGCCCAGCATGGGTAGAAGTTGCTGCAGTGTCAACATTTTGAATTTTGGAACATCCAGGAAAGTATTTAGAATAGACAGGTCCAGTATTGGTCTCCAGGCTTTGTCCTTTCTGGGTACCAAGAAAAGTCTTGAGTAAAATCCTTGCCCCTGTTCTTGCTGTGGTACTTTTTGAATAGCCCTCATGTCCATGAGAGCAGAAATTTGTTTTTGTGCCTCTGCCCATTGATTTTGTGGCAAGTCTGTCATACCTTTTGATCTTGGTAGGGTGTGAAAGTGGAACCTGTAACCTTGAGAAACAATATTCAGAACCCATTTGTCCTGGATGATCATGTGCCAATTTTGTGAGAAAAGTGCTAGTTTTCCCCCTAAGGGTGCTGTCAAAAGGTAAGTGCTTGGCATTTGTAGAGGAAAGTCATTGGGACTGTTTCCTATAAGGTTGTGAAGCACCCCATTGTTTAGGTCTGTATGAGCCTTGGGGCTGAGATCTGCCTCTTGGGCATCTGTATCTGCCTCTTTGTGGCCTATCTGACACTGGAAAGGACCAATTTTTAGAAGGCCAGTTCCTGATAAATCTAGGTGGCCGAACCTGTAAGAAATCCTTTACTGTCTGCATTGATTTTGCTTTATCCTCCATTTTCTTTAACACCTCTTCTGCCTTAACACCAAACAAAGTATCATGTTGTAATGGAGCATCCAATAATTTTGCTTTAACATGATCTGGTAAACTCTGTTCTTTTAACCAAGCATGCCTTCGAATGACAGAACCTGTAACTGCAGCTCTGCAAGATCCCTCTAATGAATCAAAACCACATTGCAAAGTATGCTTTCCCACTTGTTCAGCTGCATGCAATAAGTCCTGTATTTCCTTGTTTTCAGGACATTCAGAGCTTGTAAACATTTTCTGTTTTAGCAAAGACATTAGGTATTGTTGACATTTAAGCATATGAAACTGGCAGTTTAAAGCCCTTACAGCTAAAGTAGCAGAGGTGTAAACTTTTTTCCCCCATCTGTCCAGTGCTCTAGAATCCCTATCAGAGGGAACAGGGTTTTTTGAAGTGGAAGCCCTGACCCCTTTGGGACCCTGAGAAATAGTTTCTGGATCAGCAGCAGGGTTTTTATAAAGAAATTTATGAGAATCTGCAACCCTGTAGTACCTATCTGGCTTAATTGGTGCAGGGGGTAAGGAATCAGGAGTCAAACTGGATTCAGAAAAAAACATCATCAAGAATATCTAGTACAGGGGGAATTGCAAGAGGCCTGTGCTGAGGCAATAAAAGAAAGTCTCTGAGCCTTTTCTTGGATTCTGAATAATCCTGGCTCTCCCAATGGAAATGTTCCCTCATGGTGTGCAGGGTTTCCCCAAAAGAGTAGTCCTCAGGAGGAGAGGCTGAAGGGATAGATTCTTCAGCATCAGAGTCCTCATAGGGAGGAAGAGAATATCCCTGTTCTGAAGAGGAATCAGAAGAAATAGAAACCTGGTCAGAGAAGTCATAGTCAGTGTCTTGCCTAGGCCTTTTATCAGGGGAGAGATGGGAGCCTCTGATCAAAGTAATTAGGTCCTCGGCCATTTTGAGCATCTGTTTCTTTGGCATGGATGACTGTCTAGGAGAATGCTGTACTTGTTTCTTTGTCTTTAAAGGTGTTCTAGACTTTGCCTTGGCTGCTGAAGAGGTCTTGATAGTAAGCTGTGTAGGTCTGAAAACACCTTCAGAAGCCGATGCCTACTCAGCGGCTCTGGACCCATCTGAGGGAATGGTTTCCATAGGCCCAATACCTTGAGTTTCCAGAGGCCTAGCTGTCTCCATGTGGCAGTCGGAGGCGGCCTGTGGCTCTGAGGTAGCGCGTGTCAGGGGCTGCGAAAGCGCCTCACTGAAAACCGGCGACTGGCCTAGAAGAGGCTTCGTCATGGGTTTTGGACCTCGGATGCCTGTCTTTTTCTTTGTCCCTGCGCTTTTCAAGGACTCCGGTCGTCAGTTGTTCCGATGGCATTATATAGTTAAACCTTCGGCCAAAATAATGAAAAGCAAAATCGAACCGATGTTTAATAGTGCGTTGGTTGAATCTAGCACAAAACTGACAACTAGCAATGTTGTGATCAGGGCCTAGGCAAGGAATACAGTAAGAATGAAAATCCTTATGAGGTATTTGCTTCCCACAAGAAATACAATTGTTAACTTTTACTGACATCGGACTGGAGCAAGAAAAAGTTTCCCCAATGGGGAACTTAGCTTTATTGAAGACTTCGGATCTGAAATTCAAATTCAAAAATCTCAGGAGTCGGCCGACTGGCACTTGCGAACTGCTTTTGCTTCGGGCACCGCACGGCAAGAAAGACTGAAGAAAATGGCGTCGGCTGCATCTTATATACCCCTGGCGCACTGACGTCAGGGATGAGCTGACAGCAACTGACGCCAGACCAGGACTTTGGAATTCAGGCCGACTGCGGGTAGCCTGCCAGCAGGATAACCCAAGTGCAATGACTGGAACAGTGAAACACGATGAACATCATGGATGTAGATACATCCTGTATCTGTTTACAGAAAGAAGTATGACTGTTAAATGTTTGCAGTGGGCTATACTACACTAATTCAACTAGGCTAGTGTCTTCAGTGAAACCAATACTAATACAATGTGGTCAAGTCCATCTTCCAGCATTTCTGTCTTTTCTCCCATGCTAAGGTAAAACAGAGAGGCTACTGGGGTTTGCTTAAAGTTAAATAAAAAGTAAACCAACCACTATCTAAAATAACATTGTTATTTTAACTTTAATTCTGGATACAGGGAAATAAAATAGCTGTAGATCAGTTCTCAAATACGATCAGTCTGGGTGACTTTCAAGACAGCTGCACAATGACCAGCTGCTTAATTAGAGTGAAAACAAAAAAAAGGACCACTGTAATTGTAAGCTTCTGGAAAATTCAGTTATTGGCTATTAAGTACACTTCCTGGATGCCAGCAAAGATGACATTTGAAGAACCTTAAAGGAAATCAACCAGAAAACGGTTTAGTGAAACACTGCCTTGGAAGAATCTTGCAGCTTTTCAGCAAAAAGAAGTCTAGGCTTCAGTTTGGTTCAAGAAACAGCTTCCGTTAATTTAGAAGAAAAAATAAATAAGATGTACACAGAGCTGATTAAAATGAATGAAACAATGAAGGAATTTATCAACTTTAATAGTGAAAGGTTGCAAAAATTGAAACAGCTTTAACAAGTTAGATGAAACTGCAAAAAGCAGAGGTTGAAATGAAGAAAAGGCTGGCAGAATATGAGGCTTCTCAAGAAGAGCTATTTCAGAAAATAGAGTTAGAAGACAGAGTGCACAAAGAAAACCTGAAATTTTCTACTGTACTAGAGAAACTGGAAAATCGGACTGTATTAACTTTATGAAAGACTAAATAAGCAACTGGACTAGTGTTGCACAGCAGGATCTATTAACTGAAAGGACACAACTATATTCTCCAAACCTGGCCACAAGAAAGCATTCAGGACCTATAAGATGCAATCATACCAGCAGAAAGAGTTGATCCTGACAAAACTGTGGAAGAAGGGACAAGTATTAAAATTAAAGACAACAGATTGTTTGTGGAAAATGATTATTCACTATACATCGGGCAGACGAGAAGCAGATTTATCCCAGCAATCAGGGAATGGTGAGAGACAGGTGTGGGATTCAAGCTACTGCATCCATCTGTCTTCACAGAACTTTTTCCTGGAAGATCAAAAACTTTTTTTTTTGATGCAAAACAAACTAAGGAGGAAATAAAGTGTATCCAACAAAAACTGAGTCAGCAAGCAGTAGGGGACCTTGCTTCTAATTCTTCTGGAAATAAAACTCAGAGATTTTGCCTATGAAACTTTTTCCAGTGTTCCAAAGAAATATGCTTAAAAGACAGAAAAAATAAACAGAAGCTGACAAACAAAATGTGAAATACCATGGACTTGAACCAGAATCTGGTGTGGGAGAATGAGATGATTAGGAAAAAATCCTGAAACACTAAAATTAGTTAATAAATAGGAGATTATAAAGCATTAATCACATTTGTGAAATATGGCTTTGCAAGAAAAAGTGGGTGTGAAAAGACTGGATGTTTGTTGACTTTGTATAACATTGTGGGTGGACTGAAAAGCATATACCTCACATTATGTCATTAATGCTAAGAAGAACACTAAAGAGAAGAAAAGAAGAAACTCTAAGTAAAACAAGTTTTAGTCTTAGTATTTGTATAAACATTTCATGATATAAACTGCATGTTATATTGCAAAACAGTTTTGTGCAGCGTATAGTCAGGTATTTTAAATCTGAGGGAGTCTTTTCAGTGACTGTTGTATGTGCTAAAGATATTAAGTAAGCAAGTTCTGTTTTAGTTGCAAGAAATATATTTTTTACAGTATATGAAAAGAAAGACTGTACAGAAGCAAATTTAAGATAATATAAAGCTGTGATCTTCGACTGTCAGGGTGTGGTAAAAAAATGTAGAGATTATGCAAAGAATTACGATAACTTTATTTAAAAGTAGCCAGTGCACTTTTTTATGGTGCTAAATATTAATGTTTTTGAAAGCATAAAACCTGTTTTTCACATGTTGGTGGGGAACAGAGCTAAGAAAAAGGACAGACAGCAATCAGTGTAAGTAGGAACATAGGCTGAAACATGTCAGGTTATGCCTATGGGTGTACAGCAGTCGATTTGGGGGAATTGTTCCTAACTGGATGGTTAAAGTCATGTACACAGTTGTGTTTGTTTATTATAAAGTTAACATAGGATTGGGGTGTTCTGAAAATGTATTCAGTTTTTTTTTTGCTTGAGGGCTTTCATTAAATCAGAAAGTCTTAAAATGTCACAGGTTTGAATGGGGATGAGAAGAAACAACTGTATAAAATATCACCCTGCTAAACAATAGTGTCTGCATGCAAAACAAAAGTTGGAAATACATATTCAAACAAGTCAGGTAAAATAGGTGGGAGCAATAGCTTTTTGACATAATAGCTACTGGCCTTACAGGAATATCAAGAAGTAAATGAATTATATTAAGAAATGTAGACTGGAAACAGCAATGCTGCAGGAAACATTTGGAAAGAAATGAACATGAGAATTTGACAAAGAAAGGATTTCAGGATGGATATTCAGTAAAATATCAGGAGAAAAAGAAAAAGGGGAGTAATAATGCCAATTGTTAGTTGGGCTCCAAAAGTGGGGGGAAATGGTAGCAAGGGGCTCTTGGCAAGGGGGGGGGGGATTATGCTAGTATGTATTTATATTCCACCAAAAACTGCTTTAATGGAGTTAAAAATACTAGGTGAAATAATCAGCATTCATCAGGGATTATTACTTATAGGTGGGGACTGCAGCTTGATTTGCAATAGTGAGGATGTATCAGGAGACCTAGAAGGGAACGGTATAAGAAAATAGAAATGTATGGAAATATTTGGCATGGATGATGTGAATTCAGTAGTAGGAACTCAAACAGAATTTACTCATTATTCCTCAAGGAACATTAACTGGGCTAAGCTGGATATTTCACAGGAACATGTATTAATTGAAAGCTTCAACATACATCCAATAGTTTTTATTAGTGCATGATCTGAAATAATTAAGATAAAATGGAGGGTAGTGAAGAAAACATGCAATACCATTCCTTTCTCTCCTACCTGTAAAACAAAGGAATTTAAGGAATGCGTAATGAAAACTATTCAAGAGTTATTAGGAAAGGTAAAACTTTCTTCAGAAGGGATTGTTAATGAATGGTATAAAATTAAACAGGAGTTTAAAGATAGGGTAGATATAAAAGAGAAAGAGATACGGCTAAAATGGGAATTATTTAGAGGAGCTAACAAAGGTTAATTTATTGCAGAACAGGAATCTCACCGAAAAAGAAGAGAAGTAACTTCAGAGTGCTAAAAAAATAAAATATGGCAGTAATTGGATAATATGCATGAGTTTAGACAGACTGCCACTAAGGAACTTTTTTTTTTTAGTAACACCAGAGCATAAAACTTTTAGCACAATTTTTTAGTAACACCAGAGCATAAAAACATTTAGCACAATGACAAAAACAAGAGAAAGTAGAAAGGGTTGTCAGCAAACCTCGGGAGCCTATGACAAGAAAAATAATCAGAGATCCTATACAGATATTTCAAAAACTTTATGAAAATGTATATAAAACAGATGAATGTGAAAACCAAGAAAGAACACAAATGGAAATATTTCTGGAGGAACTGATTATAAGATTAGTAGAAGATGAAGCTTAACAAATAATTAATATAGGAGGAGATGAGATACAAGTGAAGTATAATCAATCTGCAGAGAAGTCTCCAGGAACAGGCAGTATTCCTGTGCAAGTTTTGAAGTTAGCAGGGAAGAAAGTGAAAGATATGGAAGATTTTGTCTAACAATATTTTAAAATAAGTGGAAGCACCATCATCTTGGTTGAAAGCTGAGGTGGCTTTATCACCCAAAGAGGGTAAAGAACTGTCAGGACCAGCTTCATATAGACCCATTTCAATTACAAACCATGATTATGAAGTGTTTACTGTTTATACTAACCAAAAGAATGGCAAATATGTTGGCCAAATTGAAAGAGGAACCAGGCAGGGATAACTCCACCCATTGTTTTATATTTAGAACCATTGGCAAAGAAAATAGTGGACTCAGAAATTCAAGGATATAATTGGTATGGTAAGTTCTCTTTATTTGCAGGTGATATCATTTTGTACTTGATAAATCCTCAAAAAGGACATCTCACTATTGGGGAACACATTGAGACAGTTACAAGTCTTTTTGGGACATAAAATTAGGGAAGATTAAACAAATACTATACCTGTAAAGTAAGTACCTACTCAGAAATTGGATCAGTAAAACCAATATTTATGGGGACATGATTAGAAATATTAAGGAGTATGCATGGACTAAAAAGTCTTCCCTTATGTCAGATGAGGATATGTGGGAAGAGACTAAACAAAAGATAATCCAAAAATGAGAAACCAGTAGATATTGAATACTGATGTGGATAGGAAGATACAAGCAATGAAAGTGTTTTGTCCCTTTAGCTTTATATACAAGTCAGACATATTTTTGTCAACCAGACGAGAAGTTGTGGATAGTAATAAATAAACAGTTGAAGGAATTATCTGGGAGGAAAAGATAAGAGTTATGTGGGATAAGCTGATCCTCCAAACAGAACAAGATGGTTTAGGATAATCTGATTTGAAGGGATATTTCTGAGCTAAAGAGTTAAGGCTCGTATACATAAAACAAGCAGAAGGTTATAATTCAAAGTGAAATGGATTGATGCTGATGTGAGGGGGGAGGAGTGTTCAAGAAATAAGGAGAGTGTGAGATTTTGGATGCAGATCCTTAATAATAGCCACACAGAAAATTATATTCCTTAAGATGCAGACAGCATTTTAAGATGTAATCCAGCACAGAAATGGAGAAGAAAGATTTTGCCAATAGGGATAAGTGCAAATAGAGGTACAAAAAAAGGTAAGCGAGGGATGGAATTTAATGGAGAAACCTGGGAACAGAACCAAGGTATTGGGAGCAAATAAATTTGAAAGGAAGAGTAACATAGTGGGATAAAGCCGAGAAGTTTGGACTGCAGTTTAGAGACTGCCTAACCTGTCAGGAAGTGATATCAGAATATACACCAACAGAAGGGGAAATGGGAGCCCTAAGTGAAAGACCTGCTGTGGTAGAGTTTATAGTCAAATCTAGAACAGAAAATGCTGTTTAAAAAAAGAGAGTTAGTAGGGCATACAAAATATTAAATAACTATAAGAATCAATCTGATAAGGTTAGAAAAGACTGGAAAGAAAAAGTGGAAAAGCAATTTAGATGGGAACAATGGGAGGGGCATATACACAACTTCCAAATTTGCAACAAAGTCAGGAAGGTTTAGGATTTTTGCTTGCAAGTGTTTTATACCCCAAGCAGACTTCAAATTCTTTTCACAGACAACAAATTTTGGAGGTTTGAAGGGGAAGAAAAGTGTGACTGGGAACATATGTTTTTTGGAGTGTACTGAGTTAGCAGATTTTAAAAACTCCCTACAGAGTACTCCGTCAGAAACATGGGGGGGGGGGCAAATGCCTGTAACTAACAAAATGATTTGTTTGAGCTGAGACACAGGATATGAATTACTTAGACATACTAAGGCCTTCTTAATTTTAATTCTGGTAGCTGCCAACAAAGCAACTATTAGAAAATCAAAATCAAAATGTAAACCAACTGCATTTGCAGCACTGAACATTGCAAATGAGATAAAAAACTGGAAGTGGGATCTTTAGAAAATGAAAGGAGCAAGTTACATATAAATAAATGTAATTTGTGGGAATGATACATGCAGAATAATGTTCAGGAGGATGAGTGAGGTTTAAGTGAAGGCAGTAATTGAGTAATTTATGTAATGCTGGAATGAAAGATATCTGTTATAAAAATGACAATATATAAAATGTATAATGTATGTAAATGGAAAAAATGTTAATATGGTCCATTTTCTTTTCTATTAATGTATGTCTTACCTGATAATTTAATAAGGGTGTCTAAAAATGTGATCAATGCAGAGTATCATATGGAAGTGGAAGTCAAAGAAAAAGGAGTATGGAGCAGATCATGTAAGGGATTTTTGCAGGAGTATACATTTGCTCCTGTATACGTGATCAAAGTGAAATTATTTAAGCATCAAATGCCAGGAGAAAAAGATGATGAAGAACATAATGTTGATCACTGTTTTCTACAGGAAATCATTGCTGGAGCAGCTTCTAGGTGTGCACTGGTAGTGACTGCATTCTTTTTTTTGAGATTTTTCCCAAGTTTGTGCAGCCATGGATTAAAAGTTTGGGGACTGTGGGGGCTTGGGTTCTACACAGAGGGTTCAGGGAAGCTTACCCCCCCCACACACACACATACACAAAAACACTTCAAGTTAACTTTGTTGTCCTTCTGTGCTTTAGGCATCATTTTCTGGCATTTCTGGTTCTTGTGGTTTTGCAATTCAACAGTACATAGTAGAACAGTGCACATTGTATAACTAGGAAACAGATATCCTTGATGTTGGTATACGGTGTGAAATATGTAAGCTGCTTTTTGAACAGACATTCAGTATGTAACATGTTAATGATGGGTGCACCTGTTTGGGGCTGCACATACAAAATAAATACAAATACCCTAGAAAATGTTGCAGAATAAACTGTTTTTGGACAAAAGGATAGTACTGAATTTTGTATGTTTTCAGTGGACATTTGAGGCAGACAAAAATAAGAGTCATATAATTTAAAGGGCAAATCTATAAAACTATTTCACTGAAAATAATTCTACTGAAAGTGGATGTCTTTAAGCAAAGTCAGCTTTCCTTTATCTGGGACCCCAGCTAATTTAGGTACTCAGAGGTCTTGGAGAGATAATGTACAGTAAAGTGGGACTTGGGGAAGAAGTTGTGGTTCCCACACTTGCAGAGTTAGAAAAGAATTTCCAGTCTTTTATAAGACAGTAATTCATACAGGAAAGAGAGACAAGGTTTCTAATCAGTGCTGGTTCTATATATTTAAACACATTATACTCCATAAAAATATTAATGCATATTATACTGAATCTTGTTCATTACATAACCCTAAACAATGAATCATCTTCGGATGTACCCAAGATGTGCA
Source organism: Protopterus annectens (assembly GCF_019279795.1). Taxonomy (NCBI): domain Eukaryota; kingdom Metazoa; phylum Chordata; order Ceratodontiformes; family Protopteridae; genus Protopterus; species Protopterus annectens. The sequence goes on from NC_056745.1 coordinate 819,247,420, forward strand.
AAGCTGATTCAACCAGCACCCTGGGCCAGTATTACGATGCAATGCCCCATCCTTTCTGCTCTACACTCTAAAAACTGATCCATATATTTTAAGCAAGCACATTATTACAATTAGATCTAGGACACCCCCCTCCTCCCATTCTTCCACTGAACATTTAAAAAAGTTCCTACTACAGTACACCAACCAGGTGATCAGATGTATGACATGCCCTCCTCCCTCCTGCCCCAACCATTCAGGTCCTATTTCTGTGGCCCACCCCAACTCTTTTTAAGCTGTAGCAAACTGTTTGCTAGAAATCCAGCTTATACCCTGCCTGCACAGAGCACTAAAGAGCTTCTGCTTTAGTTAAAAAAAAAACTTTTTTAAACTGTATCGAACTACTTGCTACAAATGTAGCAAATAGTTGCTATAGTATATACCCTGCCTGCATGGAGCACTACAGTGCTCATGTTTTAATTAAAAAATATATTTTTTAAAATGTAGGAAAACTGCTTGTTACAAATGTAGCAAACAGTTGCTACAGTTTATACCCTGCCTGCAAGGAGTGCTACAGAGGTCAGGTTTTACTTAAAACAGAAGAGTTTTTTTCCCTTACTTTTAAACTGTAACAAACTGCGTGCTACAGTTTAAAACCACACATGGAGCACTACAGAGCTCAGGTGTGATTGCATACGCAATACCATCTTTTAAAAGCCAATACTGCATTAACGAAAGACTGGGATTGGATGGTCACACCTCTCAACACTTTGCATCTGGGGAAGTTGGCCCTCTTGCCCTCCCCTAGCTATGCTACTGTGCATATCAACAGAGTTTAAGTTGTCTGAAAATGCTGTAGTGCTACAAAATTAAATATTAAATAGTCAAGTAAAGCAAATGACTCTGTTTGCTGAATATTTTATCCTACTCAGCCAGGCGAGTTGAGAAAAATGGATCCAAGCCATATTCTAGCTGTTGTGACTTCCATTTCTATTCTTATAGAAAGGTATTTTTTCAAAATATGTGCGTGAACATAAAAAAGTTTGACACTTTGATGAAGATATCCCATGATTGCTGAGTGGGATCCCTACAAAACTTGTGTAGTATACAGAGAAGTGCAAGCTCCTTTTTGTACTACAGAAGGCTGACCTGGTTCACTGTGGTCCTCATTTCACAGCAGTGCACAGCAACCTTACTGTGTAGCAAAGGTCCAGGCTGCATGTAAGTGTGGTAGCCTGTGGGTGGGGCCTATGCTAAGGAAGTTTAAGCATGTGAATGCACTACTCGTTTAGGAAACTTCATAGTAGAAGTCACGCAGATCCATACTAAGCATATCTTTTTTAAAGAGTATGCTGATATTTAAGCATGGACTTGCACATTTTAATTGCAAGTGGTCTAGGGTGAAATGAAACACTTCCACCATGCTCAGACTGACAATACAGGTAAATTATGTATATGTGTATGACAGGATGTGTGTGTATGTGTGTGCGTTTCTAGGGGTACAGGGAATGTGTGCGCGCATCTTTAGTGTACAGGTGTACATGTCTTTTTTAAATGTGCGTAGTGAATCACTATTGACTGAAATAACTTATGGCTGCTATGAATGGGGATATCATGAATGCAGACTGGGCCGGTAGTGGATGAGTTTAAGCTTGCTTGTGTGCACGTGCCTCACTGTGTGTGTGTGCATGTTGTAGCTTGCATGTCTGTATGTGGTATTTAATATCAAACAGGACCGCTGGGTACAGCAGAACTGTGTTCTACGGTGCATCTCTGCTCTGTAGAGCCTTCCCTGTCAAACAGTGGTTTGAGTAAATACAGTATGAATGGTGTTTTATGTGTGTGTGTGTGTGTGTGTGTGTGTGTGTGTGTGTGTGTGTGTGTGTGTGTGTGTGTGTGTGTATGTGTGAGAGACAGACTGCTAGTTGTATGTTCATATACATTATGTATTATTTATTTATTGATTTGTCTTTCTTGACTGGAAAGTCCAACTGTGCAGAGCCCATTTTGAGCATAGGTTCAGGGAGAAAAGCTGTATCCCAGTACATTCATATTTACAAGTGAAATTCAAATAGTACTCAGAAAAACAATAGCTACATTTCTGTGAAGAAATAAACTTAATTACAAGCAGGTATACACAGTAAAGTATTTACATTAACATGTACAAGTCTACACAAATCTAGTAGCAACGAAATCTTGCAGGAAGTAAAAGGGTTTATACTGTATAAGGCAAAACATTGTTGTAAAGTTTGTTTTCACATTTCAGTACAGAAAGGTTGGTCAAGAGTTCAAGAGATATAATGAAGAGTACAGCTGAAAAGCAAGTAGGACTGGAGGTATTATATAGGAGTATAGTGGTAATAGGATTTGAATGAGAGAGCATCGTACATAATTCCATCTAGGCTGCTTGTTTCAAATCATTTAATATTGACAATTTATAAAATGCAGGCAATGCACAAAAGGGGAAGAGCAGTGCATGGGGGTGGTTAGAAAAAGAGAAGGATGAGAAATATTATTTAAGTAAGAGAAAGATGAACAGTGCTTAAGAGGGGAGTACTGATTCCAATGTAGTATGAAAGTTGTTAGGTGTGTAACAATTCAAATAGGGGAGGGGAAAAGGTTAGTGACAATAAGAGGGCTGTGTTTTCACTAGAGGACTCTCAACCTGGTGATGATCATGAGCATGACCAGGACTGGGTTTAATATTGGTTGAGCTCTAGTTTATAGTTTGGGAGTTAGTAATTTTTACTTCTTTAGGAATGGTGTTCCAGAGTTTGGGCAGGAGCATAATGAGTCCCTGATTTTATTTATTTATTTTATTTATTTTACATTTGTTAACCGGGCTAATCTAGCTGGATATATTTTTCCATTTTCAGTAGAGGCCCGGGGAGAAAAGCTCCACACATAAACAACAGACAAAATGGGGAGAAAGGCTCAACAATAACACAAACAAAACAAAAATTGTTTACAAAAATTCAAGAAAGGTATAACAGTTACAAACTATGGAAGAATATGAGACATAATTTCAAATTGCAAATTAAAGTATGTGAAGATGATTATACAACATAATATATTTACACATAGTACAACTACAGGTAGTTTTAGAGTAAAACAACTCTGTAGGGCTAACAATATACTGATGAATTCTTTTCTTTACTAGTGCCAAGTAGTAATTTACCAACAGCATGGAGGTTTCTTGTGAGAGTGTAGGGCAATAGTTTATTTTTTAATGCAGGGTATTTTTTGGGACAATGTATCAGTTTGTTTATGCCATAACTAGATGACAGTATGTTAGGTAGCTGTTAAGCTCTAGCTAGTTTGACTGTTTTAAGGCTTGGCAGTCATGAGTTTGGTGTGCAGTGCTGGTAGCAAATGCAGCTACTTTATTGTAATAGTCATCTAGCTTGGATATTATTGTACAGCTTAGGTTTGCAAGGATAAGTAAGACATATAACAGGTTTGGAAGCAAATATGAGTTTAGGGTTTTTCTTGATGGGTCTGTAAGGAACTGTTTGGTCCTGTAAAGGAAGCAAGGTTTCTGGTGTTTTTTTTTTAATTGTTTGAAGAATACATTGCTCAGTATGTGGTACTACTTCAGTTTTAGTATTATTTGCAGATGTGAACAAGAAAGATTGTTTTCGATGGAGATAATGTTTTGGGCTGAAGAGCATCAGTTTTCTTTTACTGGGATTAAGGAATAGGTTTGAATTTTTCAGCCAAGTTTCAGTTGAAGAGAAAGAAATTTGAGCGAGTTTTTGAGTTTACTTTTTTTTTTTAGCTGTACATATTAAAGTTGAATCATTTGCATATTGTACTATAGTGTAAAACTTGTTTATAAAAATATTGACGAGGAGACATCCTAGTATATAGCCCTGAGGGACACCTATGGTAACCGGGAGACAGGATGGGAGGTCATGTAGCCGTTTGACTGTTTGTTGCCATCCAGATATATAACTAAATATATAACTAAGGAATCATGCAAGACAGTATTGTCAGAGACCTACAGAAAAGATTTTGCTGAGTTAATGCTGGTGTGAGACAGTGTCAAAAGCTTTGACTATGTCAAGGAACATGGTTGACACTAGGTCACCATTGTTCCTATGTGGGTTTATAGTGATGGGTGTGTTGTGGCAGGGTCTGAAAACATGCTGAGTTTCAGAGAGCAGATTATTTGAATGTAGGTGGTGTAGAATCTGAGCATGAACCATTTTTCAAATATTTTTGAAGGGGAGAGGACTGCAATGGGCATGTAGTTACTAAAGTCTGTAGATCTGCCCCTTTTGTGTAAAGGTGTAATAATGGATATGATTTTTTTTCATATGGAAGGAACATATTTTTCAGATATAGGTCTATTTATCAATACAGAGAGTGAAAAAGCAACAGCATCTGCAGCCATTTTTAAGCAGTCTGAGGCGAGATCGTCGGCAGCTAGAGTCGTTGGTTTTAGCTTATGTAATAGTTTTTTAATGGTGGAGGCAAGTATTGGGCTGAGGTCAAACAATGGAAGATATTTAGTAGAGACTGCAGGAACTGAGATAGTAGTAGAAGTATTAATGTTTGTGAGGGACATTACTGTCTGTATAAAATTGTAGTTAAACTGTGTGAGAATTGAATCAGTAGTACTGGTGGATGTAGGAGTGGGGGTGGTTATTCCTTGATGCAAAAGTTTGTTTATGGATGTCTAGAAGAGTTGTGGGTTGTTTTGATGTGTAGTTTGGAGGATGTTATATATTGCTTTATTTGGTATTTTGTCATCTTTCTTTGGTGCTTGAAAAGTTGAAATATATATTCTGTTCTATTTTTTGTGGCATTCTTTCCAGGCTTTGTCACACTGTAGCATTGATTTCTTAGTTTCCGTTGTTAGCTTGGTGCAGGATTGGATTTGATCCTTTTGGAATCTACTGGAGAAAGGTTATTGATAATTTGTAGGAATATATCATTGTAATGTGTAACAACGGATTCTATGGGCATAGATTTTAGTATTTTCTGATTATATTCTGTTTAAGTTTTGGCATAAGTTTCTTTGTCAAATTTTTTTGGAGTTATGAACTTGATTGTACATTATATGTTTATCTTAGATATTCTAACGTCTGAGGTGTAGGTAGGTAGATGGTCACTTAAACTGTCTGGAAGGCTACCAATTGTCCTGATTTTGTTGGGTCTATTAGTAAAAATCCAGACAAAAGCGGATTGCCTCAAAGTGCCTCTGTAAACTCAATTAACTGATGTAATTAACTGTGTTAAGCCATATTGGTTTATGGAATGAGATTGGGCGTTGCTATTGATAAGCTGCAGGTCTATATGTAGGTCTCTTAGTATTACTGTTTCATGTTGGATATAGTAGGACATTCCATTTAGAATGTTTTCACAGTGGTAATGTGGCTGCTACACAAAGTGTTTGCCTATTATTATTATTATTGCCTATTATTTTGGTTTAAATTCACCTCTCCCTAACCACTCCGTGGTCAGATCCTGATCGACATGAGGTTGTTCCAGGAGTTTTCTGTACTTGCAACTATATTTACACCTTTTCATTTGATCCTTCTCCTTATAGTCTTTCTTTTGTCTTTTGGCACATTTAGTTGCTGCTTGATGTTTGTCTACGTATGGTTTGATTTCCAATTTTGCTTGACACAGATATGCTTCTGCTAAACTAAGTAAGGAACTCATCTTAGATTTGTTCTCTTCATATTTAAAGTATTCACTATATTTGGATCTGGTGAGGTCAGCAGATATATATGCAGTCCTATGAGTGCAGATCTATACATGTAATCAGTTTTGAGGTGGCCAGTACCTACTTCAGAACAAAGGAATATATAATCTTGGTATACACCGATTTTTATACATATTTTGTTACACGTGAAGCATTTTTTCTGTTTTTCCTGTCCAACTGATTCAATACCTTTTGGGGCCAGTCAGTCACCCCAAAACTGTAAGTTAGAACAGGAAGAGGAAATTGGTTTATAGTGTGGACTTTGTTCTCAGATGTCAGGGCTGTTTTCAGTATTAATTTAAGTATTTTAAAATATTCCTTACTGAGTTTTCTGCACATTTGTTTGCATTTACTGTTGATCCTTCATTAATTCACAAATATTTATACACTTCTTCCTGCTCAAGTTCCTTTACATCACATTACTGGCCCAGACTGAAATTTATTTGGTGCTGCAGCTTTCCTGCTGTAAATGTTGCTTTTGCACATTTATAAATACCAAATGACATTCTTATATCATCTGAGAAAGTCCTGACAACTTCCAGTTGTACTTTCAGCTCCTCATTTGATGAATTATAGTTTTAAATCCTCCACAAAAAGAAGATAAGACGTCTTTACACTTTGTTTTCTGGGAGCCAAACTGTAAGCATAACCTAATCTGTTAAGTACACAGCTTAATGGGTTAAGGGCAAGACAAAAGAGTACTGGTGGCAGTGTGTCACCCCGGAATATCTGCCTTTGAATTTGTATCCCTGGGATAATAAGTTGTTCTTTATCATGACTTAGCTTTAAAGTGGTTTGCCACTATTACTTGGTCACTGTAATGCAATTGATCTTTTAGGATGTATGTTGTACATCTGGAAGCACGCCACGAACGTGGGATGCTGTCAAATGCTTTTTTGTAATCTAGCCATTACACATTAAATTCTTCCCCTTTTCACAATTCTCCATTATGAGTCTGTATAACAACAAATGATCCTTTTTTCTAAATTACTTTCTTTTGTTACCCTGTTGTTCTATTGCAACGATTAAGTTTTTGATGGGATATTTTCCACAGTGGTAATGTTTTTACCTGATGGGATATATATATATATATATATATATATATATATATATATATATATATATATATATATATATATACACTAAACAAAGTGTTTTCTTACTATTAATTTTGGGTACTTACGTATTATCGCAACCACATTTTCGCGGTTGCGGTAATACGTTTGTTTGCCTAAAAACGGATAGTGGGAGTTGTGTTAAGCTGGAATTTGATGTTTTCAATGGGTATGACTTAGTTTGTCCTTACATTTGGTAAGGTAAATCAACGTGGAGAAGGAGAAGTGAAACTACGTACTGTAAAGTTGGTCACACTGCTGTCGTGCCGCAGAAAATGAAAGATGGACACCTGGGAAATGTTTGGTTGAACTTCTGATGTTCTGCAACATGGATTACTTGTAAGTGTACAATACTTTCTTCAGAGAATAAGGCACAGAGACCTGCAAATCTTTTTTGGTAAATTGTTGGATTTATTGTTGCAAACTGTTGAATAGAACTGAAGTTAAGGAGAATAAGTAAGCGAATATGTATGTGCACACTTTATAAAGTACTTGTACAATGATGCTGTTCTGTTAAGTGGCAGTCCGATAATAATTTCTTTGGAGTCGTTGACAATAATGGTTTATTTTTTGGATTCAGATGGTGTTATCCTTGTGGATACTACTTACTGTTGTTGGACTGTTTAGTGGATGATGTTTTATGGCAGCATACTTGTGGATTGTTCAGTCGCCAGTTTACTGTTTGGAACGTGCCTAACACATAACAGGACTTGAAAATGTAGTACGAGTGACATGATTTTGGGAACGGCTTCAAACAAATCTTACTTTTTCAAATAGTACACTGTTATTGCTACCTAAACAAAGTTTTTTTTTAAAGGTAACATTGCCTGCGTGATTCTGCATACATTTGTGGTTTAAATTACCCACGTCAAAGAAAGCGGTATTATCGCAAAAATGTGATTGCAATAATACGCAAGTACCTAATTTTGAGATGTGATATCTCCCTTTTTAATTTCTCCAAGTCTTTCGGACTTCTAATACTATGACGAGAATGGACCCCATTCCTTTGTCAAAGTATGATTAAAATTCATAAAATTAGTATTGTTTCAATCTTTCATGTTAAAGTGCTCTTTGCAGCACTTGCAATGTGTCCAGCATGTACTCCTTCTGCAAGTCATATGGATACCTCCTGTGCTTATGTGGTTATGTTTAGGGAATTTTCGTATAAGATGGCAGTTCTGCCTGCCCATTTATTGGTCCTGTCAAGCCTAATTTTAGTGAAACTACATGCAAATGCTCACTATAGAGTGGAGCAGCTCGACATTCATGTGAGCAGAGTAAGTTGCATTGTGCCACTATCAGTAAGTCCAAGGCACAATGTCCCAGGCTTGGAAACAGAAAACTTCAGTATACTATAGATATACATCCTCAGTGACCTTTTGCTAGTAGGAAACTTGAATATCATGTACTGCATCTCTCTCTCTCTCTCTCTCTCTCTGCATTATAATGTATGTGAAAGGTGCTAGGAAAATAGCTATAAGGTTGAATGATTTATGGGGCCAAAGGAACTCACTCATGCTTACTCTGCAAACAATGTTATCAGCTTGCACAGACCACAGGTTATGTAAGAAAGTATTAAGTACATACACTTTATGGATGCGGTTTGCAATACCAAAGTATGAGGAGGTAACTAGACCTGTCTGCCCAGTGCAAACAACTGCCAGCAGTTAGCATTAGACTTCCACGGATTCTTAATGGGCTATAGAACAACTCATGTTCCGTAAGCAGGAAGCTACCCAAACAATTATGCATACATTCCACCTACTTAAGTGCAACAGAATATGGTGCTTTAGCCGCCTATTGAACAATTTAAGAGATGTTAATGTGCAGGTTACAGCACTTTTGGAACTCCAAAGATGAAGAAACTGTACACAAAACAAAGATCAGTTGTGGCTGGAAAAATGCAAAATTTTTGTAGTTCTGTCAGCAAATATTCCTATTACAGAACAAATGCATTCCTTTCTAGTAAAAAAAGGAAAGCTAAATCAAGTGGCTAATGGACAGTGTATCATTCTATTCAGTCATGTGACCAGTAAAAAAGGAAAGCTAAATCAAGTGGCTAATGGACAGTGTATCATTCTATTCAGTCATGTGACCAGTAAAAAAGGAAAGCTAAATCAAGTGACTAATGGACAGTGTATCATTCTATTCAGTCATGTGACCAGTAAAAAAGGAAAGCTAAATCAAGTGGCTAATGGACAGTGTATCATTCTATTCAGTCATGTGACCAGTAAAAAAGGAAAGCTAAATCAAGTGGCTAATGGACAGTGTATCATTCTATTCAGTCATGTAAAAATCTGATACAATAAGTGATGTTTATCATGTTTAGTGCAGAGAGTAGAAACAAGTTTTACTTTTTTTTAAGTAATTCATTTGAAGTTCCAGAACAGTTTGCTTTGCCTGAAAAAAACAATCACGACACTGCATTTAAGGCAAACACATCTTGTTGTTTTAAAATACTGTTAAAGTATAAGAATTAGAAAGGGAAACAGTGACCAATTTTAAACAGTAAAAGGACATTAAATGGGATTTTTTTTTTCAGTCTACAAGAACTCCAGAAGAATTTACTAAGTCCCTACAAAGGTTGAAATAATTGTGATTTACAGAAAAACATTCAAATCAATCATGACTCAAAAGCATCTGCAGGACGAATAAGTAAAAACAATGATATAAAATGCATGCAAGCAAGTTAAATAATTTTGCTACTGTGGAAATAAATATGTTTCCTTGCCCATATTAGGAAGGAGAAGAAAAAAATTGTATACAGTGAAAGACATTATTGGATTTACAATGTTAAATGAATTAGGCCTTTAAGACATAATGGCTAATGAGAAATTAAAGTACTGTTGCCTTTATTTCAATTTCTTATTGCATGTCTTTTATTTTGTGAACACAATTTAAATCCATTTCTTACTTAATGAACAAATTGCTTGAATATAAGCTTGCTGAAAAATGCCAACATTAGGGAAAATAACCTGAGAGGAAAATGTGCTATGTAATTAATTGTGATCTATTCAATTATCATTAATGTCTGAAAACGAAGTAATTTAAAACATCAGTGCACAGCTCCATATGAAAAGGTGCGAATCTTGAGAGTAGGAATGTATTTTCCAGTGCTAGTTTAGTCTATTTGGATTAAACTAAAATAGACATACTATTTTGTCTACAAAGTGATAATGTCCAGGGGCTAATGAAAATGTTGTGCTGCTGAGTAGATGAGATGAAATTATCTGTTTGCAATAAAAAGAAAAAAATAAACTTGACAACAAAATAAACATTAAAATCAAAGAAAAGCATTAAATGCAGTTACTGAGAGCTAATGGACAGAACTGGTGATGCACTTTAAGAATTTAAAACTTCTGCGCAGAAGGTAATGCTTTCCAAGTAAAACAACTATAAAAAAGAAACCAAGGCTTACAACATACATGTTTGAAAATGGTTCAGGGGTCAAAGTATCCCCAAAATATATGAGAGACAGTGGTCTACATCTAAGATCAGTCAGGCATTGTACTACGTTTCCATACAATGAAGTGGAAAGAAAATCATGAACTTTTCACAGGTAAAATTAGGCACACTGTGTAACTGAAGCAAAATTGCACACTGGTTCTATTCCTATACTGAGAAATAGAGAGAAAATACTGGTCTCCCATTTCATGTAAGGCATGAACGACACCACATCACATCACATTTTTGGCATGGAATCTGTGATATATAAATATACAGAGAGCAAACAGACAAATGTTCTTCATTTTGATAACTGCTGCAGTAGCCTTAGCTATACAGATTATATCCTGCTAAGGAGATAATGGCTGGCCAACATCCAAAGCTTAAGGGCACCTTCCACATGCTCAAACTGTCAAGCAGCTCGAGCTGAGCTAATTGAAAGACAAGTCTGGGTGAGAAGCCCTTCAGAGCTTTGTTGCCACTAAAGAGAATGTTCCTAAGGCTTTTGAGGATCAATAGTCAGTTTGTACTTTACTTTGCTGAGCAGATAAGCTCTGTTTAGGGAATAAAATTACATTTTGTTAATGTTTTATTACTTTCCTCTTCAGAAAATTTATTTTAAAGCTAGGAGTGTTGTTACATAATGGACTGTCTGAGGACTAATGTTCTTTTAAAAACAGCACTCATTTCTGTCAGTTTAAAAGTAGTATAAACTGAAAACAAATTTTCTGTGGATAAATTATGTTTATTTCTCCATTTTGGGGATGCCATTGTGTTTTATAGCACTTTTTACTGTGCTTTTTCTGTCTAAAAAGTATTTTTTGTGGATTGGTAGTTTTACCAGCCTTTGCTGCTTGTTTTCCATGAGAAAGAGGTACCATTTTGGCTTGCCCATGAAACAGATTACTGGTCCCACAGTTAGTCCTTCTTCCAGCCATAAAAAGAGAATGTTAAGCAAACAGCCTTAGCCACTACAGCAGGCTAGCAATTTGCCTCATCCACAACTGAGTGACTCTGCTATGGCCATTTGCTGTACCTCAGACCACTCAACATTTACACTGGATCCCTGTGATGCAACACCTATGGCCATTATGGACCAAGGGTTAGCAACATCCTCTCTCCAGTTGTTGGGAGTCCCCTCAGTGGGCAAGGGAGAACCACTCTTGTCTGTCCTGGGAGTGGGAACAGGGAAGGTTTCCCTGTTGTGTCAGAATGTTGTGCCCATTCTTGGGGATGCAGGTCCTGCCATTAGTAACACAGTTGGCCTCATTTGTCCTCTCAAAAAGAAACAGAAAACAAATCATGTATCTACCCTGCCTCAAATTTCTTTGTATAGGAGTTGTTTGGGACTTAAGGGTAAATTTCAGGCCATTGATCCTTCTTATAAAGTAGTTTCTGGTAAAAGAAAGAGGGATTCTTCTTTTCCTGAAGAGATTCAAGATTCTGAATCTGAACAGGAAGATGCAGGATTGGATTCAGGCTTTTGTCCAGAGATTTCTGATACAGACTCAGAGGACAGCTCAGTTTCGGTTTCTCCCTGTGGGGGTGTTTCTTCTTCGCTGAGACTATAGCTACAAAGTCCCAGTGTTTTCTATGGGAGAACAATGAGATTTCTCAGTCCCTCAGGAAATACTGAGTTGTTACAGAAGGATTTTCCAGAATGTACACCCATTCTTTTTATTCTGTCTGTTTTAAAGGATATGTGGCTTACTCCACTGCAATTTTGCTGATAGTCAGCCAACTGTCCCTAAAAAGGCAGACTGGCTGTAAAAAGTTACCAGTCTTTTACATGTTCATACACTATTCCCAAACTTGACCCAGTAACTGTAGCCTTAGTTGATTCCACTGCTACTAAGCACTTACTTAATTCCAATCCTACTCTAAGGATGGAAAAATTATTGATAGCATGGAGAAAATTGTTTTCTTCTGCACCTTTGATTTTCAGAATTTTGAACTGTCAGGCTCGTATGTTAAAGTTTGTTCCGGCAAATTGTAAAAATATGATGAATGTTTTATCTACAGTTTCTTCTTGTTCAGAAAAATCTGCTTTAAATAACATGTGATCTTCTACTGCACAGGTTACTAGTCATTGTTTGCACTGTGTATGTATGACTCTGTTAATGAGTCTTCCAGGGCTATGGTCACTGGTACTATTTTTAAGGTGGTTTGCTTGGCTGCACTCTCAGATCCTTCCAGATGATGTAAAAATGAGATTTTAAACTCTCTCTTGGGAAGAGATTTAGTGTTTTGCCCCTCTGCTGCCAAGGTGAATACAAAATTTGATGAACAGGGCAAGCTAATCCAGGGAGATCTCCTAAATTTTTTCAGCCCTTCTTTTACAAATTGTCCAAGAGATTTGCTCTCCCCTGATCCAGTTTTGGCAAAAAAAAAAAAAAAAAAAAAAAAAAAATTCCTCAACAGAATTCAGGTACGCAGATATTTAAGAAGAAATAGCAAGGGGGTTCCAAAAAGAAATCTCAAAACTCCTAAAACCAAGAACAATACAATAAATCTGAATGACTATTCAAGAGACCTTGTGATGATCTCCCTATTTCTCTTCCAGAAAGTCTGAATTTCCATTTTTCTCTTTGATATCACTGTTTCAGACAAAACAGGTTCTAAAAATCAATCAAGGTTACGGATGACACAGGGATGACACTGCTCCTTTCCAGGGGGATCATTCTTCATCCTGCAGATCAGACTCTTGTTAATACATGTTAGGAAAGATAGAATTAGCTCATCTTTCCAGGTAGGGAAGGGGTTTTATTCAAGGACATTTCAGTGCCAAAGAAAGAAAATGTTGTTCTGGATCTTTTTTTTCTAAACCTGTTTGTGATTGCCCAAAATCAAAATGCTATCACTTCCTCTGGTATCACTAGACTTAAAAGATGCTTATCATAACATTACTATTCATCCAGACTTCAGATGTTTCTTAAAGTTTTGTGTGTCTTATCAGTTCTCTGTCTTACACTTTGGACTATCAACTGCACCAAGAGTGTTCACAAAGTGTATATCACAGATTATAACTTACTGCAGACTTCAAATTATCTGCATTTTTCCATATGTAGAAAACCTGAACATCTTTGAAGAGGCTTTTCAAGGTGTCAAGAATCTCTCTCTTGAGCGAGGGATTTCTACCACAAACTGGGATCCCCACAGAACATTCAAAAAGTCTTGTTTGACTCCCTCACACAAGATGGTGTTCCTGGGATGTCAACTAAACACCTCAGTTCAAATAACCTTTCTTCCACTAGAAACATCTATCTTTATCTAGATCTGTTTCTAAGGTTTTCCACTCAGACTTCAATCATTGTGAGGGAATACCTCAGGATTTTGGGTCACATGGCATCTATGATCGTCATGATACCCCCGGCAAGACTCGCATGAGAAAGATACAGTGGTATCTGAAATCTCTGGTCCCAGCATCAACACACTGTCTTTTCAGATCACAGTACTGGAGTTTGTCAGAAGAAAAATCGTTTGGTAGAGACAATACATATCTTTAAATCTATACTTACCCTTCTCCTTCCCTGTTCCAAAGCAGTCACCACAGACACTTCAGATTTTGTTTGGAAGTGGCAGCTTCTAGAGGTATAAAAGAGCTGGGGGTGTCGAACACCAAGGACAGATGCAAGCACACAGATATCAAGATGTTGTTGCTCTGATCAAGGCATTTAGCTTTCTGAACTACCTTTGGTCCTGGGACCTCTTCAAGTGATTACAGATAATACCACAGTCATGAGGTACATCAACAAACAAGGGGGAACCCCCTTTGCAAACTAGCATAATCTCACTCTACAGGCATCTTATAATCTGTCAGAACAAAACTGTGTGGCAGACAAGCTGAGCATCACCAGAGAGACCATCACAAATGGAAACTAGATCAAGGGGGTCTTCCAAGACTTGAACCATCTCTGGGAGATTCCTCAAGAAGATCTCTGTTTCCTCTCTGAACAATCAACTGAAAGGATTCTGTTCCAGGACTCCAGGCAAGAAAGCCTAGAAGACAGATGCCTTCTCTTTTTTTTTGGATAGGAATATCCCTGTATGCTTTTTCACCTTTTCCATTAATATCCAGGGTGTTATGAAGATTCAGAAGCAATCCCCAAGATCATTGCGGTGAGTCCCTTCTGGCCCAGGCAGCTATGGTTCTCCCTTCTTTTGAAAATGTCCAGGGGCAATTACCACAAGTTCCTCAGACTGATCTACTCGCACAAAACTGGTACTGTATGATGCACCCAAACACCAATCATCGTCAATTGACTACCCGGATGATAGAGTCTTAAAGTCATTTCCTCCAATGGACTTCTGGAAGTTTGCACCATAACTTCCAATGGGTGGAGCCTAAGCTTTTTGATAGAATCAAATTATGTCTTCAAATTTCAAACAAATGTGCACATCTCTGGAACCATAAGGGTTACTAAATAAGTGTAAATGGCAAACTCTTTAGCATAAACCTTTTTTATAGTGGTAGTATGCATTACGTTCCAGGTTTTAAGGTGGATTTTATAAGTCACAGTAACTACTGAGTTAGTAATAGTTTGTAAACAACTTACAATATCCAGAGTTTCCAGCCATGGTCTCATTTCTGCATAAGAGCATGAGTGGATTGGGATAACCAGAATGACCACAGAGATTTAACTCTTATTTTCCAGAGAGAAGCAAGAGAGTTAAGTAGGCTTTGAAAATGTTGTTGAATTTTAGTATGGCATCATCTTGAGGTAGGTATGATAGGACGGATTGGTTTATGGAAGCAAGTATGATATTACATATGTCAGGATGGAAGTTTGAGGGGTTATGGCAGTCTTTGAATTTGTGAGGCCTTGGATGGTGTGGAGTGAATCTTTGGATGAGGATTGGAGAGTGGTCGCTAATGGAATCGGGTAGAGACCTAGGATGGTAATAAGAGACAGGATTAGACACCAAGATCCAGTCTATGATAGAGCTTGTGTTGGTTGGTTTGTTAAAGTGGGTTGGGGTGGTGATAAGTTGCGAAATACTATGAAGGTTGATGCTAGAGCTAGGGGAGTTGGAGGTATGGGTTAGCCAACTGATGCCGACATCCCCTAGGAGAGTAGTTTCATTGGGTATATTATGTGTGAACCAGAAGAGAATGTGTTCTAATATTGGGATATTGTCACTAGGGGGATTATATATTGCAGCTATGGTTAGTGTTTTGTAATAATTTAGCTTGCAGTTCACAGCTAAGAGTTCTGCAGAGACAGAGGAGATGGGGGTTGGCTATAGGATACAGGTTGAGGTGTTCAGAATATATTAAGGCAACTGCTCCACCTTTCTTATTAGGTTTGTCAAGGTGAAAGATGTTGTAGCAAGAGAGAAGGAATTATTTGTCTAAGATTTTACGTTTGAGCCACGTTTCTGTGAAAGCTATTTGTCAGGAGAGTATTTGTCCATCACTGCATGGAATTCACTGATTTTGTTTAGAATGCTATGAATGTTAAGAGAGTCGAATGCTAGATGCTTAGAGAGAGAGAGAGAGTTAGGGTGATAGGAGGTAGGTTGAGTGGGTTGATTAGAATTGCTGTTGCTGAGGGGGCCTGGGTTGGGGTGGATGTCTCCCGAGAGGTGTGTGTATTTGTAGGGACAGAGTACAGAAGGAGAAGTGAGGAAGAGGTACTGATATTTAAATTTAGTTTTTGGATGGATTGGGGATGTAGGATTTTTGATTTTGGGAAGGAGCGAGTTCATAGGTTCATACTAGGCTATCTGCCCTAGGGCATTTATAAGCCTAGCCAGTGTGTGTGTGGCTTTCGCCACCCATCTTAAATTAATTTTGCTATTCCCTTTTTCGAGGTTAGTATACTGTGCCTTTGTCTAACACTGACACAGAAGTGATACCCTGGGTAAACCTACGATCTCCAATCCACTCATCAAGATTCCTCTTGAAGAGAGTCAATGAGGGACTCTGCCTAACCTGGACTGGGATTTTATTCCAGAGTGAAGGGAGCCTCTGGATTATGAATCTGTCCCTCCAGCATGTCCTATTTATTTCCGTGCTGAGGTTCAAGTCTCTCGAGCACGTAGCTCAATCGGATTTGGATTTTCTGAGGTGCAGCATGTCCATTAATTCTGGGTTGGACATGGCTTTATACGTCAGGCACAGATCGCCTCTGGGCAGGCAGTATGCCACTGAGTAGAGCTGGAGTTTCTTTAACCGGGCAGCATATGGCATCTGTTTGAGCCCTTTGATCCTCTTGGTGAGGTACTTTTGGGGTCTTTTCAGTTGCTGCAGGTGTCTGGTAAGGTACATCCCAAAAGGGGCATTGTACTCAATTATGGGCCTGATGAGGGATGAGTAAAGAGGAACGATGACCTCCCCTGATCTAGATGTGAATCCCTTCATGATTAGGTGGGCTATATAAAATGTTTTTCTAACCACTTTGGCCACGTGGTTGTCAAATGAGAGATTGCTATCAACTTGGGTCCCCAGGTCCCTAATTACTTCTTCTGTACTTAATAGATTACCACCTATGTAGTAATTTGTGGGCACTTTGTTTTTGCCAAAGGGGATGACTATACACTTTTTGGCGTTTAGCTTGAGGCCATGGCTCTGGCACCAGTTGTCTGTTTCTATGAGGCCCTTTTGGAGGATGCTTGTGTCGGCTGGAGAGTTGATTATGGCACCCAGTTTGCAGTCATCTGCGAACATGGTCAGCCACAGTCCTTCCGTGTTGGCCTGTACCTCCGAGAAATATATACCGAACAAGAAAGGTCCCAGGACTGAGCCTTGTGAGACGCCACTTGTAACTGGTTTGGAGTCTGACATGGCTCCAGCAATTCTAACCATGTGGGTTCTGTCCTTGATCAAGTTTGCAACCCATCTAGTGACACAGGGGTTTATATTTAAGCTGGCGAGCTTATCTATAATGCCCGAGTGGGGTATTTTATCGAAGGCTTTTGCGAGGTGTGGACCACCTTCCCCTCGTCAATGGTCTTGATGACTGTTTCAAAGAAATCAATCAGGTTTAAGAGGTAGGGTCTGCCCTTAACAAAGCCGAACTGGGTAGGATCCAGTGTCTGTAGGTCCCCAATATCTTTATTTATGAGGTCCATGATGATCCTTTCCATAGCTTTGCAGACCAAGCTAGTCAGGCTTATGGGGCAATAGTTTCCAGGACCCGTTGAGGCACCACCTTTGTGGAGAGGGACCACTGTTGCTGTACGCCACTCTTTGGGTACATATCCTGTAGTAAGGCTGAGATTGAAAAGTAGTTTTATGTTTGGGTTTAGCTCTTCTTGGAGTTCATGTAGGACGCAGCCCGGGACACCGTCTGGTCCCATTGATGCTGTGTTTTTTGCTTTGGAGAGGGCGGCTCTTACCTGAGCATCTGAGATGTCAGGGGGGCAGCACTCTGCTGGGATAGATATTTTCCCTTTTGGTGGGGAGGAGAAGTTTGCGCTGAACCTGTCAGCTAGGATGTTGGCAATGTCTGTGGGTTCGATGTATTGTTTGTCATTTTGGACTAATTCTGAGCATATCTGGGAATTCCCACCCAGGTTCCTAACATAACTAAAGAAAGCCTTGTGATTATCCTTAGTGTCCTGTGCAATTTTTCTCTCGAAGCTGGCCTTAGACAATTTTATGAGTGCCCATAGTATTTTGCTAATACTGATCAGAGATGCCTTCCCTTTTTGGGATTTTGCTCTATCATGTAGTAGCTTCCTCCTTCTATTGTATAGTTTGTTTATGGCTGGGGTCCACCAGACAGGACGGCTGCCTTTGGAGGATTGGGTCTTGGTTTTATTTGGGATTGCATGATCCATGCATTCCTGAAGTTGTTCATAGAATGTGTTTATAAAGGATTCTGCAGTCTGGGCCGTATTTTCCACAGGTTCGGGGGCTTTGAAGGATTCCAACTCGGTTTTGAGGAGTGTGAAATTTGCTTTAGAGAAGTTTTTCACAGTGGTTTTCTGGGCAGGGGGTGGGGTTGGGATGTGAATATCCAGTGAGATTAGTTTATGGTCTGATCTTACCAGTGAGGGATACACTTCTGGTCTGGAGCATAGAGTCCCCATGTTGGTGATGATCAGGTCCAGATTGTTTTCCCCTCTTGTGGGAGTGGTAACAAGTTGTTCCATAGCATTTGAGTTTATAAATTCTAGGAACCTTTGGGCTAGGGTGTTGGAGCTAGAGTAATGCTCCCAGTCTATGTTTGGGTAGTTGAAGTTGCCCATTATAATGGTGTTTGGAGAGAACTTCATATTTTCCAGTGTTCTCAGGAAGGCCGAGTGGGGTTCCTGGGTTTGGGAGGGTGGTCTGTAGCAGGCTATAAACTGGAAGGCAGTTTTACCCACTGTTAGTTGCTCATGGATAGTCTCTGATGCTTCGTGCTGTGCCACCAACCTGGAGGTGTGGGTATCTTTGACGAATATTGATACTCCCCCTCCTTTTGTGGTTCGGTTCAAGTTTTGGGGCCGAAAAGCATGGTATGAGGTATAACCTGGTAGTGCTGGGGTGCTCTCGGGAGCCTTGAACCAGGTTTTTGTTACTGCACAGATATCGATGTTCTCCATGCTAAGGAGAGTTTCGAGTGCATGCATCTTGAGGTTTAGACTTCTGGCGTTGAGTAGCATTACTCTTAGTTTCTTATCCCTTGTGATACCTATGGAGGTTGGTTTGTCTTTTGAGCCATGCCTAAAAAAGGCACTATGGGGGAAAGAACCTTTGCCAATATCCGAAAGCCCAGGGGTAACAGGTGCAAGCCGTCCCTAGCGAAGCATCGTGGCTTGTCAAGCATGTCATCCCAGGCTGACAGGCATTGGATCCCCTTTGAATGACACCAATACTTAAGCCAATTGTTAAAATTGATCATCTTGTCTTCATATTGTGGCATCATTCTTGGTGAGGGTAAGATGCTACTCAAGGTCAGGGTCATACTGGCCTGGGCTACATGCTCACAGAGCTCCTCTATGTCTCTTTTCATGTAGTCCAGGGAGGTACGTCTCAGGTCATTCACACCAGCATGGACAATGACAGAGTCATATTTGTACTTGCCTTGGAGTGACCCGAGTGCTTGTGTTATGTGGCGGATCCTAGCGCCCGACAGGCAGCTCACAGTGACCTTCTCCTTGTTCAGCCTGGTGAGCAGGACGTCAGTGTGCCTGATGATAGAGTCGCCTATTACAAGTGTATCAGGTCTGTTGTTTAGCCTTAAGGGCTGTGACTGTTTGGCACACTGGCTTTGTGAGCTATGTGTTGCACGTGTTTTGTTTTGGTGTAGCGGTTGCTTGGGTGTCTGCTTTGGAGGTCTCTGCTGCTTAGGCAGATTTTTATTTAGAGCCTCCGAGTATGTTTTTTGTGTGTTTATGTGTTTGGTTTGCTGTCGTGGTAGGTCTATGTGAGACTGGAATTG
Organism: Protopterus annectens; assembly: GCF_019279795.1. Classification (NCBI taxonomy): domain Eukaryota; kingdom Metazoa; phylum Chordata; order Ceratodontiformes; family Protopteridae; genus Protopterus; species Protopterus annectens. Next base: position 819,267,042 of record NC_056745.1, read on the forward strand.
TAGTGAGTGTGGTTTCCTTCTCCTCCTGACTGGTTATGCCAGTACTGAGTTGAGAGAGCTTAGCCTCCAGTTTGGCTATATGGTTGCATCTCTCACATATGTTGGAATTTATTGGGAGGAGGAGAGGGTTGTCTATGTGCATGAGGCAGTTGTAACATTGCCTCAAGATTCCCAGATTCACCAGCTGGACCGGAGAAGAGATTGACAACTGACCTTTGGACATGCTAGAATAGTATTGGGAATTCCATTATAGTTGAAAAAAGGGCCAATGGGGAACAAGGTACTCAAGGGGAGCTTGTGAGGGTGTAGTGCTTTTAATTTTTTAGTGCTGACTTATATAATTGCTTTAGTGAGCAAGTGCCAGGTAACTTAAATGCAATGTGTTACAGGTAACTTAAATGCAAAAATGACAAACAGTAACTTTCTTTCAATTGAAACAAGGAAATAAGTACAGTAAGCAATGCAGATATCACTAGGGATCCACAGAAGTGCTGAAAAGCCACGTTTTAGGTGGAATTAGCGTTTCAGGGAAATAACAAGCAAACAAACAACAAGCATACAAACAAAGCTAGATTCAGCAGGCCTGGATCTATCTATGCTACAGCAATCAAGGTGTACCAATTTCAGTAAGAAGCAGTTCAAATATGCAGGCACTATAAGCCTTTAACCAGAAATTCCCAGCTCAAAAGGGCAGAGTCCAGCCTCTCCTCCCACAAGAGTGCAGACCACAAACCCTCTTAATGTAAAATAACTGGCCTGAAGCCCAAGTGCTTAAACCAGAATTAATACACTTTTAGAATAACAGACACTGAGCCCTCAATCAGCAGTTCCCAACTTAGAAGGATGTAAGCTACCTGTTCTGCCACTACAGTGCAGACCACAAACCTTCTTAATGTAAAATAACTGGTTTGAAGCCCAAGTGCTTAAACTAAAAGGCTTAGAATGAGTTACACCAAGCAGTAATAAATACAACTGAGTACTATTAAGATGACGCAAAAGCAAAATAAAGTAGTTAGAAACACAAATACAGTAGAAGCAGAAAAAATTTTTTTTTTTTTTGAGTGAGCAAATGAGATGGGCCCAGAAGTTACAGGACAGAAATAATTGCAAATGCAGGCCTTCAAATCAGAAAGTTGAGAGGGATGGCAGACCGCCCAAATGGCCAATAACTACAAATTCTGGGCCAGAACCACTCCTTATGTGGTAGACAGGTTACCTAATGCTTACCACTCCCACTGATGAGCTAGAAGGCTTCCCTCCAACACAGAAAGGCTTGGGGGGCTCAGAAGCTTACAGACAGTCCTGGATACAGTAAATCTGTATCTGGAACACTAATTACAGGAAAGGTAGGAAACAGGGTTACAATTTTTTTTTTTTTTTTTTTTTTAGAAAAGTAGCAAAAACAGTAGTAAAAACAATTCACATGCAGTGCAAGTAGCAATATTAGTCCACACACAGTTTGAAAACATGTAATTAAATTAAAAAGGACTAAAAGCAAGTGCAGAAAGGGTTTATTAGGTAGAATGTGGTAAAGAGATGGGACTGGGGGAGTGTCCTAGATCAAATCTACAGTGGGGCGGGCACTGCAAAAGCCACCAAATTTAAACTACAACCACGAACAGGGAGGGGGTGGGGAAGACAGTTTCAACAGAGATGTGAGGAATCACAGTGCAAATTATAAAACCAGAAAAATATATACTGATCTCTGTATATTTGCAGAACAGTAAGACAACAGATATCTAAGCAACAATTTATCTCTATAATACAGAATAATACAGGAAAATATACTCAGCTCTATATATTTGCAGATAGTCTTGTAAGGCTCTCTCTCTCAGTGCACAGGTTCCAATTTAAATGCAGGCTGTTATTAACTGGTCAAATTAAGGGAACCTGGAGTTAAGCAACACACAGGCTATAAAAAACGGTTATATCAGCTGAAGACAAGGCAGAAAATGAGGGGGGAACAGTTTCAACAGAGATGTGAGGAATCACAGTGCAAATTATAAAACCAGAAAAAATATACTCAGCTCTATATATTTGCAGATAATCTTGTAAGGCTCTCTCTCAGTGCACAGGTTCCAATTAGAAATAATGATGGAGATATGGTAAAAGAGTACTGGGTTTGTAATTTTAGTGTATAGTGAGTGGAGGTAGGTGAAGTGTGTAAGGGATTAATTGGGATGTGATAGCAGGAGAGGTAGGGTAGGAGTAGTAGAAGATGAGGTGTATAGAAGAGGGTGAGGAACACAATGGCAATGAGAAGAGTTTAGAAAGGTGGAGATTTAGGTGAGAGGAAAGTTGGAGGAGTGAGAGTGCAGGTGTGGAAGTGGTGAGAGTTTAGGTGAACAGGTGTGGGGAGAAGAGAACACTGCAAGAAAGTTGGAGTGTAAAGAGGTAGAGAGAGTTAGAGTAGAAGGGGTATAAAGTTGATGGAAGATGATTGATAGAGGGGGAATGTAGAAAGTAGTTTGAATTTGAGATGGGAGAGCAGTTAAGATGATGAATAAACAGAGGAAAAAAAGAATGGGGGAGGGATTAGAGGAGGAATGTAGGAGGAGAGCAGTTGAATGGCTAATTTGCTAGGGGAGTGGTTAATTGTAGAATTAAAAGTAGGGAGGGAAAAGCATAGTGAGTGACTGGCTGGGGGAGAGAGGAATATGAGGTGCTATAAAGGAAAGGAAAGAGCTTTGTTAGCTATAAATATATCCCTAATTCAACTTGAAAAAAAAAACAGTGAGATCCAAGAAGTAGTTAGGCCCTAAAGTATGCCACTTTACCTACCACACTCTTCCTTCCTGATCAGAATTACTCCAGCACATCTCTCTGATATGCTTTTGGGCAACAACCCAATGTCCTCCCTGTCTGTTCATGTCTCGTGAGCTCTTCTGGCCTCTAATCATATTAATTCCCTCCCATTTCATGGATGTTTCTGGTAGTTTTTCTCCAAGATCCTGAAGCAACCAAATGCTCTTTTCATAACATGGTTCTAAGAACTGCACACTGTAGTCAGGATGTCATATGACTAAATTCATTTAGTATGGCAACAATACCTACTAAAAGGTCCAAAGACAACAATATTTAAAAAAAAATAAAGGCTACCTCCTGGGGAGATATGCTCCTTACTGAAATAAACCACAAGCTATGAAATAAGCACTGCTTACATGTCAAACAATGTAGCATACTGACCTACTTCAAGTTTTGCTTTGAGAATTGGGTGGGTGTCCACAAATTTACTCCTGGAATAAGCAGTACAGCTATCACTGAATGGGATAGCAAATACACCCACTAAATTCTTTTGACTGCAATGCTAGGTTCTGTCATGATCACCAAGCCTGCCTAGCTAGTAAAAACCTCTGAACCTATAAGCCAAAGCTACTCGAAAGACATGATTTGATATGAAGGAAGTTATCTTGCAACACATCCAAAGATTAACTGAACCAGCATCATCCCTGTGAAGGCTAAGATTTGAATGTCTTGGAATGTGAATATCCTGGGTAACAAATACATAAGAATGAACTTCAGCATTTTTGTATGGAACTTCCCAGAAAATGAGGGATGAAGAGGATTTTGGAACAGATAAAAGAATACCTTTACCTATTCCACCAGAAACATATTTACTTTCATTAACAATGTGCATACCACTTTTCTCTACTACATTAATGGAAGCAGAACATGGCTAGCACTTAATTCTTAAAAATAATTTTCCTCTGCAGTGAAAAGGCTGGACTCAAGTGCCACATCTGCAGACAGAGGCAGAACATTGACCTGATGAAGCCCCATGTCTTTGAAGCAGGCTGAAGATGTGACTCAAGTTGCTGGGAGAAGAGGATCTCCAGTAAAAAAATGCCCCAAATGAGTGACTATTTCCACAAAATGACTGCTTTATGATATACAAGGTAGGAGAAATTCCACACTGTTTTATTCAAGTATATTATTACTGCTTGACTTTCTGCACTTAAAAGGGGTGCTTCAGTCTTTAGGGCTGATTCAAAGCAAAATAAAACAAACAACACAGTACTTTAAGAATGATATCAAAATCTAGAAGATTGGGATGGCTTTGGACTTGTGTAGGTCAGAAACAGGTTCTCCACACTTCTAGTGTTGCAGTAAAAGTCAAGGAATGTAAAAAGAAATATGTCTTATCGACAGGTTGTGAGGCCCAGGACCAATAATCCAAGGAATGGCAGCAAGCACTCAAGGAAAGAATGACATTCCTGAGGAAATAATTCTGCAAGAAATTAAAGTGAACCATCCACTGCAGAATGAACATATGAAGGTGGGCCAAATGGTATTGAGCAATGTTACTCCTCTAAGCTCCAGGAGACATGTCTGAAGCTGAATGTCACTACCTCCATAACACAATCTAGAAATCAAGATCCCTGAGCTATTAGACTTTCTTCAAAGGGAGGAAAACAGCTTTGGTATGTATTAGTAATCCCTCAAAAACACTAGTGCAGAATGTCAAGCAGTAAGAAAACCTACTCTTATTTTAGACCACAATACATACTGTAAACATTTTCAAAACTATGAGTACAGTTCAGGATACCCCGACACTATGTAATTCAGCATGGTCAAACAAGATAGAGAATTAATATTTCAATTTACCTGGAAAAATGTTAGCTAAGAGTAAGCAAAAATAAACTTTATTAAAGATCAGAGAGAAGAAAATGGAGTGTCGAACATTTATCTACATGAATGGAAGGATGTACTGTGCCTGAAGGAAAGCTGACTTGACAAACACAAAACAATGTGGACTAGGATGAAAAATTATCTTCAGCTGGTTGACCAACATGAATATACATCTGAATGTAAACCACTCTACATCGAAAAATGGAAACCAACTTCTTAGTATACATATGCTGAGGTTCCTTCTCTGCACACTTTAAAAAAAAAAAAAAATATATATATATATATATATATATATAAATAAAAAACAAACATCATCCTCCCGTGATAGCAAATCTCGCACACATGTAGACTAAATGTATAGTTGATCACAAATAAATGTTGACAATTGACCCAAAGAACAGGATGGAAAACAAAGCCACTGTAAATGTTAACAAAAAAAAAAAAAAAGTAAAAGTTCCAAAGGCGTAGCTGAGATTTTGGGTCTTGAAGATCAGAAGCCTGTGGATTCTATCCCCACACCAGATGTTAGGATTCACTTTCTAATACTGACATTGTAGTGCAGCATGAGGTGGCTGGCTGAATTCCTGAGTGGGCCTTCTTTCTGATACAACTGTTAAACTGAGATCCCATCTGTCTGAGTTGATGGTAGATAAGGAATATGTAAAATAATCTGATAAACTGTTAGGGGAATGAAAGCACTTCATTTCTTTTGGATTTATTGGATTAATGTTTCTGGTCGGTTGACACAACCTGTGGTCTTGGCTGGCATTTTTAATGATTTTTTTTGTTTAGCTGCAAAAGATCCCACAACATTTATCAAAAAGAGTGGGGAACTTTATTTGTGTCAACATGTTTGCATATTTACAAACATTTACAAAATGTGTACATACACAACAGAATATACCAACATCCATTCTATCATCCTCCCCACCATTTCACCCATGACCAAAATTAAAATTTTTAACATTTTAACAAATCTATAGTTCTCACTTAACTCTGCACATCTAGTTTTCATAAGGTTCACAGATTCATACTAGGCTAATGACCACAAAGGTTTCTGCAATCCTAGCTGTATAGCCCAATCCAGTTTTGTCCACAGTTCTTTGGATGCCTATATGGTCAGGTATTTTAGTAAAGAGGTAGCTAAGAATTGTGTGTGTTGGGGGGATATTTTAGCTGGGAATAATTTACTTACTGTCAACCTCTGTATATGTTCATAGGTTCACACCACAAACATGAAAAAGCAACTCTGTCAACACTGTCAACCCATGAATTATTGCCATTAGAGAAATCATAATGCCAGATTAATAGCATATACATATCCATTTTTTCTAAACCATATTTCTGCCATATAGGCTTACTTTTATCCCCAAATTCTTGAAACCTTTGACAGGCATTGTCCCTTCTGTATTAAAAGCAGCACAGTTCCACAACCACAGAAAATATTTGCATTCCTGTTTACATTGATATCTCACCCATCACTTGCTAAAACTCATCTTGATATCTGATAACTCATTCCATAAAACCATCCCATATTTTTCCATTGCCATACTTTCTTATTCTTAATCCCCACTTTCTGATATAATTTCCACTCTTTACATTTAACTTGGCTTTTTTCTATATATTAAAGACATTTTTCCATATCTAACACTCAGTTTTCCATAAACAGACTGTATGTTGATGAGCAAAAGTTAGAATCCAAATAAAACTAAAGAACATAAAAATGGGATTTTTTTTAAAACCTATGTTTCTTTGAACTTTTGTATTATAAAAGTCTCCTCTCTTTATTGGATTCAAGAGTGTTTCCCCGAATGCAAAACATACAGCTGTAACAAATGTTCTACCTTTCTCAAACACAGAAACTTTACCCTTCCATAACACTTCCCTTAAAATAACAAGATGCATTAAATAAACATTCATTTGTTTTAAAAGACAATGTATATTTTTCCATGCTGCTATAACATTAGCCAAATGTTACAATAAATGTTCCCACTGTTCTATTGCTGTACCCTCACAAATGAATTTTAAATTTCCTTTAAATTACAATGAAATCCACTTACTTTTATGGAATACAAAACATTTTCTTTTTTTTTCTGTCTACTAATCTCATTAATATGTAATGCCACCTGATATACTACACTATTGAGACTTGATGTTACTTCTTTTACTCAGTTACTTCTGACCATTACAATGTTATCTGCATAATTCAAAAACCAAACTGTGGTCAACTACCTTATATACTGTATACCTGCTGCACTAAAACTTTTCTCTATGTACTAGATATTTCCATTTATTAGGAGGATGATCAAGACGGTGCTCATAGGGGTATCCTGATTAACATCTTTTTGTCAACTTTAACATTAACCCAGTCCTTTACAAGAGGCTTCACTCAAGAAATATAATAAATGGACTGTAAAAATCCTACCACTGTCTCCGAAATACTATAAAAACATAACAGCTCCCACATTTTATTATGCATAATGCTCTGATATGCCTAACATCACATGCAACTACTCTTCCCTCTAATTCACCTTTTCTTATATTATTACTTTAGTCAAAATTATGATCTCTTCTAGGTTTTTAACCAAATATACCATACATACCTTCCTTTAAAAATTCTTGTATTCCCTTCCGAATCTTTCTTGTAAGATACTCATGATAATTTTATAATCAACAGCACCCATAGTAATAGGTCTCCAATTTTGTAAGTCATTCTTTTTCCATAATATTTTTATGACACCTAAGCAGATATATTCATTCTATATACCATTATTAAACCACTCATTAAGGGTAATCAAAAAATATTTTCTTTCTCATTCACCTCTCTATAAAAGAAATAAATTCTATCAAACCTGGGAATGCATCTACACACACACTAACTGCTGTATTCACTTCTAAACAAATATCTTTCTGTAATGTGTCTTTGCTATCCTCACAAATGCATGTCATTTCCCATTTTAAACTTTTTTGCCTCTCTGTTTTCCTTAGACATCTTTGTCAAATATTTTTTTACCAGTTTCAGAATCTTTGCATTTTATGCAACTAATTCTCCTTTCACATTTTGGACTTCACATATCATGTTTTCATTATATTCAACCTTTTCTTCCCAAAACAGATGAACTTCATCACCCCCAATTCAAATATTATTGCTTCTTGCAAAGCATCTCATTTTTCAAATGTGTTCAACTCAAATAGTTTTTCTTTTCTAAACTGCTAATCCTTTTACACCACCTGTTAACGTTTAAGCCAACTTGCCCCAAGAGTCATACAGTGTTCTAGATTGTTTATAACCCCACGAGTCATATAGTGTTCTAGATTATTGTTTATAACTAAATCACCATGCAGTCCAAATATGACAAAAGCCTTTCATGACAACATAGTGCTTAAAACAATTTTTATTTGCCTTTTGTCATAGATGTATTGTATTTAACCAATCTGTCAGTTGTTTTGTTCCTTTACTACTGTCCTTAACAATACAGTGTTATTTTCCCCAAACTCTGCTCACTCTCTCTTTCTCTCTCTTCTCTTTCGGCTGTTCCTGTTAGGAGTCACTACAGCGGATCATCTGTTTCTATTTCTTCCTGTCCTCTGCATGTCCTCTCTCACCACATCCATAAACCTTATCTTACACTTTCCTCTTTTCCTCTTACCTGGCAGCTCCATCCTTAGCATTCTTTTCCCAATATACCCAGCATCCCTTCTCAGCACATGTCCAAACCAATGCAATCTCACCTCTCAGACTGTCTCCAAACCGTCCAACCTCAGCTGACCCTCTAATATACAAATTCCTAATCCTGTCCATTCTTGTCACACCCAGTGCAAATCTTTACATCTAACTCTGCCACTTCCAGCTCTGACTCCTGCCTTTTTGTCAGTGCCACCATCTCCAACTCATACAACATAGCTCATCTCACTATCCTCTTGAAGAACTTCCCTTTCACTCTTACTGGTACCAGTCAGTCACAAATCACTCCTGACTCTCTTTTCCACCCATTCCACCCTGCCTGTACTGTCTTCATCCCCCTTCCACACTCACCACTACTCTGAACTGTTGATCCCAAGTACTTAAACTCATCTACCTTAGTCAACTCTACTCCCTGCATCCTCACCATTCCTCTATTCTCCCTCTCATTCACACACACATATTCTTAGTCCTGCTGACCTTCATTCCTCTCCTCTCTAGAGCATATCTCAACCTCTCTAGGGTCTTCTCAACCTGGTTCCTACTCTCACTACTGATCACAATGTCATCTGCAATCATCATAGTCCATGAGGCCTCTTGTCTGATGTTATCTGTCAACCTGTCCATCACCATTGCAAATAAGAAAGGGCTCAGAACTGATCCTTGATGTAATCCCACCTCCACCTTAAATGCATCTGTCATTCCCACTGCAGACTTCACAACTGTCACACTACCCTCGTACATATCCTGTACCACTCTTACATACTTCTCTGCCACTTCTGACTTTCTCATACAATACCACAACTCCTCTCTAGGCACCCTATCATATGCTTTCTCCAAGTCCACAAAGACAAAATGCAACTCCTTCTGACCTTCTCTATATTTCTCCATCAACACTCTCAAAGCAAACATTGCATCTGTAGTGCTCTTTCCAGGCATGAAACCATACTGCTGATCACTAATCATCACCTCCCTTCTTAACCTAGCTTCCTCTACTCTTTCCCATAACTTCAAGCTGTGACTGATCAGTTTCATCCCTCTGTAGATACTACAGCTCTGCACATCATCCTTATTCTTAAAAATAGGTACCAAAACACTTTCTCCACTCCTCAGGCACCCTCTGACTTTCAAAGATTTCATTAAACAATCTAGTTAAAAACTCACTGCCATTTCTCCTAAGCACATCCATGCTTCCACTGGTATGTCATCTGGACCAACAGTCTTTCCCTTCTTCATACTCTCCATAGCTCACACTGCTAAATAATCCAAAAAGCCAGTTATAATTAAGCCACTATTCATTTCATTTGTACTTTAGCTATACAAGATTTAGTCTGTTTCAGTTTTAAGTTGCAATTAAAGTCCCCAAGCAGTACAATGTTCACAGTTAAATTTAAGCATTTATTTAACAATGCAAACATATTATTTCTTTCATACTGGAACTAGAAGATAGCATGTTATTTTATCTTCTAAAACTTTCAGTTAGGTGGATCCTAACAATACTACAATGCCTAGAGCAGTTTGTATTGCCCAAAGCACAAGGCAGTAGGCCTTCCCCAGTGCTCTTGCACCTATTCCTTCTGATACTCTCTGAATTCTAACATCTATCAAGCATATCGTTTAACTGTTCACAACATTTTAACACAGTTGGATATCTGTTAGTATTTCCGATATTGTTTACGTTTAAAGCTAGAACTGAAAAATGATCCCTTATCTTTTTTGTGCGCAGCCTTATCCTTTAAGATTTGTCCTTTCCTTTTTCTTTACTTGATTCTACTACCTATAAAACTTTTATGTTTTCATACTCTATAGTTTGGTCTTCACTCTCTAATACATTATCTTATTTAACCTCAAATATAGTAAAGTGTTCTATCTCTTTGCCCTCAGTTTCTTCATTAACACATTCATCTCATGATCCCTCCCTTCTAGAAGGTGACCCTCTCATACTGACAATTGCAGACTTTCAGAACTATCTGGCAGCATAGCTTCCCTTAGTTGAATTTCAGTTGTCAGTTTACACACCTAAATTTGGTCAGTTACAGTCAAATCATAACTTCCCTTGCTATTCACATTTGTAACATAGTATTGCACATTTTTAACAACATGGCCACCCTGGCCACACCGGTTACATCTCTTAGTACACTCATTAATAAGAATGCAGTCAACCCCAGAACAACACCACATTTGGCTGTTCTACATATCTCAAAGTGTCACTTACTCTATTAATGTTCAGCACACATGGTAAATGTTTAACATTACTTTCATCAGCTAATGTAATCCATGCTTCAGAGGCCCCACTCCACAGGTTCCTTTCCTTTCACTGTGCACTTTAGAAACAGAATGAACAGTTTTACGCACATCCTGTAAGTGTAACAATGTCCATTTCAGAAACAATTTCAGTCCTAAATTGTACAAGTACTTTCATATTCTAAATGTTTACAGTTCCAACAAAAGATCTATGAAAAAACTTTTTTTAGTCTCTAATGTTTCCCAATTTTTTTTTCATTTACAAGTGGAACTGAAATCAAAGTCACAATTATTTTGTCCTGAATATAACATCTATCAGGTTTAATTTTATTTTATTTATTTTTTGTAGTTATTCTGACCATGAGATGTTTTCGTTTAGTAAAACCCTATTGAAACTTCTCTTCAGGGGCAGTTGCCACTGGTGGACAACATTTCTTTGGTTCTTTTACAATTTCCTGACCTTGGAACTCAGTATCATGCTCTTACGCATATGATCCTTCATTTAATGGGTTGTCAGCTTCCCTTTCCTGGATTTAGAGGTACCCAAGGACAAACAGCCTTTCTGCACTGCTTTTTAGCTTCTGACCATGACAAATCCATTTCTTCGCTTGGATCATCCTCATTTATCATTTGCTTTTCAAGTTACAGTTTCTAAACCACTGTCATCAAAAGCACCAACAATTATTTCAGCATCAATTTCTTTTTAAAAAACTGGTCTTCAAAGCACCCCATAACTCTCAACTTCTTAGTGCAAGAAATCTGGACAAAGCCTGACAAAATGGGGGGACAAAGGCCCAAAAATAGGGACATTTTTTAATATTGCTCTTATAAACTTGGGAAGTTGCTAGGGTTTGTTTGAACATACATTTTCTGAAGGATTTAAAGTCTGAAATGCAAATGTATGTCATTATTTAGTTACTTTAATCCTCAGATCATCCCAGTGAATTGCCAGAAAACAACAAATTTTATGAGGAACTGACCAAAAATATGAGCCAAAAATCTGGACATTCTGCGAAAATCTGCACAGTTGAGCGGTATGAAGCAACCCCCCCCCCCCCCAACTCTGGCTCTTCCTGCTTTCTCCCTCCATCTCTAGGAAGACAGCATATTGCCACCTTCAAATGAAAACAGTAGTATTCGTTCAGAAAACAAAAAAGTCATCATACATTATTTATAATATTTATTAAAATTATAAAGTTCCTTGTTAATTGTCACATTTCTTTTTACCACCAACCCTTTCATTCAGAGTCAAAATTTTTTTTTGATATCATTAATGCCTTACTTCTTATTATGTAACAGCTCATTGCTTCTTGCTTTATACACACACACACACAAAAACATGCAGATGCAAATTTCACAACCAATTTTCCTATCAGTTTACTTTTTTTACATTCTGTTTTCTGCATGAACTCATTTCCATTATTACCATTTCAATAGTACGATTCCTACATGCTACATATTTTCTTACTTTTTTCTAAAGCACTACTTTGTCCTAGGACTTCATACAAAAAAACAACCTTACTTCAACTGTTCAACATGTAGAATGTAAAACTCTGAATACACTATTAATTATGTGTATACCGTATATAGTGAACATGATGAACAAGCTATGAACCACAAAATAGTAAATACAGATAAGAAAAAACACTAAATGCCAGGGACTCCACTTCTTTAGGTAAAATTCACAAGTCCAGTTTATTCAGCGACTACAAAATATAGTAGTCAGCACCAATGAAAATAATGCATAAAACAGAAAAACAGCGAGCTGAACCAACAGTTGATATAATAACAGTATCACGGGTATGTGTAGCTGGAATAGCACAAACACCAATATAACCTCGTAGCGCCTCGGCCAAATAGCCTTTACAGAGTAATGAATTAGATTAAACTTGGCAGTTATATATAATATCAATCAATCAATTAAATGATTCACTAAAATTCTAATTGATAAAATCAACATTTCACATTCTTAGCTGTATAACAAGTATCAAAAACAATATTACATAGATATTACATAAAACTCTTCCAATTACATTCTCTATTTAAACCCATGGATTGTAAAGTACTATATTTCAAAATTAAAATAGATTCTTTCTTTCTTAAAAGGTATTTTACCCTATTCTCACTTATGTAATTAAGAGATAATTTGCTCTAACACCGTAACTTTAAATTTTAAAGGTGCCCCTCCATGTTCAACATTATTATGTTCTCCCAAAGGACTAACTGTTCTGTGATTTTTTATGTCTCTTATATGTTCTTTGACTCTTTCAGCTAAACTTTTTTTGGTTTCTTCCACATAGAACTTGTTACATTCATATGTAATAGCATAAATCACACCTACACTTTGACATGTAAAGCTTCCTTTTATTTCAAATTTGTTTCCATTAATTTCATCAAAAGCTTTAGTTATATATTGGCACATAGAACATTTGCCACATGGCTTAGTGCCTATATCCAAACTTAAATTCCTTATTACCTCATTTGGTCTTTTATAAACACTATGTACCAAAAAATCTTTAAGATTTCTACCTATTTTGTAGGAAAATTTAAGTTGCAAATCCTTAAGTGAAGGTTTGTCCCTTTTTATTATATTCCAGAAACCAACAAGCATTTTTTGCAGTTCATCTGAAAAAATGGTGTGTTTGGACACAAAGGCTATAATTTGTTGTAAATCCCATTCCCTTTTCACTATTAATCCTTAATTTATGTCTAAATCTACTATTATATCTGATATTTCTCTGCCTAAACACTTTATTATAACTTTCTGGAACTAATTGTTCAGAATGGCCTCTTTTAATAAACATATGACTAACTGCAACAGCCTCTTTTTTAGCCTCTTCTAAATTAGTAAATAGTCTCTTAATCCTTAGAATTTCACCATATGGCAGTGATTGTACTGTATGTGCAGGGTGACAGCTATTAGCATAAAACATATGACTTGGCTTATCAAATTTTCTAAGTATTCAAGTTATTATATTCCCCTCATTCGTTCCTTCCAGCATCAGATCTAAATAATTAACTCTATTTCCTTCTTGCAAGCCATCATATTTAATCAAAAATCTACTATTATTCAAATAATCAATAAAATTTGATACTTCATTTTTGCCGCCATTACAGATGAATATCAAATCATCTATATATCTGAAATAATTTACGACATACTTACTGTAAAATGAACTTCTATAAGTGTGGCTATATTCAACCAACCCCATAAAGAGGATGGCATACATAGGGGCGAACACCACCCCCATAGCTGTACTCTGTAGCTGTTGATACAGCCTGCCAACAAATTCAAAAATATTATTCTCTAAGCAAAAATGTGTTAATTCCTTTATATACTCAGTTTTAGGAGCATCTCCCATAAAATAACCAAGTGCTTCCATACCAAAGTGATGTTGTATACTGGTATATAGACTTGCAACATCTATAACCAAAAAATACATATCTGATTGCCAACATATCTGTGACAATTTCTTCAGCAGATCCATTGAATATTTAATATATGCTGGAAGTTTAACTACAAATTTAGCTAAACATTCATGCAAAAAAATGGCCTAATTGATGTGTAAAGGAACCTGAAGCTGACACAATGGGGCATCCTGGTGGCTGAACAAAACTTTTATGTATCTTAGGGACACAATAAAATCTAGCAATAACACTATTTTTACTGCTAAACTTATCATAAACATCTGTTTTAGAGAAGTAATTTAATTGTAGCCCCTTATGTATCAATCGTTCATATTCATTGATGGCCTGCAAATATCTTGTTTCTTTCACTTGACAATATACTTCAGTGTTAAGATGTTGCATACACATTTTTATAGTTGTCATGATTCCTCATAACTACTAACTTGCCCCCTTTATCAGAGGGCTTAAAGGGACAATCCCAGGGATTTTTTGTTTTGATTCAGCCTTTGTTTACTTTTCAAGTTTGCCTTTCTGAGCATGCTCACCTGTGGCTGAGGGGGGTAGGGGAAGTGTGCCTGCAGGAAGCTTCAAAGGAGTTAGCCACATTCCATCTCAAATTGCAGCTCTACTGACAACAGCTTTCCATGTGAGCCATTCATTGGTGTAATCTGTGCATTTTATCCATTCAGAAAAGTAGCCTTTCAGACATTTTACGATCAGACTGCTGCTGCTAC